>NC_058087.1:47086988-47410781 GCF_014858855.1 Bufo gargarizans | reverse complement strand
TATTGGGGGCATATCCTAGTGCCATGCCCCCAATGTCCAAGATGGGAATACCCCTTTAACTACCAAAGAGGGCAGTGCATATTTGTGTGGGTGGTGTTTGGGGTAATGACAACGGACTTTATGCATGCTTGCCAGAGTTTTTTAAAGTAGATAGTAAAACAGGAAATGTAAATCTGAAGTATATGGCGCTCATTTGAATGAAAACCAAGCAAATATAAACATTATCCCCTACTACACAGGAAATTGCCATCAATGACAACTACATAAGATGTTTGCTGTTAACATGTTTTTGGCATTCTAACTCTCAATGCATTACTACACCTGCTGGATGACACTTGGCAATCAGACAAATCCTGTCTGGTTTGAATGCTATGTAGTTCAATCCATGAAGAAATACAACTTACCAATATCAGCCTTTGGATCTTTAGCGATAGATCCCAGTTTACTCACAACATTGATGACAAAGTTCTTCTCCAGAGTAAAGTTTGTGTATCCAATACTTTCGGAGCTGTCAATAATGAACACAATATCCAGAGCACCACAACGTTTCTCACAGTCTGCAGAAGAGCAAACAAGAGCATTAATGCAACATAATAACACATGGAAATTATAAAAGTATAAGTACAAAGTCAAATGCAACACCTGCAAAAACTAGCGTTTATGATAGATGATAGAGGTGTGTGGATTCTGGTTCAGTACACAACAAAACTGATAGGTCATTATAATCAATAAATAATTTAAGGGGTTGTCGAGGTCTTATTTTTTTTTGTAGTCCACCCCACTCCCCAAGCAAGCCATACCTGTGGAAAAATCCATATTTACCTGCTCCACAGTGCCCGGGCTTTCTTCACTGAACTCCCAGTCCCGATATATAAACTTTCACACAGCCGGGGTTATGTGCACAGCTACAGTCAACGACTGTCCCCATCCGGCGTGTTACTGCTTGGTCACATGCTGATTCAAGACACGTCACTGCTGAGATCAGTCATTGGATTCAGCAGCACACATGACCCTGTCTGTGTGGAACTTGACAGACAGGGATCATAAGTCCAGTGAGAATAACCCAGGAGCCACAAAGCCGGAACATAGAGATGGGGAGCAGATAAGTATGGATTATTCCACAGGTACCACTGGCTCCAGGGGAAATAAAGGCAATCCCTTTAAGTCAGCAAACCAGTTGGCCAGTAAACTATTTTGCATGCAAAATGGTTAAATATTTTGGCTTCAGAATATTGAGGGTGTATCTTCAGGAAAGGCCATCAATATCTGACTCTTAGCACCTCCGCCAATCAGCTGTTTCATGGAACCGCAGTGCTGGTGTGACTATTGAAGCTTCCTCAATGTTCATCTGCATAGCATGCATAAAGATAAGAAGCTGTATTTTCTATATTTTTCAACTAACCACAGCATCCACATGTCTCTCGAACGTAGGTCATGACATCGCATTCCTAGGGATCGAAAAAAGAGACAGTTAAATCAAGTGTACCTGAGAAATTAGGCAATATATCCTCATATGTCTTTGTGCATGTTCCACTTTTCTAACAGTTTCAAGTTGTTGCATTATTACTTAATACATAATTAAAGTATAGATGCTTCCTTTCTCTTGAGGAACATCCTGCAATACTCACTGTCAAAGCAGGGTCTCCAGAAGGTCCTAAGTCACCCTAAGATGACGAAACAAAATGTAATTAGTCAAGAAATGTTCTGTCTATCAAAGCTAAAGATATACTCTAGATGAACTAAGCTCTAAAAGAGGCTTAAAAGAGACTTATGAAACATACACAAAAAAAAAAGCTGAAAACCCTGTTTCTAATGTCATACAGTGATAGGGCCAAAACTTGACAAACTTGACTTCTATAATGCAACCTCTGATACATTAGCAATACTACACATCAGGCCTATGCTTTGTACATAGATACCATACAATACAGCAGATGTTTAGACAGGGAGAATGGGATAAGATTAACTAATATGGTTATATCTGTATATATAAAAGTGATGACAAAATTGCAGATGGCTAATATGTAGAAAGAAAAACAAAACATATACCTGAAGTCCAGAACCTCCAGTTGGTCCACGGGGGCCTGGTTCTCCTACAGGTCCAGGGTCACCCTGTACAAAGTGGAAATAAAACTGAATAACTACATTCTGACTGGTTAAAATTCTACTGCAGTAAATTTCTTATTTCTATAACATGGGAAGGCAGAGAATCTCACAGCATGGTGGCATTTCTATGGCAATCATACTTCAGTGGCTACTTACAGACTCTCCATTCTCTCCCTTTGGTCCTGCTGCTCCTTTGAGACCAAAGTCTCCACGTCCTCCCTGCAAAAGTATAAAGATAGGACATTAGCTGGATGAGATCCACTAGCAAGTTTGTGGCTCATATATAAGGTGCTTTGGGAAATACCTGATCCTGCATGAAATAATACAACAGTGAAGGTCCTTAAAAGGGTACCTTCACCAGTCATAATTCATTGCACCAGGGCAAATATTAATAATATACAAAATTACCCATTAGGTGGAATTACTGTTTGAAGACTGAATGGTGTCCTACCTGTGGTCCTGGGAATCCCTTTTCTCCTTTATCTCCCTAGAATAATAAATAAAAAAAAGTCAGTAATCATCTGCCCCTTCTTTAACATCAGTTTTTTTAGGAACTATAGATCCTACTCACTGAAGGACCTCGTGGTCCTGGATAACTAATACCAGGTCTTCCTCTGTCTCCCTGTAAGAAAAGAATATAATATTAATATGTTTATGTAGAATACTCCATACAAGAACTTATGTATCTTATTTTAGAGACCTTTTATGAATCAACCTTAGATACATTTTATTATGTTATGTCTCCTACAAAATGAAACATAAAAACTCCAAGTAATAGCATGGAAGACCAACTACGGTAAGTACAAAAATACTATCAATAAAGATCCTAAAAAAATCAAGGTGCTACAATTATTTACCTTAGGTCCTGCTGGCCCTGGGTTCCCTCTTTCTCCCATGTCACCTGGGTCTCCTCGTGACCCCTGTATAGAAAATCAAAGGCATTAAGAACAAGACTATATATCAGCCACATATAAAGGATTGTAAATAAAGGATAATCAATTTAAAGGCTTAAAAAAAGTAATGGCATATAGGTAAAATATGACATACTGTATATGTAATATCAGTGTTTGTTTGATGGGGTCCAACCTCTGGAACCCCCTTTATCCTGAGAATAAAGGGGCTGCAGACCTGGGTTAGCTGCTGCCACTTCTCTGGTTTTCCTTGCACACCGTGCTTGTGACCATGGTAAAGCATTTCTAAACATGTTATATGATCAACACAGGAGTATAAGGATAAGATCAAACATGGCAGAAGGGTTGCAGAAGTTTTCCATTCTGAATGGGGCCTGCAGAAATCCATGCCCATGCTGCAGAAACAACCCCATTCATATTATGGAAGTCCTTTCAGTTGCTGAAATTTCTGCAACTCATACTCCATGTGTGATATACCATTTCTGAAGTATTGAGTAGTGAGAAACTATCACTATGCATCCTTGTGATAATGTGCTATAAAGTGTTGTTATATATTATCTAACATGGAGGCAACATTGTAGACAACGCCTAAGAGGGAACTACTATGGCCAAAAGGAAAGTGTGCAACCCTTTGTGGGCCAGAGGTAATCCACATGCTGGAACTTGAATTCCATTATTATACTTTTAGGTAATACAATGAGAATGAAAAAAAATTATATATATATATATATATATATATATATATATATGTAAACTTACATTTCTGCCAGGTACACCAGCAGGTCCTTGAACTCCTCTTGGGCCTGGAGCTCCACGATCACCCTTCAGGAACAATAGTGAGTCAATAAATGATTACATAGTTACTGAGGTTGAACAAAGTCCATAATCCATCAAATTTGACCTGATATTAAATGAATATATGTTATGTTGTGCTAGAAGATCACAAGAACACTACATCACTGGTCAATAGATCAAATGGTATCCCCAATATTTAATCTGATTTTACCTTTGCTCCTTTCACACCAGCTTCTCCACCGAGTCCTCGTGGACCCTCTGGTCCAGGATCACCCTTAATTTAAAGACAACAGGTTACTTAACAGAACAGTCATAAGAGATCTTAAAACATTTTAGCGGTCAACAGGAAAAACAAGGGACACTTCATGCCTATTTGCACGGGACGATAATCACAGTGATGATGTATAATATTAGCTCATTTTTCATTGATTGCATTGTTTATGCTGACCTAAAAATCATCATTGGATGAAAGAATATCCCCTTGTATGACCAGGCACCTGCCTGTTGCTTGCAGTGGAAACATATGAGAGGGTAAAATCAAACGATCGTATGAATGATCCTATGTACGAAACAACTACATGATTACAGTTACGCATAAATGGGATTAAATGGGCACCAATCTTGTTTATCAGTGATTGTTATGGCTAATTTATCTCCCCACGTAATTGGAGTCTAAGCCACCAGTTTGTTTACCTTCTCTCCTTTGGGACCGTCAGTTCCTGCACTTCCTTTGGTGCCAGAATCTCCTCTACGACCCTAAATGAAAACAATTTCTGAAAAAGTGTCCAAGAAACCAAAAGTAGCATGCATTATCACAAATGAGCTACAAGATAAGCCAGATAAAATAGAAAAAATATGCGTTAGCATAAAGTCTTGCTACAAATGATCTGTATGCCATAATAAGTCAGTAACAAATATGGTCTCACTGGCTCCCCTTTTGGTCCTTGAATTCCAGGTCCACCTTTATTCCCTTTCACACCTGGGGATCCAGGAGCGCCAAGATTTCCTGCAGGACCCTAAAAACAGAAAAGAGAGATACGTGTAGAAATGTTAAATTAAGAGACCAGCAGTAAACCCAATTTGAGAGGTTGAGAGTAGGGATGAGCGAACTCGAACTGTATAGTTCGGGTTCGTACCGAATTTTGGGGTGTCCGTGACACGGACCCGAACCCGGACATTTTCGTAAAAGTCCGGGTTCGGGTTCGGTGTTCGTCGCTTTCTTCGCGCTTTTGTGACGCTTTCTTGGCGCTTTTTGAAAGGCTGCAAAGCAGCCAATCAACAAGCGTCATACTACTTGCCCCAAGAGGCCATCACAGCCATGCCTACTATTGGCATGGCTGTGATTGGCCAGAGCACCATGTGACCCAGCCTCTATTTAAGCTGGAGTCACATAGCGCCGCCCGTCACTCTGCTCTGATTAGCGTAGGGAGAGGTTGCGGCTGCGACAGTAGGGCGAGATTAGGCAGATTAACTCCTCCAAAGGACTTGATTAACTGATCGATCTGCAGCTGTGGATCATTGAGCTGCTGATCCTCAATTGCTCACTGTTTTTAGGCTGCACAGACCGTTTGTCAGTCTCATTTTTCTGGGGTGATCGGCGGCCATTTTGTGTCTTGTGGTGCGCCAGCACAAGCTGCGACCAAGTGCATTTAACCCTCAATGGTGTGGTTGTTTTTTGGCTAAAGCCTACATCAGGGTGAAGCTGTCACACCAAGTGCATTTAACCAGCAATAGTCTGTTCATTTTTTGGCCATATACAAAATCAGGGGCAAGCTGCGCCTGTCACCAAGTGCATTTAACCCTCAATGGTGTGGTTGTTTTTTGGCTAAAGCCTACATCAGGGTGAAGCTGTCACACCAAGTGCATTTAACCAGCAATAGTCTGTTCATTTTTTGGCCATATACAAAATCAGGGGCAAGCTGCGCCTGTCACCAAGTGCATTTAACCCTCAATGGTGTGGTTGTTTTTTGGCTAAAGCCTACATCAGGGTGAAGCTGTCACACCAAGTGCATTTAACCAGCAATAGTCTGTTCATTTTTTGGCCATATACAAAATCAGGGGCAAGCTGCGCCTGTCACCAAGTGCATTTAACCCTCAATGGTGTGGTTGTTTTTTGGCTAAAGCCTACATCAGGGTGAAGCTGTCACACCAAGTGCATTTAACCAGCAATAGTCTGTTCATTTTTTGGCCATATCCCAGTCTAATTCTGTCACTAAATCCATACCGGTCACCCAGCGCCTAAATACTAGGCCTCAAATTTATATCCAGCTAAATCTGTCCCTAGTGCTGTAGCTGGGCGAGTTATTTAGTGTCCGTTCAAGCACATTTCTTGTTCTGGGTTGAAATACAATTCCCAATTTAGCAATTTCATAATTTAGTGGTTCCTGCTATATCAGAGCTCTTTGAAATCTATCCCAAAAAGGGTATATAATATTGAAGGTGCACATAGGGTCATTCAGAGTAACTTCACACACACCCGCTACTGTGTATTTCCAAGTCTAATTCTGTCACTAAATCCATACCGGTGACCCAGCGCCTAAATACTAGGCCTCAAATTTAATTCCCTCTAAATCTCTCGTTACCCACCGCTGTACTGTTGTTGCTGGGCAAGATATTTAGTGTCCGTCAAAGCACATTTTTTGTTCTGGGTTGAAGTACAATTCCCAATTTAGCAATTTCATAATTTAGTGGTTTCTGCTATATCAGAGCTATTTGAAATCTATCCCAAAAAGGGTATATAATATTGAAGGTGCACATAGGGTCATTCAGAATAACTTCACACACACCCGCTACTGTGTATTTCCAAGTCTAATTCTGTCACTAAACCCATACCTGTCACCCAGCGCCTAAATACTAGGCCTCAAATTTAAATCCCTCTAAATCTCTCGTTACCGTTGTCCTGTTGTAGCTGGGAAAGTTATTTAGTGCCCGTCAAAGCACATTTTTTGTTCTGGGTTGAAGTACAATTCCCAATTTAGCAATTTCATAATTTAGTGGTTCCTGCTATATCAGAGCTATTTGAAATCTATCCCAAAAAGGGTATATAATATTGAAGGTGCACATAGGGTCATTCAGAATAACTTCACACACACCCGCTACTGTGTATTTCCAAGTCTAATTCTGTCACTAAATCCATACCGGTGACCCAGCGCCTAAATACTAGGCCTCAAATTTAATTCCCTCTAAATCTCTCGTTACCCACCGCTGTACTGTTGTTGCTGGGCAAGATATTTAGTGTCCGTCAAAGCACATTTTTTGTTCTGGGTTGAAGTACAATTCCCAATTTAGCAATTTCATAATTTAGTGGTTTCTGCTATATCAGAGCTATTTGAAATCTATCCCTAAAAGGGTATATAATATTGAAGGTGCACATAGGGTCATTCAGAATAACTTCACACACACCCGCTACTGTGTATTTCCAAGTCTAATTCTGTCACTAAACCCATACCTGTCACCCAGCGCCTAAATACTAGGCCTCAAATTTAAATCCCTCTAAATCTCTCGTTACCGTTGTCCTGTTGTAGCTGGGAAAGTTATTTAGTGCCCGTCAAAGCACATTTTTTGTTCTGGGTTGAAGTACAATTCCCAATTTAGCAATTTCATAATTTAGTGGTTCCTGCTATATCAGAGCTATTTGAAATCTATCCCAAAAAGGGTATATAATATTGAAGGTGCACATAGGGTCATTCAGAATAACTTCACACACACGCTTCTGTGCATTTCCAAGTCTAATTCTGTCACTAAATCCATACCGGTGACCCAGCGCCTAAATACTAGGCCTCAAATTTAATTCCCTCTAAATCTCTCGTTACCCACCGCTGTACTGTTGTTGCTGGGCAAGATATTTAGTGTCCGTCAAAGCACATTTTTTGTTCTGGGTTGAAGTACAATTCCCAATTTAGCAATTTCATAATTTAGTGGTTTCTGCTATATCAGAGCTATTTGAAATCTATCCCTAAAAGGGTATATAATATTGAAGGTGCACATAGGGTCATTCAGAATAACTTCACACACACGCTTCTGTGCATTTCCAAGTCTAATTCTGTCACTAAATCCATACCGGTCACCCAGCGCCTAAATACTAGGCCTCAAATTTATATCCCGCTGAATTTGAATACAATACATTGGGCCAAATAATATATTTGTTGTTGTGGTGAACCATAACAATGAGAAAAACATCTAGTAAGGGACGCGGACGTGGACATGGTCGTGGTGGTGTTAGTGGACCCTCTGGTGCTGGGAGAGGACGTGGCCGTTCTGCCACATCCACACGTCCTAGTGTACCAACTACCTCAGGTCCCAGTAGCCGCCAGAATTTACAGCGATATATGGTGGGGCCCAATGCCGTTCTAAGGATGGTAAGGCCTGAGCAGGTACAGGCATTAGTCAATTGGGTGGCCGACAGTGGATCCAGCACGTTCACATTATCTCCCACCCAGTCTTCTGCAGAAAGCGCACAGATGGCGCCTGAAAACCAACCCCATCAGTCTGTCACATCACCCCCATGCATACCAGGGAAACTGTCTCAGCCTCAAGTTATGCAGCAGTCTCTTATGCTGTTTGAAGACTCCGCTGGCAGGGTTTCCCAAGGGCATCCACCTAGCCCTTCCCCAGCGGTGAAAGACATAGAATGCACTGACGCACAACCACTTATGTTTCCTGATGATGAGGACATGGGAATACCACCTCAGCATGTCTCTGATGATGACGAAACACAGGTGCCAACTGCTGCGTCTTTCTGCAGTGTGCAGACTGAACAGGAGGTCAGGGATCAAGACTGGGTGGAAGACGATGCAGGGGACGATGAGGTCCTAGACCCCACATGGAATGAAGGTCGTGCCACTGACTTTCACAGTTCGGAGGAAGAGGCAGTGGTGAGACCGAGCCAACAGCGTAGCAAAAGAGGGAGCAGTGGGCAAAAGCAGAACACCCGCCGCCAAGAGACTCCGCCTGCTACTGACCGCCGCCATCTGGGACCGAGCACCCCAAAGGCAGCTTCAAGGAGTTCCCTGGCATGGCACTTCTTCAAACAATGTGCTGACGACAAGACCCGAGTGGTTTGCACGCTGTGCCATCAGAGCCTGAAGCGAGGCATTAACGTTCTGAACCTGAGCACAACCTGCATGACCAGGCACCTGCATGCAAAGCATGAACTGCAGTGGAGTAAACACCTTAAAACCAAGGAAGTCACTCAGGCTCCCCCTGCTACCTCTTCTGCTGCTGCCGCCTCGGCCTATTCTGCTGCTGCCGCCTCGGCCTCTTCCTCCGCCTCTGGAGGAACGTTGGCACCTGCCGCCCAGCAAACAGGGGATGTACCACCAACACCACCACCACCACCTCCGTCACCAAGCGTCTCAACCATGTCACACGCCAGCGTTCAGCTCTCCATCTCACAAACATTTGATAGAAAGCGTAAATTCCCACCTAGCCACCCTCGATCCCTGGCCCTGAATGCCAGCATTTCTAAACTACTGGCCTATGAAATGCTGTCATTTAGGCTGGTGGACACAGACAGCTTCAAACAGCTCATGTCGCTTGCTGTCCCACAGTATGTTGTTCCCAGCCGGCACTACTTCTCCAAGAGAGCCGTGCCTTCCCTGCACAACCAAGTATCCCATAAAATCAAGTGTGCACTGCGCAACGCCATCTGTAGCAAGGTCCACCTAACCACAGATACGTGGACCAGTAAGCACGGCCAGGGACGCTATATCTCCCTAACTGCACACTGGGTAAATGTAGTGGCAGCTGGGCCCCAGGCGGAGAGCTGTTTGGCGCACGTCCTGCCGCCGCCAAGGATCGCAGGGCAACATTCTTTGCCTCCTGTTGCCACCTCCTCCTTCTCGGCTTCCTCCTCCTCTTCTTCCACCTGCTCATCCAGTCAGCCACACACCTTCACCACCAACTTCAGCACAGCCCGGGGTAAACGTCAGCAGGCCATTCTGAAACTCATATGTTTGGGGGACAGGCCCCACACCGCACAGGAGTTGTGGCGGGGTATTGAACAACAGACCGACGAGTGGTTGCTGCCGGTGAGCCTCAAGCCCGGCCTGGTGGTGTGTGATAATGGGCGAAATCTCGTTGCAGCTCTGGGACTAGCCAATTTGACGCACATCCCTTGCTTGGCGCATGTGCTGAATTTGGTGGTGCAGAAGTTCATTCACAACTACCCCGACATGTCAGAGCTGCTGCATAAAGTGCGGGCCGTCTGTTCGCGCTTCCGGCGTTCACATCCTGCCGCTGCTCGCCTGTCTGCGCTACAGCGTAACTTCGGCCTTCCCGCTCACCGCCTCATATGCGACGTGCCCACCAGGTGGAACTCCACCTTGCACATGCTGGACAGACTGTGCGAGCAGCAGCAGGCCATAGTGGAGTTTCAGCTGCAGCACGCACGGGTCAGTCGCACTACAGAACAGCACCACTTCACCACCAATGACTGGGCCTCCATGCGAGACCTGTGTGCCCTGTTGCGCTGTTTCGAGTACTCCACCAACATGGCCAGTGGCGATGACACCGTTATCAGCGTTACAATACCACTTCTATGTCTCCTTGAGAAAACACTTAGGGCGATGATGGAACAGGAGGTGGCCCAGGAGGAGGAGGAGGAGGATGAGGAAGAGGGGTCATTTTTAGCACTTTCAGGCCAGTCTCTTCGAAGTGACTCAGAGGGAGGTTTTTTGCAACAGCAGAGGCCAGGTACAAATGTGGCCAGCCAGGGCCCACTACTGGAGGACGAGGAGGACGAGGATGAGGAGGAGGTGGAGGAGGATGAGGATGAAGCATGGTCACAGCGGGGTGGCACCCAACGCAGCTCGGGTCCATCACTGGTGCGTGGCTGGGGGGAAAGGCAGGACGATGACGATACGCCTCCCACAGAGGACAGCTTGTCCTTACCCCTGGGCAGCCTGGCACACATGAGCGACTACATGCTGCAGTGCCTGCGCAACGACAGCAGAGTTGCCCACATTTTAACCTGTGCGGACTACTGGGTTGCCACCCTGCTGGATCCACGCTACAAAGACAATGTGCCCACCTTACTTCCTGCACTGGAGCGTGATAGGAAGATGCGCGAGTACAAGCGCACGTTGGTAGACGCGCTACTGAGAGCATTCCCAAATGTCACAGGGGAACAAGTGGAAGCCCAAGGCCAAGGCAGAGGAGGAGCAAGAGGTCGCCAAGGCAGCTGTGTCACGGCCAGCTCCTCTGAGGGCAGGGTTAGCATGGCAGAGATGTGGAAAACTTTTGTCAACACGCCACAGCTAACTGCACCACCACCTGATACGCAACGTGTTAGCAGGAGGCAACATTTCACTAACATGGTGGAACAGTACGTGTGCACACCCCTCCACGTACTGACTGATGGTTCGGCCCCATTCAACTTCTGGGTCTCTAAATTGTCCACGTGGCCAGAGCTAGCCTTTTATGCCTTGGAGGTGCTGGCCTGCCCGGCAGCCAGCGTTTTGTCTGAACGTGTATTCAGCACGGCAGGGGGCGTCATTACAGACAAACGCAGCCGCCTGTCTACAGCCAATGTGGACAAGCTGACGTTCATAAAAATGAACCAGGCATGGATCCCACAGGACCTGTCCGTCCCTTGTCCAGATTAGACATTAACTACCTCCCCATAACCATATATTATTGGACTCCAGGGCACTTCCTCATTCAATCCTATTTTTATTTTCATTTTACCATTATATTGCGATGCTACCCAAAGTTGAATGAACCTCTCCTCTGCCTGTGTGCTAGGCCTAAATATATGCCAATGGACTGTTGCAGTGGTGGCTGACATGAAGCCTGATTCTCTGCTATGACATGCAGACTAATTCTCTGCTGACATGAAGCCAGATTGTCTGTTACGGGACCTCTCTCCTCTGCCTGGGTGCTGGGCCTAAATTTATGACCATGGACTGTTGCAGTGGTGGCTGACGTGAAGCCTGATTCTCTGCTATGACATGCAGACTGATTCTCTGCTGACATGAAGCCAGATCGTCTGTTACGGGACCTCTCTGCTCTGCCTGTGTGCTAGGCCTAAATATATGCCAATGGACTGTTGCAGTGGTGGGTGACGTGAAGCCTCATTCTCTGCTATGACATGCAGACTGATTCTCTGCTGACATGAAGCCAGATTGTCTGTTACGGGACCTCTCTGCTCTGCCTGTGTGCTAGGCCTAAATATATGCCAATGGACTGTTGCAGTGGTGGGTGACGTGAAGCCTCATTCTCTGCTATGACATGCAGACTGATTCTCTGCTGTCATGAAGCCAGATTGTCTGTTACGGGACCTCTCTGCTCTGCCTGTGTGCTAGGCCTAAATATATGCCAATGGACTGTTGCAGTGGTGGGTGACGTGAAGCCTCATTCTCTGCTATGACATGCAGACTGATTCTCTGCTGACATGAAGCCAGATTGTCTGTTACGGGACCTCTCTGCTCTGCCTGTGTGCTAGGCCTAAATATATGCCAATGGACTGTTGCAGTGGTGGGTGACGTGAAGCCTCATTCTCTGCTATGACATGCAGACTGATTCTCTGCTGTCATGAAGCCAGATTGTCTGTTACGGGACCTCTCTGCTCTGCCTGTGTGCTAGGCCTAAATATATGCCAATGGACTGTTGCAGTGGTGGGTGACGTGAAGCCTCATTCTCTGCTATGACATGCAGACTGATTCTCTGCTGACATGAAGCCAGATTGTCTGTTACGGGACCTCTCTGCTCTGCCTGTGTGCTAGGCCTAAATATATGCCAATGGACTGTTGCAGTGGTGGGTGACGTGAAGCCTCATTCTCTGCTATGACATGCAGACTGATTCTCTGCTGACATGAAGCCAGATCCTCTGTTACGGGAGCTCTCTCCTCTGCCTGGGTGCTGGGCCTAAATTTATGACAATTGACTGTTGCAGTGGTGGGTGACGTGAAGCCTGATTCTCTGCTATGATATGAAGACTGATTCTCTGCTGACATGAAGCCAGATTGTCTGTTACGGGACCTTTCTCCTCTGCCTGGGTTCTGGGCCTAAATTTATGAAAATTGACTCTTACAGTGGTGGGTGACGTGAAGCCTGATTCTAGGCTATGATATGAAGACTGATTCTCTGCTGACATGAAGCCAGATTGTCTGTTACGGGACCTTTCTCCTCTGCCTGGGTTCTGGGCCTAAATTTATGAAAATTGACTCTTACAGTGGTGGGTGACGTGAAGCCTGATTCTCTGCTATGATATGAAGACTGATTCTCTGCTGACATGAAGCCAGATTCTCTGTTACGGGACCTCTCTCCTCTGCCTGGGTGCTGGGCCTAAATTTATGACAATGGACTGTTGCAGTGGTGGCTGACGTGAAGCCTGATTCTCTGCTATGACATGCAGACTGATTCTCTGCTGTCATGAAGCCAGATTGTCTGTTACGGGACCTCTCTGCTCTGCCTGTGTGCTAGGCCTAAATATATGCCAATGGACTGTTGCAGTGGTGGCTGACGTGAAGCCTCATTCTCTGCTATGACATGCAGACTAATTCTCTGCTGACATGAAGCCAGATTGTCTGTTACGGGACCTCTCTCCTCTGCCTGGGTGCTGGGCCTAAATTTATGACAATGGACTGTTGCAGTGGTGGCTGACGTGAAGCCTGATTCTCTGCTATGACATGCAGACTAATTCTCTGCTGACATGAAGCCAGATTGTCTGTTACGGGACCTCTCTCCTCTGCCTGGGTGCTGGGCCTAAATATATGCCAATGGACTGTTGCAGTGGTGGCTGACGTGAAGCCTCATTCTCTGCTATGACATGCAGACTAATTCTCTGCTGTCATGAAGCCAGATTGTCTGTTACGGGACCTCTCTGCTCTGCCTGTGTGCTAGGCCTAAATATATGCCAATGGACTGTTGCAGTGGTGGGTGACGTGAAGCCTCATTCTCTGCTATGACATGCAGACTGATTCTCTGCTGACATGAAGCCAGATTGTCTGTTACGGGACCTCTCTGCTCTGCCTGTGTGCTAGGCCTAAATATATGCCAATGGACTGTTGCAGTGGTGGGTGACGTGAAGCCTCATTCTCTGCTATGACATGCAGACTGATTCTCTGCTGACATGAAGCCAGATTCTCTGTTACGGGACCTCTCTCCTCTGCCTGTGTGTGTGCTGGGCCTAAATATATGCCAATGGACTGTTGCAGTGGTGGCTGACGTGAAGCCTCATTCTCTGCTATGACATGCAGACTAATTCTCTGCTGTCATGAAGCCAGATTGTCTGTTACGGGACCTCTCTGCTCTGCCTGTGTGCTAGGCCTAAATATATGCCAATGGACTGTTGCAGTGGTGGGTGACGTGAAGCCTCATTCTCTGCTATGACATGCAGACTGATTCTCTGCTGACATGAAGCCAGATTGTCTGTTACGGGACCTCTCTGCTCTGCCTGTGTGCTAGGCCTAAATATATGCCAATGGACTGTTGCAGTGGTGGGTGACGTGAAGCCTCATTCTCTGCTATGACATGCAGACTGATTCTCTGCTGACATGAAGCCAGATTCTCTGTTACGGGACCTCTCTCCTCTGCCTGTGTGTGTGCTGGGCCTAAATATATGCCAATGGACTGTTGCAGTGGTGGCTGACGTGAAGCCTCATTCTCTGCTATGACATGCAGACTAATTCTCTGCTGACATGAAGACAGATTCTCTGTTACGGGACCTCCCTCCTCTGCCTGGGTGCTGGGCCTAAATATATGCCAATGGACTGTTGCAGTGGTGGCTGACGTGAAGCCTCATTCTCTGCTATGACATGCAGACTGATTCTCTGCTGACATGAAGCCAGATTCTCTGTTACGGGACCTCTCTCCTCTGCCTGTGTGTGTGCTGGGCCTAAATATATGCCAATGGACTGTTGCAGTGGTGGCTGACGTGAAGCCTCATTCTCTGCTATGACATGCAGACTGATTCTCTGCTGACATGAAGCCAGATTCTCTGTTACGGGACCTCTCTCCTCTGCCTGTGTGTGTGCTGGGCCTAAATATATGCCAATGGACTGTTGCAGTGGTGGCTGACGTGAAGCCTCATTCTCTGCTATGACATGCAGACTAATTCTCTGCTGACATGAAGACAGATTCTCTGTTACGGGACCTCCCTCCTCTGCCTGGGTGCTGGGCCTAAATATATGCCAATGGACTGTTGCAGTGGTGGCTGACGTGAAGCCTCATTCTCTGCTATGACATGCAGACTAATTCTCTGCTGACATGAAGACAGATTCTCTGTTACGGGACCTCTCTCCTCTGCCTGGGTGCCGGGGCCTAAATATCTGAGAATGGACTGTTCCAGTGGTGGGTGACGGGAAGCCAGATTCTCTGCTATGGAACCTCTCTCCAATTGATTTTGGTTAATTTTTATTTATTTAATTTTTATTTTAATTCATTTCCCTATCCACATTTGTTTGCAGGGGATTTACCTACATGTTGCTGCCTTTTGCAGCCCTCTAGCTCTTTCCTGGGCTGTTTTACAGCCTTTTTAGTGCCGAAAAGTTCGGGTCCCCATTGACTTCAATGGGGTTCGGGTTCGGGACGAAGTTCGGATCGGGTTCGGATCCCGAACCCGAACATTTCCGGGATGTTCGGCCGAACTTCTCGAACCCGAACATCCAGGTGTTCGCTCAACTCTAGTTGAGAGTAAGAAAGGTTAACACATCATATGTAGTGAGAAAGGCTCTCAACAAAGATATGGTAACCTTGGACAATGGTGATAGAAGTGGAGTTATGTTGGGGTGGAATGCTGATTTGTGCTGGGGTTCCCTGGCCCTACCAGAGGAAATTCTTCTTGGGGCTTAACCCCCATATAATCAATAAAGTCTAACAGGTTTTGGATTCAAAGAAATATATCCTAGTGGCAAGTAAGTGTCTCCAAAGGCAGATTTGTTTCTCCTGGACCAAAGCCTGGTCCGTTCAGAGGATCCTCTGGTACACTGGTGGTCAACTCTGATGCTGGTGGAACATATGTATTATTTTAATCCACTTCTTAGACATCAGCAGCAATCGATTGTTATCCAAGTAACTACTTAACAATTTGCAAGTAATTTCCTATACTAAACATGCTTTGACATTGGCTACATAAATGCAGCTTTGATTATAGGAACTTATGTGTTTTCTTGCAAAAAAGAAAAGATAAAGATAAAATCTTTCAGATTCCGAATCTGAAGCTTATATCAGTTTTTTTTTTAAAGCCCAAGGTACGTGCTTTCTACACCTGTGCAACAAAGTCATGCAGCGTGCCACACAAAAATGTGCACTAGGTCGCGGTCTATCGCAGGTCCTCTCCGTATGAAAAGGTCCCCCCATATACTAATCCCAGTACTGCCGGCCAGAAAACACCTGCAAAGGGTCTGGGAGTAGTGGCCATCCCTCATCCGAAGCTGGAGAAGCACCAAACGATACTCTGGTTTGCACCTAACTGTCACCCAAGATGTTGGCCAAGAGCCAAATTCGAGGTCTGACCTCTCCCCAAAGGGTTTTCTGGGGGGTGAGAAACCAGATGGCCACATATAACCTACTAGACCTCAGGGAGTTTGCCCGTAAGGGCGCCACAACCCTGAAAATCCTAGTGACAAAAAAAATATGGAAAGTGAACATAATTCGTCCAGAATTATAAAAAATTGCTCTTCTTATGCCAGTCTGTAAAGCCGGGCAAAGAGAGGTGAGTGCGCTTAAATGTGTGAAAACGAAGTGCGTACAAATGTGCAGTCACTCAGTGGTCTCCCATCCCCAGTGAGCTCAGGCACTCCAGGGCATTTCTGCAACTTTAGCTTACAAACATCCTGGCTCATGACTCCAACCCAGAAGCCGAAGGTCACCTACGGGCAATCTTTCAGCCACCGGCATACACCTCCAGTTTAACCTCTGGGTGTTTCTCTGCTCCACCTCAGTGCATTCCAATTGCAATCATGTCTCTGCTGATAACAAACTAACTACTGAAAAGTGATCTCCACAGAACAGGAAGGGTCAGCCTATTATAGGCATAGTGGTTTAGTATTTTTTTAATACAGTTAATGATATAAAAAAAATTGAAAATAACATCAAACATTCTTAAAAATATGGTTAGCATAAAAATATGATTGGATCAATAGGTCATTTTCTGATGACGCATTCCTTTTAAGAATGTGTTACCATGTTTATTACCTTATTTCCTTTCTCTCCAAAAGACCCAGGTAATCCACTACTTCCAGGCCGGCCGGGGTCACCCTAAGATAGAAATAATACAGGTACCGTAATTTATAATGTATTATAAACCTATTCCAGAGCACATAACAATAAAATAACTGTAACATTAAAGAGCTTCACTGGGTTACACATACTGATGACATATCCTCAGGTTGGATCATCAATATCAGATCGGTGGGCGTCTGGCACATGGCACCCCCACGATCAGCTGTTTTGAGCTGGCACTGCACCGGAAACAGTGTATACGATGTATGCTGTGTAGTTTCTGGGGCCTGTGTACTGAAGCTTAACTCCCATTTATTTGAATGGCTCTGAGCTGCAGTAGCCTGGCACAGCCACTACACCGCATATGTCTGCCTCCAGGGCCATACAGTACATTGTATAGTGCCTGGCATCGCGGTAGCATGAGACAGCTGATCAGTGGGGGTACCAAGAGTCACACCGATCTGATACAGACCAATCAGTCATCAATATCTGTAGTACAGAGAACCAATTTAAGTAACACTTTATTTAGATCAGCCTATAATAAAATATGTTTTTACATTCAATATTGGTAGCAATATTTTAACTGCCTCATTAATATATGTGGGCAATCACTGAATTATTATATGGTGAATTTAAAATGTACTAAGATCCTAGAAGACTTTCTAAAATGCCTCAGACCTTCATAACCTGGGCTACTTCCTCTATTTTTATTTCATGTTACTCATTTATAAAGTGCCAACATATTCCATAGCGCAGTACACAGACTGTCAACAGTATGGGGGTCTTTTTTTGGTAGTACGCCACTTTTTGGCGTAATTCTGTCGAAGAATTGTTTAAAAAGAGGTTTTTTTTATGTCCGAATCTGTGCCTTTTCCCTGTTAACGCCACTTTTCTGAGGTGGCGGAAAAAGGGCGTGCTGTGGGCGGGGAAGAGGACAGGCCGGCCAGTCTCATTCATCATTTTTCACACCAGTTTATGGCGTGAAAATGGTCTTAACCTACGCCAGCAAGGGGGCTGGCGTAGTTTAAATCATAAATTTAAATAGTATTGGACCGGCACCCAAACATATGGGTTCACGCAAAGAACCAATAAAGTAGAATAGTGCAATTTATTAAAACATAAAAAAACATAAAAGCATACATACACGTAATGGTGGGATGGCTGAGATAATGGGTGGACTATCTCATGTATCAAGTCCATAAGATGCAGGTTTTTGGAGAAAATGGATAATGTCCAGTACTTATGCAAATAATACCTATTAGGCAAAATCGATAGCAAACAGTCTCATAGTATGATGAGTATGATACTCACTATTTACTGTGCAACTCTGTGGCGTCCCACATGTAAGAGCGCTTACCTCGGTGTCGATTCAATCCAATGCAAACGGCAGAGAGTAGTTGCTTACTGACGTCATAAAATCGGATCTCCGTAAGATCGCTTCAATTATCGCAAGATGAGCTGTTACTTTTTCTTTCGTATAATACAGACTCTTCAATCGCGGCTAAAAATCGCAGTGAAGCTTCGATCTTGTGATCATAGATTGCTATCAGTAGCCAGCCGTTAATAAAGTCGACCACCAGTTGGTTCAGAAAATAATTTCCTTGGTATTTTTCAATATTGCATGGCCATGCTTAAAATTTCGGACTATTTATGAATATCCCATCGATCCCAGACACGTTTTCGAAAAAGATCCCTATTTCTTCCTCAGTGAGGAATCTATTTCGAAACGCGTCTGCGATCGATGGGATATTCATAAAGAGTCCGACATGTTGCACAGTAAATAGTGAGTATCATACTCATCATACTATGAGACTGTTTGCTACCGATTTTGCCTAATAGGTATTATTTGCATAAGTACTGGACATTATCCATTTTCTCCAAAAACCTGCATCTTATGGACTTGATACATGAGATAGTCCACCCATTATCTCATCCATCCCACCATTACGTGTATGTATGCTTTTATGTTTTTAATGTTTTCATAAATTGCAGTATTCTACCTTATTGGTTCTTTGCGTGAACCCATATGTTTGAGTGCCGGTCCAATACTATTTAAATTTACTGTCTTTGAAGGCGTGATTTATTTTTGGACATTGGCACCTGTCCGTGTATATAGAGAGTGAGCTGTCCCATTACTATTCATGTAGTTTAAATCATGTTGCACGGCCGGCTGCACCACGCGCCAAAGTTATGTAGAGACTATTTTTGGCGCATCCCGTACCAGCATAGGGGGTTAACACTGGCGTCTAAATCACTAGTCTTAGGCTACTTTCACACTAGCGTTCGGGTGTCCGCTTGTGAGCTCCGTTTGAAGGGGCTCACAAGCGGCCCCAAACGGATCCGTACTGCCCTTATGCATTCTGAGTGGACGCGGATCCGCTCAGAATGCATCAGTCTGGCAGCGTTCAGCCTCCGCTCCGCTCAGCAAGCGGACACCTGAACGCTGCTTGCCTGGCCGTGCGGAGGCAAGCGGATCCGTCCAGACTTACAATGTAAGTCAATGGGGACGGATCCGTTTAAATATGACACAATATGGCTCAATTTTCAAATGGATCCGTCCCCCATTGACTTTCAATGTAAAGTCTGGACGGATCTGTCTGAGGCTACTTTGACACTTAGAATTTTTTTTACAATATAATGCAGACGGATCCGCTCTGAACGCAAGTGTGAAAGTAGCCTTAATAAATGACCCTGTATGTTTTGAAATGTGGGAGGAAACTGCAGTACTATGCTATATTAGACAGAGTACTACATTAAACCTAGCCCGTACTTTAATTCCACGGTCTCCATCTTCTCCTCTGTCTCCTGCATCTCCTGGATAGCCTTCAGGACCCTGAAAAAGAAGTTACACATATTCCACGGAAAATTACAATGATGCCATAAATAAAAAAATAAGTTGTTATATATTAAAATGTATTAAAGACAATTATATATATATATATATATATATATATAAAAAGTCAAAATATTGTTAATGATAAATGTATTATGTCAATCACAGGTCATCTACTAAATGAAGACTTGAAAGTTAGAAGTGATGGATGACTTTGCAAAATTCAGGTATTAATTCCTTGTCCAGCAATTGACTGTACAGTGCATTACAATCCCTGGTAATAATAGCAGGGATATTGAGGGCTGGCATTTAATGCAATATTCATCTATAGAGTATTATATGCATTTCTTATGTAGGCACGGTACCTGTTTGCACTACTTATCTGGACACTCGTTGCACTACTTATGTGGGCATTGCTTGCTGCTATTTATCTGGGCACTATAAGCATTATTTATTTGTTTAATCCATGTATTTGGGCACATTTATTTATCTGTGCTCTTTCTTTAAGACACTATTTAACAGGATACCATATGACCATATTCAACTTGTACTATATTACACGGCCCAAGTGATGACAATCCGTGGTATGGTAGTCAACTGGATACTGTATAACTTACTCATCTGGGCTCTGTATGGCCTGGATGCTTCACGGCTGTATTCTTCAATCGATACTAATCCGTGACCATTGTGGGATTACACATTTGGGCACTATGTGGCATTATCATTGCAAGGTATGTACTGCTTATGAGACTGTGTGTACTATTGTTTTGGGCAATAAATAGGCTACATTATTTGTCTAGGTATAGCATTATCAGATGTAAAGTATAGCCCTATTTTTTTTTTTAGAACTGTATGACACCATTCATTCGGGCACTATATGATGCCACTCATCTAGGCACTGAGTGGTGCTTTTCATCTAGGCACTGTATGTATGACACTTTTCAGCAGGAAACTGCGTGCACCATGTTGTCAGTCATGTGGGCACCTTATAATCATGGGCATAGATATGCCCATAGCAGCCATAGCACTTGCTATGGGGCACAGAGGTTGGAGGGAATAACAATATGGTGGCTTTTTTCTATAATATTGGTTTTCTGATATTTGGTGCTATTATACATATCTTTAATATTTGATACTTATACTCCTGTTGGCATTTTCTTACTATAGTTGGTGGGGTCACAACTTAATTTGCTATGGGGGACCTATGAATTATAGTTATGCCCCTGCTTATGACCCTTTTCGGCAGAACACTGTGTTCGCCTTTCCTCTGTGAATTGTTTGTATGATAGCTCTATGCAGGTTACTATCCAGCTGGGTAATGAGACAGATCAGCTGGACACTGCATGAACTTATCTGGATGCTGTTTAAATTACATATCTGGACGCTGTTTACTGCTAATTACATGGGCACTTTATGTATCAATTACCCGGAGACGCTATATGCACTATTCATTTGAGAAATATGTGACTATTCATCTGAGATTTGTATTATACTTTACACTAAAACATTGCATTCACAATTCACCTAGGCAATGTGTGACGCTAATTATCCTGGCACTGTATGGCATTATGTTTGCACTGTCTGACACTAGTGTTGGGCGCGGATATTCGAATTGCGAATATTAATCGCAAATATCGGCACTTCGAGAATTTGTGAATATTTAGAATATAGTGATATATATTCGTAATTTTGAATATTCTAGATTTTTTTTCATCAGTAACCTCCCTTCTTGCTAGAGGGCCAATGAGAAGGCTGCAATGTCTTTGTCTGAGCTTAGCAACATCCCTAGCAACCAATAGGAAAGTTGCCTGCCCCTTACTATATAAGAACCTCCCCAGCAGCCCTTGTATGCAGTATCTTGCAGATCTGAGAGAGACAGCAGTGTCATTGCTGTGCTCTCTGCTTTCCTGTGTCATTACATTAGATAGTTACATAGCTTATATATATAATACAGATAGTGGGAGATAGGTTAGATAGTGATATAGTTCTGCTGTCCATACATACATGCTACATACATAGTACTCTGATGTCACAACAATACTTAGTGCACCAATCACTAATAAGTAGTCAGACCTGTTAAAATGTAAAGTTGTACGTATTGCGCCAAAATATGTGCCTCATTAGTGCCGATTTCGCAATTGCGAATATATTGGAGCACTCTATCTCCATATAAAGCTATTGTAATGTTCTGCCGTGCCAACCATTTTCTCCAGTCTCAGGAAACTTCTAGCAGCTTGAAAAATGTAGCTATAGTGACCCACGCCTGTATTGCGCTCACATTACGCGCATAGTTCATTGCCAATTTCGCAATCAAGACCATATTTGCGAATTCTCTAATTTTTCGAATATATGACAAATATTCTACCAAATATTCGCGAAATATCATAAATTTGAATATTGCCCCTGCCACTCATCACTATCTGACACAACATATTTGGAAACCATACAACTCTAGGCACTCGTATATCATGCAATTTATCTGGGCACTGTATGTACGTAAGCTGCAAGCTATCTACATGGGCACTATATGCGTCTATAAATCTTTCACTATTGTTAGCACTATTCTTTTGGGCAGGTTCTGCAAAAGGTTTATAGGCACTGAAGGTATTATTTATCTAAATACTAGAACCATTATTTTTCTGGGCACTGTGTGATACTATATGCTCACTGTATGCACTATTTTTGGCGTACTTAAACGCAAAATTCATCAGTGTACTAGATATACTTTTCATATGGGAATTGGGCGCCTTGTACTGGGACTATATGAACTGTATGAACTACTCATCTGGGAACTGTATGATATAATCATATGTGCCTCCTCTACAAGATCATCAGTCCTACATTATCTCTTCTTTAAAAACACAATCAGCAGAAGCACATGGAAACCTTACCTTATCTCCAGGATCTCCTTTACATCCAGGAGCACCAATCCGACCTGTCTTGCCCTAGAGATAGAGACAGAGAGTCAGTGTCTATCATCCTATTATTATTCATTCTTATTTTTTTCAATTTATGATATTAATATATATATATATATATATATATATAGTCTATAGGTATGCATAGATCTATACAGCAAAGGTTGTGTTTAGGGTATTCTAAGTGGAGTAAAAAACTGGAATACAAACCTGTGCAGAAACACTGAAATATTAAAGAATTGCTTAATCGGAAAGGGCTAGTGGGCCTGCATCCAACCCGTATGGCTACGACCACACGGTCAGGTTTCTGCATGAATTTTTTGGAGCCAAAATGAATATTGTGGATCTTAAAAGGAGAGAAAATATAAAAGGACATATATGATGTCTCCTCTTTTTTAAATTCACTCACGATTTTGGCTTTCAAAACTGCATGCAGAACCTTACCAAGTAGACGTACCCTAAAAGTTGGATTAGATAACTAACACTGGTAGGGATGTCTAGCAGAAATGACAGGGCTCACACACAAGGAGTTTACATGATTTACAAATTTGGGATTGGCTATTGAACAACAAGTTTTAATTGTAGCCAGATAAAATGATTGGACAACTACATCTCTAGTGCCAAAAACACTAGTGTTTGCTGAACTAATACCATAATTCTAGTGTAGATTCTGACCGCAATATCAACAAGATAGCCCTGCAATAAAGAGCTGAAATCTGGAAATAATTGCATGGTCTTTTTTTGCAAAATTGTTTAATATTCTATTCTGGTATCTCATAGTTAAATCTGCTTATTGGAAAGCTTAGTGACAACCAATATGGCTGATATTACAGCTTCCACTTGGCCTGTCATTCAGCTTTTCTAAAGTCACCAAAATATATATTAATAGATATCCAGTGATAAATCCTCTGTTCTAGTGCTGTTGCCTAAGAATTGCCTTAAAGGGGTTGTCTAAATCAATAACCCCATGGGAACGGCTTCCTGGTCCTTTGGGAACCAGAAGTGATCTGGAAATGATCAGTGTTGGGATTATGGCCAGATGAGTGGATTTTTTATATTCAAGGGGACGGGAAGAGGGAGGCACACAGGGGGCGCTGGGGTTGTTGGTTTCAAGACCTGACACAGGGAAATATGGGTAATAATCCTGGTGAGTGCTGTCATATGTCAGGTTGATTGTCAGCAAAAGTTCTCAGCAAAAAATATAACAGGATGTCTAGAATAACTTGGGAAATGGTCTTTGAAGGGGTCTTCAAACTATAGCTATTTATGCCATGCTCAGTGGTTTGGTAACTCCCATAGACCACATATGTGGCCAACTTTTCATTCATTGTTCACCTGGCTTTGACTGCTGGCACTAGCCTAACAAAAGGGAATGGATCCCTATTCTCTCAACTGGAGGAGGTCCCTGCCTATGAGACACATATAGCATAAATCGTGGATATGCCATTAATGTCTATAGTGGCAGAACCTCTTTAATGTGATATTCATTTCTCTTAAAGGGGTTATCTGTGATTGATGTAAACAAATAAATAAAATCAGACATCATTTATAGTACATGACAATCTCTTTCTAAAGCTAAAGCTAGCCCTGTTCCTCACATGGATCTAGAGGTCTCATGCATTGCTTTAAATGCTCTGCTAGATTCTCTTCAGACTGGCTGCTCAGGGGCAGTGTCTTTTCTAAGGGGGAGTGGCCTTCACCGGGGAATACCCTAACTCAGGGAGTGTGTCCTTTCTCAGTGGGTATGCACTTTATCGCAGCTATCTCCCTGTAAGTGTCACAGCTTCTAACAGTAGATATGGCTGGTGGCAATTGAAGGATGGAACTGACCATGTATGACCACCTCAACAGGTGGACATGCACATTACTATACAGATTAAACACCAAAGGGAGCCATTATAATGAAGTAAAGAGAACATCTGACAACTGCAGCATCTTTAACAGAAAGTAAATTACAAAAGTAACACTTTGGTGTAAAATTGGTCTGTAAATTTTTCTTAATCTTTTAAGCCTTTCATGCAGCAATACACTACATGTTCAAAGAGTTTATACAGATCTATTCCTTGGTTTCTCTTCGAGCCTATGAAGTGTTGCCAGTCTAACAATTCACATACAGTATCAATTTAGCACAGTGTTTTCTCCGTACCTTCTGCCCATCTGTACCATTTCTTCCATAAATCCCGGGTATGCCCTGGCATGAAAAGAAATACAGTAATTAGTCTACAATCCACTCCATGTTTTAAAATATGCATATATAAATTTTCCAAATCCAACTTACCTTCCTTCCATCTGCACCAAAATCTCCCTGGCGAAAGAAAAGCAACATGTTTAGTGGAGAAGAAATAGTGATGACAAATCAAACATGACCTGCCATAGATCGAGGGGTTACCTTTTCTCCTTTAGCACCAGGAACACCCTAAAACACAAGAGAGGAAGAGGTTAAATGAACAATCACTTGAAAGACATGGCTAGAAACAAGTTTTTGGCTATGTGTACCATACTTCTGAAAATGACCACATACCTTGGGTCCAGGATATCCAATTGGTCCCTCAATTCCAGGATCTCCCTAAAAGTAGAAGATAACAATGTGAGCTCTTCGGCACGAAATGACACAGAGGTGGAATGATTTACAAAGCAACACCTCTCACCTGCCGTCCTTTCAGACCAAGATCTCCAGGTTCACCAGCATTACCTTTGGCACCCTGAAAGAGAGCAGAATAAAATCAGATTAAAGCATTTTTCAGTCAAGAACAACCAAACATCTTCTCTTAAGGGGGGTTCACACCAGTGTTTGGGACTCCGTTATGGCTTTCCGTTATAACATGCTTATAACGGAAAATAACGGAATCCATAAGACGGAAGGACGGTTCCGTTCTTCTGCCCATAGACTTGTATTATAATGGAATGCAAAACAGCAGCCTTAAAAAGGCATTCCGTTTGCTCTCTGTCCTAATAGAAGTCTATGGGAATCAAAACGGATCCACCTAGTCCCATTATGCAAGACGGAAAACAAAGTCCTGCCGACAGGACTTTGTTTTTCGTCTTGCATAACGGGACCTAGACATATCCGTTATGCTTTCCCATAGACTTCTATTAGGACAGAAAGCAAACAGAATGCCTTTTAAAGGCTTCCGTTTTGCATTCTGTCTGGGCATTCCGTTATTTTCCATTATAATCATGTTATAGCGGAAAGCCATAACGGAATCCCCAACGCTAGTGTGAACCCACCCTTAGTTTCATGTTACCGGTTGTATTAAATTTGTATTCAATGATTTTCACTTTTCAGAGACTAAAATTGTATGTAGGTTTTGTATCGTGTCCTTACCTAATGAAGATATTATTTTTGTCACTATTCACATCAGTCATTTTTTTTTTATTCTTAAGACTTGGTTTAATTATTTTATATAGTCCCCATCTATACTTGCCTTTGCATCATATAACAGTCATTGTTTTGCTCCTCTTGTGAAACTCTGCCCCAGATTTACTAATGTGCCTGTGCATAGAAAGTGTCTAAAACGTGGCACAATTTGGCACAACTGGGGTTTCTACAGCTTTTTACAACTTGCTCAAAAAGGGGACAGACTTAGCGGGAAGGGAAGCGTCTTCAAGTTAAAAGGGGCTTGGCCCATAATGGCAGGTTTTGAGCCAAAATTGTACCACAAGACGAAAGTGTCTATCTTTGCACCACATATATCATCCAACCTAAGTCCCTGTGATAGTTCTGGTGAAGGTCTAGACAGCCATCTATAGGATTAGTAAATCTGACCCTATGTGTTCTCATCACAAAGAACATGTGCAAAATTAGAGAGTATTCTGGCATTATATTACTGAAAAAATGAGAGTCATGTTGCATATACTGTAGCTATCATGTTGTGAAAGGAAAATATAACCAGCGTTAAGGATGTGTCTGTTGAACGGTGGGTTATATGCAGGTAGTGGTGGCATCAGGGCAGCATAAGTTATTAATACAGCCCTGTATATGACAAGGTTAAGTAATTTTCACTTACCTTCTGTCCTCTCTGACCATGCAGACCAGGAGGTCCCGAAATCGCCAGGCAGCTCAATCTGTAGCACTGCAAGATATCAAACATTATATACGGTAAAGAGGCGAATGCTGGTTAAACATACTTATAAAGATTAGTATGATAGCATTACAGTTCTGCTTCTCACTTAAATACAAATACAGGGGGACATTTATCAAATATGTTATGCCAGTTTCGTAGCGTAAAAATGTTGGAACTAATGTTACTTGCAACCTTTTGGCAAAAGTCGTGAAATACGCGGCTTTTTGTGAGCTGCGACTTCTCACTCCACTTTCAGAGGTGGAGTGAAAGGTTCACATCACCTCCTATTCTTTGGTTAAATTTGATGGACAACTCCTTTAAGTTGGTCAGGTACTGCCAGTAGATCACTTTTAAGGGCTGTTTCACACGAGTGGATGCCATGCGTGACATCCGCTGCGTGAATGAGAGACAAGACCCGCTGCGGACTGCAGAGGCACGGAGCATTAACATGATTAATAATGCTCCGTGCCTCTCTGTGATCTTTTTACTGCAAAATAACAGTGAGATAAACAGCCCTAAGTCATATTTATGACTTTTAAAATCTCCACGTCGGGTAACCCCCAGGTATACTTTCACTGAAACAGGCGCAACAACATTACACTTGCGCCTAATTTATAAAAAAAAAAACATTTGCAACGTTCATAAATTTGGTGAAAGTTACTAATGCAAATCCTAAAACTAACTCCAAATACACTTATGATGGTAAATTTCCCTCACAGTTCATTCCATCTTAAGCCTCATGCAGACGTCCGTGGAATATGGTCTGTGAGATACCAAACTGGCATTGCATAGGCGCACAGCACCATAGCAACCAATGACGCCGTGCGCTTCTGCAATGCCAGTCCGGTATCTCACGGACCGTGTTCCACGGACGTCTGCATGAGGCTTTATTCTCACTGCTATATATCAATAGGTTAAGCATCTTATGCTAAATCTTAACATGTATCACTATTTAAGGTATGTTAGTGGTTCTTTCCCTTTTAGTTCCTTGTAACATGCTTGGTTACTGGTAGACAGGACTTTCACCCAAGGTCCACCCTGGGTCCAGCATAACGGAAAGCTTATATGCTTATAATGGAACCTACAGACGTGGACAAAATTGTTGGTACCCTTTGGTCAATGAAAGAAAAAGTCACAATGGTCACAGAAATAACTTTAATCTGACAAAAGTAATAATAAATTAAAATTCTATAAATGTTAACCAATGAAAGTCAGACATTGTTTTTCAACCATGCTTCAACAGAATTATGTAAAAAAATAAACTCATGAAACAGGCATGGACAAAAATGATGGTACCCCTAGAAAACACAGAACATAATGTGACCAAAGGGACATGTTAATTCAAGGTGTGTCCACTAATTAGCATCACAGGTGTCTACAACCTTGTAATCAGCCATTGGGCCTATATATATGGCTCCAGGTAATCACTGTGTTGTTTGGTGATATGGTGTGTACCACACTCGACATGGACCAGAGGAAGCAAAGGAAAGAGCTGTCTCAAGAGATCAGAAAGAAAATTATAGACAAGCATGTTAAAGGTAAAGGCTATAAGACCATCTCCAAGCAACTAGATGTTCCTGTGAGTACAGTTGCACATATTATTCATAAGTTTAAGATCCATGGGACTGTAGCCAACCTCCCTGGACGTGGCCGCAGGAGGAAAATTGATGACAAATCTAAGAGACGGATAATCCGAATGGTAACAAAAGAGCCTAGAAAGACTTCTAAAGAGATTCAAGGTGAACTTCATGCTCAAGGAACATCAGTGTCAGATCGCACCATCCGTCGTTGTTTGAGCCAAAGTGGACTACATGGGAGACGACCAAGGAGGACACCATTGTTGAAAACGAATCATAAAAAAGCAAGACTGGAATATGCCAAACTACATGTTGACAAGCCACAAAGCTTCTGGGAGAATGTCCTGTGGACAGATGAGACAAAAATCGAAGTTTTTGCCAAGGCACATCAGCTGTATGTTCACAGACGAAAAAATGAAGCATATCAAGAAAAGAACACTGTCCCTACTGTGAAACATGGAGGAGGCTCTGTTATGTTCTGGGGCTGCTTTGCTGCGTCTGGCACAGGGTGTCTTGAATCTGTGCAGGGTACAATGAAATCTCAAGACTATCAAGGAATTCTAGAGAGAAATGTACTAGCCAGTGTCAGAAAGCTTGGTCTCAGTCGCAGGTCATGGGTCTTGCAACAGGACAATGACCCAAAACACACCGCTAAAAACACCCAAGAATGGCTAAGAGGAAAAAATTGGACTATTCTAAAGTGGCCTTCTATGAGCCCTGACCTCAATCCTATTGAGCATCTTTGGAAGGAGCTGAAACATGCAGTCTGGAAAAGGCACCCTTCAAACCGGACACAACTGGAGCAGTTTGCTCATGAGGAGTGGGCCAAAATACCTGCTGAGAGGTGCAGATGTCTCATTGACAGTTACAGGAAGCGTTTGATTGCAGTGATTGCCTCAAAAGGTTGCGCAACAAAATATTAAGTTAGGGGTACCATCATTTTTGTCCATGCCTGTTTCATGAGTTTATTTTTTTACATAATTCTGTTGAAGCATGGTTGAAAAACAATGTCTGACTTTCATTGGTTAACATTTATAGAATTTTAATTTATTATTACTTTTGTCAGATTAAAGTTATTTCTGTGACCATTGTGACTTTTTCTTTCATTGACCAAAGGGTACCAACAATTTTGTCCACGTCTGTATAAGGGAATACCCTAACGCAAGTGTGGAACCGCCCTAAGATGTGTCTTGATACCACTACCGCTCTTTGTATCATATGGGTGTCGGACAGATGCCATGTTGGTTAGTTTGGTGACTGTATATATATATATATATAAAAAATCTTATTATCGTTTAGTAAACTCTTTACACACCTAAGTCTCATTAAGTCAAATTTTTCCTGAATCCTATCTAAATCTATCTATCTAAATCTATCTATTTACAATAAAGATGTATTTAACTTGTGTTGGGACCAGCGTCATGTCATAATGAATATTATACTCTAATGAAAGACACACCAAAATGATACAAAAACAGAGTTTACATACCTCTCCATAAGCCTCGTGTTTCTGCAGAGAAAAACAAATGGAATTGTAATTAGACTATTTATGATTGAGAAATGAACAGATATATAGATATTAAGTAGATAAATATAATAGCCATAAACAAATACAATGTACTGTACACAGGAGCATATTAGGATGTATAACATTTAAGGCTCTGAAACCCTTCTTGTAAAATGCACGTCCTATCTGCATCACCATCTGCAACACTTCAGATAACGATGTTGAAATAAACACCTACATATAAGTAGGATCCTCTGGTGTCTATTCATATAACCACATCCATCTCACATGGGATAAGTTGGGGCTGACCTATGTTTATCTATCACTGCCCACTTGTGGCATTATGGTTTGGTTTTCCTTCATTTGTCTGTATAATGCCCAAAGGCTTCCATCAAGAGAAACAGCGCATGTGATGTCATTTCCCCAAAGTAAGCATCCACTTGTGACCTTGGTAAGAGTTATGGTGGCCTCTCATTCAGATGTTTCCATGACCTCTATTAATTTTACTATAAAGAGTCCACACTTGAGACACATGTGAGGCCAATATTCCAGACTGATAGTTGTCTCTAGTCAAGAGGATCCCAGCAGCTGGACCTTCCCTGATTCGATTTTTATGATACCGTATGTCTAGTGTATACAGTATGTCTAGCTCACTCACAATTCAGCTTTGACTGCAGTTTCCAACTTTACTAGGTGTCAAATGCAAACCGGGTTAGAATTTAAAAATGAGAAAAGGACCAAAATACTTCTGGTAAAAAAAAATGTACTCATGACCACCACAGTTTCAGGACTGCCATAAAAATTTCCAGATCCCAGATTCCTGGGAAGCTGAAATAGGATTTAAAGGGGTGGCCCCACCACAACTTTAGTTACACGTAGAGACGAGCATTGTGCTTTGCAGTAAAGTAGAGATGAATGGGGTAGCAGCGTGTGCTTCACCATTGCTCCATTCATTTGGTGGACTGAGGGACCGCTGTTCCTAGATCGGTGCAGGTGAAAGTGGTTAGATCACCACCAGTCAGGCACCTAACACCTATCCAGTGGTGAGACACCTTCTTTAAACAAATTAGAGTCTGACAACAATAAAATAATTGATAAAAATGTATGACTTAATTATTTGGTGCTCAGTTTTTCTAAACCAACACTTAGTCTTTTGACTACCATGTAATAACAATGGCAACATATGCCATAGGAGTGTTGAGGTGGAACTGTAGGGTAGAATTGGATGTGTGGGGCCTGGGAAGTGACCGAGCCATTTCAGAATTATACTGAATGAGATAATTAGTTCAGTTATACGGCAACATCCAAATTTAGTGGGAGATTAGAAGGAGTGAAGTCCTCAGAACACAGGAATGAAGTTGCCAACTTAAAGTCAGTTCAGGTTGAGAGACAGTTGGGCTTGTGAGGCAACCTGGTCAACTGAGCAGAACTGTGGACAGTAGGCTACATTATTCTTCTTTACTGTGCTTGTTCAGTGAAACTTTGTAATTATTAAGGCTACTTTCACATCTGCGCTTTCCCTTTCCGCTACTGAGATACGTCATAGGAAAACACTTCAGTTTTGTCCCCATTTATTGTCAATGGGGACAAAACTGAAGGGAACGGAGTGCACCAGAATGCATTCCATTCTGTTTCATTACGTTCCTGTGACGCACACAAAAGCGCTGCAAGCAGCGATTTTGTGTGCGTCCTGGGATGCGGAGCAAGACTGATCCGTCATGACTCACAATGAAAGAGAATGAAGACGGATCCGTTTTCTCTGACACAAAAGAAAACGGATACGTCCCCCATTGACTTACAATGGTTTTAGAGACGGATCCGTCATGGCTCTTTTAAAGATAATACAACCGGATCCATTCTTAACGGATGCAGACGGTTGTATGATCATGATGGAAGCATTTTTTCTGATCCATGATGGAGCCAGCAAAAACGCAGATGTAAAAAAGTAGCCTAAGTTGTAGCGTCCCTTATTTGAATTTCTTAGCATCTTGTATTTTAAGCATCCGTTATGCTCAGGTATGCCCATTTTGCATTCGTTTTAGCCATTTTTACCTGAGATCTGTTATTTTAGACAGGAAAAAAAAAAAACTTAATGTAGGACATTTTCTTCTGTCTAAAATAACGGCCCTCAGGCAGAAATGGCTGAAACAGATGCTAAATCTGCATAACTGAGCATAATGGATGCTTAACATACAGGATCTGTTTTTTGTTGTTTCCTGTTCCTCTGACAGATCAGATGAAGGGAATATGAAACGGTGATGTAAACCAATAAGATTTTGTGCTACTATATTTTCCGTTGCATTAAGTTGAGTTGCTGGCATGTAAAGGGTGCACTACCCAACAAAGTTGACATCTAAATTCCAGGCACAACATGAATTTACACATAAACAATTAGTAATTAATTCAGCAATGCAAGTCTTCAGATATCCTAAATATTACATTTCAATACCCTTGAAACATTCTTCCTTTTCTATCCACTTACCATAACTTGAATGATTTTATCGATGGTTCTCTGATCAATCTCGGTTTGGTCATCAGGTCTGGTCACTGAGTAAGCATTCCTGAAGAGCTCATGTGGCATGTTAGCAATCTCACGAAGGCCAGATTCATAAACATCGCGACTGGCAGCTACTGAGAAAAGCTTGATACCGGCGAGCTGTGCTCTGTCTGCCTGTGTCTTCACTCCTCCACATGGATTACCAGTTACATGGCCATCAGTGATCACCACAGCGAAATTCACAGGTTCACGTCCTCCTTGCCCAACCTGGTTCTGCATCTGCGCCTTTATCTGAGCGGTCATGTTAGAGATGGCGCAGTCTGTAAAGGTGCCTCGGCCAATGTACTGGACTCCTCGTAGTTTCGAAATGTATTCATTCTTGTCAGTGGTGAGCTGGCTGAAGATCTGGACTTCATCTGAGTAATGTAGACCTCCATATTGCCAGTTCATATAGACCTGATCTAGGTAGGCCTCATTCTCTAGCTTTGCCAGGAAAGCAGGAATAAATCTCTTCATGTGATCCAACAAGCTCTGGATGGGAGCGGTCTGAAGGATTATACTCTCAGATGTGTCAATGATGAAGTACACATTGATGGGACATTTGGCCTTGTCTAGAAAAAATGTTCACAGAAAATGTCAAGAGGAGTAGTGCGTAAAGTCCTCGAGTTTTCTCCTTTTTTGAACATACTGTAAATCCCACACTAGCCCAAAAATTGGTAGAGGCAACATATATGGGAGATTTATCAAAGTGATGCAAAGGAAAACAGGCAACCAATCAGATTCCACCTTTTATTTCAGAGCTCCTTTGGGAAATGAAAGGATCAATCTGATTGGATAGTATGGGCAACTAAGCCAGTTTTATTTTGCTAGTTTTGATAAATCTCCACGAAAATATTATTCAAATAAATTTAAAGGCCCTGATTAATCAAGGCTGGTGTGTGCTATTCCTGTCTCGATAGGGTCTGCGTCACAGGGGCAGATATTTATGACAATTGCCTCCTCTGGCAGTCCATGCAAAAAAAAAGAAATCTACAACAGCTCATGACTGAAATCTCTGGCAGCTATTATTAAAGGGGTTGTCTCACTTCAGCAAATGGCATTGATCATGTAGAGAAAATTAATACAAGGCACTTACTAATGTATTGTGATTGTCCATATTGCCGCCTTTGCTGGCTGGACTCAGTTTGCCATCACATTATACAATGCTCCTTTCCATGGTTAAGACCACCTTGCAATCCAGCAGTGGTGGCCGTGCTTGCACACTATAGGAAAAAGCATTAGCCAGTGGCGTACCTACAATATAGGCAGACCACGCAGCTGCTATGGGGCCCGTGAGGAAGGGGGGCCCGCAGTGAAGGAGAGTCCCCGCCCTCATCTATCTTCCTAACTGTCTCCCATCTGCTAGCCCCGCCTCCCGCCTGCTAGCCCCGCCTCCCGCCTGATTCCTCTGGATTGCCACAACCCCACCAGTATTGAAGTAAGTGACGACTTGTAGGTGAGGACAGTGCAGAGGTGTATGTGGGGGGGGTCACTCAGCTTTCCCAGGCTATTCCTCTGCACATATGCCCTTCAGAACAGGAGGAAAGCTGGGTGCTATTATGTAATGTCACTCAGCTTTCCTGATGTCCTGCATGGCACAAGTGCAGAGGCATGAGAAGATATGAGGGGTAGGTGGGAGTTGTGTCACTCAGCTTTCTCAGACTATTCTCATGTCTCTCCACATGTGCCATGCAGGGCAGCAGAAAAGCTGGGTGCTATTACATCATGTGATGTCACTCAGATTTCCTGCTATCCTGCAAGGCATAAATGCAGATAATAAGAACATGGAAAGGCAGGGAGGAGGGGGTCACTCAGCTTTCCCAGAGACTCATGTCTCTGCACATGTGTCATGCAGGATAGCGAGTAATGTCAGTGTCTCCCAGCTGTCCTGCATGACACAGAAGATGGTGGAAGGGGGGCACTCACTTCCTCACGTCTCTGCGCATGTGCAATGCTGGACAGCAGGAAAGTTGGGTGGTATCACATCATGTTATGCCCCAGATTCTTGTCAATATATGCTGAACACCGCCGGGACCTACCAGATCCCATTCTCTATAATGGGTCTGTTGGGTTCCGGCATGAGTACTGCCATTTTGTAGAACAAAATACTTCTGCATGAGGTGGGGCAGGGGAGAAGTTAGGGAGGGTAGTGGGAGGAGCCAGGGCGCATAGTAGGAGGGACTAGGAACGGGCATGGGGGCCCAATTTAAATTCTTGCTATGGGGCCCAATGATTTCTGTGTACGCCCATGGCATTAGCCTATGTGTGCTTCTACGTTCCTGGCCACTAGAAAGGACAGAGCTTTTTCCTATATTGTGCAAGCATGACCATCGCTGTTGGATTGCAAGGTGGTCGTAAAGATGGAAACAAGCAGGGTATAATGTGATGGAAAAAATGAGTCAAGCCAGCAACGGAGGCAATATGGACAATCACAATACATTAGTAAGAGCCTTGTATTATCTTTCTCTACATGATCAATGCCATTTGCTGAAGTGAGACAGACCCTTTAATCAATCACAAATGAGCCACAGAATAGAGATGTTAGAAATCAACATCTGGTGGACTCAAGCCTTCCATGTAGTCCATGTACAGCCATTAATGTCTGCCATTTAATTGTCTATTTATCCAGCAGTAGGAATTGCAATGCAGTATTACAATATGACATTATCAAGGCCAACATGGCAAAAAGAGTGCTGGAAATCAGTTAATGGAAGAAATATCTTCAATAATGTTAGCAGGCAGTGGCGGATTACAATAGGGACGTTCGGGTCGGCAGCCCCGGGCCCAGCACCGCTGGGGGGCCCAACGCTGACCCGAACGCCCACATACTGCGGCGGGGCACGAGAGCGCATAGCTCCCTGTCCCGTCGCCGATCACCGGCATTCACCGCATAGGCCTCAGGCCTTGTAGGCCTGAGGCCTATGCGGTAGTGAAATCCCAGCGCAGGCGTGCGTGATGACGTCATCGCGCGCCTGTGCCGGGACGCAGCACTGTGACGCGCCTGACTCATCCCGCCCGCCTTCCTCTGCGAGCAAGCGCCTGGCCCTGGACATAGGTGAGTATTTATTTTTTCATTTTTTGTTCATTTTTTATTTTTTTATTTCATTTGCCTACTTGGGGGGGGGGGGGGGACACAGGAGGACCTATTAGGGAAGATAAATCGATTACATGGGGGGGAATGTGGGGGCTGTATGGGGCCAAATTATTATGGGAGGGAATACTATGTGGGGCAAATTACTAGATGGGGCAGTGTGGGGGCAAATTATTATGAGGGAATACTATGTGGGGGCAAATTATTATGAGAGGGACTACTATGTGGGGGCAAATTACTAGATGGGGCAGTGTGGGGGAAACTATTGTGTGGGGGCAAATTGCTGTGTGGGGGCAAATTATTATGGGAGGGACTACTATGTGGGGGCAAATTTCTATCTGGGGGTAGTGTGGGGGAAACTATTGTGTGGGGGTAATTGCTATGTGGGGGCAAATTACTATGTGGGAGAAACTATTGTGTGGAGGCAGTGTGGGGTAATTGCTATGTGAGGACAGTGTGGGGTAATTTCTATGTGAGGACAGTGTGGGGTAATTTCTATGTGGGGACAGTGTGGGGTAATTGCTATGTGGGGGCAAATTACTATGTGGGCTCAAATTACTATGTGGGGGCAGTGTGGGGAAAACTATTGTGTGGGGACAAATTACTATGTGGGGGCAAATTATTATGAGAGGGACTACTATGTGGGGGCAAATTACTAGATGGGGCAGTGTGGGGGCAAATTACTAGATGGGGCAGTGTGGGGGCAAATTGCTATGTGGGGGCAGTGTGGGGAAATTGCTATGTGGGGACAAATTACTATATGGGGCAGTGTGGGGGCAAATTACTATGTGGGGGAAACTATTGTGTGGGGGAAATTGCAATGTGGGGACAGTGTGGGGTAATTTCTGTGTGGGGTAATTTCTATGTGGGGACAGTGTGGGGTAATTGCTATGTGGGAAAATTGCTATGTGGGGGCAAAATACTATGTGGGGGCAGTGTGGTGGAAATTACTATGTGGGGGCAGTGTGGTGGAAATTACTATGTGGGGGCAGTGTGGAGGAAATTACTATGTGGGGGCAGTGTGGTGGAAATTACTATGTGGGGGCAGTGTGGAGGAAATTACTATGTGGGGGCAGTGTGGTGGAAATTACTATGTGGGGGCAGTGTGGAGGAAATTACTATGTGGGGGCAGTGTGGAGGAAATTACTATGTGGGGGCAGTGTGGTGGAAATTACTATGTGGGGGCAGTGTGGAGGAAATTACTATGTGGGGGCAGTGTGGTGGAAATTACTATGTGGGGGCAGTGTGGAGGAAATTACTATGTGGGGGCAGTGTGGAGGAAATTACTATGTGGGGGCAGTGTGGAGGAAATTACTATGTGGGGGCAGTGTGGTGGAAATTACTATGTGGGGGCAGTGTGGTGGAAATTACTATGTGGGAGCAGTGTGGTGGAAATTACTATGTGGGGGCAGTGTGGTGGAAATTACTATGTGGGGGCAGTGTGGTGGAAATTACTATGTGGGGGCAGTGTGGTGGAAATTACTATGTGGGGGCAGTGTGGTGGAAATTACTATGTGGGGGCAGTGTGGGGCAAATTACTATGTGGGGGCAGTGTGGGGCAAATTACTATGTGGGGGCAAATTACTATGTGGGGGCAGTGTGGGGCAAATTACTATGTGGGGGCAGTGTGGGGCAAATTACTATGTGGGGGCAGTGTGGGGCAAATTACTATGTGGGGGCAGTGTGGGGCAAATTACTATGTGGGGGCAGTGTGGGGCAAATTACTGTGTGGGGGCAAATTACTGTATGGGGGCAGTTTGGGGGAAATTACTGTGTGTGGGGGCAAATTACTATGGGGGGATTACTATGTGGGGGAAGTGTGGTGGAAATTACTATATGGGGGTGTTGCTATTGGGGAGGCACTATAGAGGCAATTCTAATATTTCTGGGGACACTGTACAGGGATTATTGCCTGGAGCACAATAGAGGGTGGTATTATTACTGGGGGTCTCTAGGGGACATTATAGCTGCTGTGGACACTATAGGGACATTTGGGGTAATTTATCAAACTGGTGTAATGCAGAACTGGCTTAGTTGCCCATAGCAGCCAATCAGATTCCACCTTTCATATTTGACAGCTCTTTTGGAAATCCAGTTCTACTTTACACCAGTTTGATAAATTACCCCAATTATATCTTTCAGGGTCACTATTTTCTCAGCAGTATAGTTCCTGGGGCATTGGGGAGCACAACGGGCACAGTATTGGGGGTGGCAGGATGACACTGTGGGGACACCAGGATGAGGAGGTTGATGGAAAAATTGAGAAATCTAACGTGTCTGTGTTACAAACTGTAGAGAGGAGATGCGGCTGAAAGAATTTGTCATGGTGGTCTGGGTCAAATGGAGGAGAAGAGGAAATAGAAGGTCTACATGACAGGAGATGTCACTGGATGTAACAGGTATGTGGTGCTGTATTCTCCTCCATGTCTTTTTTATTACAATTATATGTATTTTAAATTTGATGACCAAATTTTTCAGTTTAGGACCCAATTTGGGGTATTTTTTTTTTGTCTGAAGATGTCATATGGCCTAAGAAGAGACTGTGGCGCTCATGAAGCACCGCAGCCTCTTCATACAAAAAAACAAAAAAACTAAACTAAAATGGGGGGGGGGGGCCCAAGTTGGGTAGACAGTCCCGGGCCTATCATGCACTTAATCCGCCCCTGTTAGCAGGTGACGCCAGGGTTGTCCTGCTGACAATCATGTTCAACAATTCATGGACTTATTCATGAAGTTATTATTTATGCATAGATTCTTGTGGCTACAACATTTGAATGCCAGTCTTTCTGTACACATTTCCATTTGTATGGCATACGTAACACATCATTCAGTAGCTCTGAGGGCAATCTGGAGACCACTATGTATAGTAGCAGGTTACCTTCACACGTCTTTATTTCATCATTCTGTGCTGATATAGAGCCGAAGGCAATGGAGAGCAGCAAACACAGCATTCGTAGCTGGGCCATGGCCACTCTGTAGAGAAATGCACAGACATGTACACAGAATAGTCAATAGGACATAGCAAATATGTGAACCACATTTCTTTATGTGCAGTTTGATTTTTTACAACAACAAGCATGCCTGGTCACTAGCAGTTGTAAGAACATTTCCTAAAATTGCTTCCTTAAAAGGCACACTCCTAGGATATGATCATCGGAGAGCTGACTTGCGGACAAGAATAGGACATGTTCTATTTTTTGCGGAAAGTTCTGGGCCGAAGCCCGGAAATTCGGGGCTGCGCTCCGTAAATGCGAATGTGGAGAGCACAGAGAATGTGTGCTCTCCGTATCAATTCCTGCCCCATTGAGAATGAATGGGTCTGCACCCGTTCCCGATATTGCGGAACGGATGCAGACCCATTTGTGGACACATGTGAATGGACCCTAAAAAGGTTTTATGTTATATACTGTGTGTATATATATATATATATATATATATATATATATATATATATATACATATGTATGTATATAATGAAGTCACTTTGCAAATAGTCTTCTTTAAACTATGCAACTGCAGCTCCGGCGCAGACCTATGTGTCCCCATGGTTACAGACGACAAGCAAACCCTGTACAGTCTGATCCTGCTGCCGCCCTCCCAAGAATTCCTCATGTCTGTAGATTAGAAAGATGAGAACCAGTGGGAGAGGATTAACAAACGACTACAAGATCAGACTACATACAGGGTTTGTTTGTAGTCTGTAACCATGGAGATGCAGTGTATACACAAAAATGGCATTGCAATCAAGATACACTCGAACAATACAATATCTTTGCAAAGGTAGACATACTGTTTAAAGGGGTTGTCCGGGTTCAGCTCTCAACCCAGATATATCCCTCTTTTCACCCAGGCAGCCTCTCTGATATGAGCATCAGAGCATTTCATGCTCTGATGTTCTCCTTTGCCCTGCGCTGAATCGCCCGGTGACGTACCGTGCTCACCATGTGTAAGCTAGGCGGAGACTTGCACCTAGCAGTGTTCGAGGTGACGTCACCAGCGCTAATGGGTGGGCTTTAGCGCTGCCCTAGCCTGTAAAATGGCTTCACTAAATGGCAGCACCAAAGCCCACCCATTAGTGCCGGTGATGTCACTGGGAACTCTGCTAGGAGGAAGCCTCCACCTAGCAGTGTACAAATATAAACAATCAGCCCTTGCCCTGCGCCATACAGAGCAGGGCAAGGGAGAAAATTAGAGCATGAAATGCTCTGATGCTAAGATCAGGGGTCTGCCTGGGTGAAAATAGGGGTATGACTGGGTTCAGCTCTTAACCCAGACAAACACTTTAAGTGTTTTTTTTTATAACATAATTTTTTGGAGCAATTATCTGGCGTAACTGATATTTTCACTACTGTACACATAACGTATTGGGCCGCTATGCTCGAAGCAAGAGGTCAACCAGCAGAAAAGCCTGCCATATCTGCCAGCTTTGGCTACTTTCACATTTGCGGCACAGATCTCCTGCAGGCTGTTCCGGCACCGAACATTCTGCTGGAGTTCTCTGGGTCCGACATTGTTGGGTGTTACCGCAATGCCCGCTGACCCTGTTGACAGAGACCATTACCCGGCAAATATGCTGGGATTCGGGCAGGACAAAAACCACTGCAAGCAAAAGTTTTTGTCTGTCCGATTCCTGCTGGTGAGCCAGTAGACAATTGTGCCAACATAACATAGTTTGTATGGCAGAAAAAAGACATATATCCATTCAGCCTATTGTTCTGCAATGTTGATCCAGAGGAAGGCAACAAAACCCTTGAGGTAGAAGCCAATTTTTCTCATTTTAGGGGAATCCTTCAGGATACCAATCAGTCAGAATAACTCTGTGGATCAACGACCATTGTCCAAAATTATAGTAACTATACCCTGTAATATTATTACACTCCATAAATACATCCAGTCCCCTCTTGAACTTTGTAACCATCACCACCTCCTCAGGCAGAGAGTTCCATAGTCTCACTGCTCTTACCGTAAAGAATCCTTTTCCATGTTGGTGAGACTTTCATTCCTCTAGACGTAGAGGATGTTATATTACTAGTGCAGTCACCATACAACAGTATTCACAATGGGGGGCCAATATAACATTCATGTCAAGGTTTGGGAACCATTTGTCCCACCCATCCTGGTCTCTGGTTGGTCATTACAATGATATGAGGTGCTCTGAATAGTTGCACTCTCTAATACTGACAAAGTGCAGCCTTATTTACTTTATGTCCCAAATATTTGTAGATTACAGTATATAAATGTAGACAAACATGCTAACAATGTATACATATAAACAACAATAGTTTCAGCAACAGACTTGTCGCTCACGTCATAGCCCAGTAGTCACAACCCGAGACTCATCAGCTCTTGTAAAACTATAAAATCCAACATGGCCTGGGAGTTGTAGTACAACAAAAGTTGCAGTTGTAGCTTAGTTCATGGACATCTTGAATGATTAGTAGGGTTTGTCATCCACAGCAAACATCTAAACCAGCCTACAGCTGGATAGTGCGGGTACTCATGCATATCACATATAATGTATAAAATCTTAAAAAGAATTGTCTGGAGGGAACAGAAGGTGTAGACAATATCATAATCTCACAAAATAGGATGGATATAATGAGAGATTAGATACAATCCAACACCCAAATAAAAAAAGAGGGTTGGATGTGGATCATACACTGTTCATATTGAGGTTTCCTCCTTTAAAAAATAAATAAAAAATCTGTTCTTTTCTATTCTCAAGTATAGAGATATTATCTGGGATAAAACCAAAAAGACCAAGGGTAGCAATAATCATGGACTCCTTCATACAGGAAAATGATCTAGGTACTGCTATATTGCTAGCATATAAATTATAATGGTTAGTTAATCCAATATCATATATTCAGTCCAATAATATCAGTAGGGGGGCCAGCCTACTAGTAATATTCACACCTGATAGCCATAAGCATACCAACCCTCTACAGTGTTACAATGTAGAGCTGATCCCTGGCATTGTTTGCTGATGTCCCAAAGCATAACCCTACAACTAACATTAAATATTAGAAATCTTACCTTAAGGATAGTAACAAAGCTAATAATTTCTATAGGGTCAGTTGCTGGCAGGATCAGTGCATTCTTTGTAGGAAGAGAGAAGCTGATGCTTGAGATGGGACCTTCTTCTTAGCACAGAAAACTTTCCTTCCTACACCCAAGCTCCTTCTAGCTGTGCATTTTTTTTTTTTTACCAAATTTGGGTCAGCCCCTTCTAGTCTTTGCAAGTTATATGGAGGCGTCCTTCCATCTCTTACCACAGGGTGGCACTGTGGACCCACTAAAGGGTGTGGAAGTCATTTGGCTGCTTCATGCTCAGGGAATGTGTCTAATCTTCAAAAGTTTTTCCAACAAATCGGTTTTTTTTTCCATGAGAAAAATCATATTGTTATACCCCAATTAGTTCATTTCCTGTGTAATATGAGAAAAGAAGAATGACTAAAAGCTGGGCTGTTAAATCTTTGCAAATAAGTTGTAGCAGGACTGCAAGTCACAGCATGCCCTGCCTTCTGAGTAGTGATGAGCGGCAGGGGCAATATTCGAATTTGCGATATTTTGCGAATGTTTGGTAGAATATTCGTCATATATTCGCGAATTCGAGATTATTTTCTTGATCGCGAAAAATCAGCAATGTAATATTCGCGTAATGCGCACTAAATACAGGCGTGGGTCACTAGAGCTACACTTTTCAAGCTGCTAGAAGTTTCCTGAGACTGGAGAAAATGGTTGGCATGGCAGAACATTACAATAGCTTTATATGCAGATAGAGTGCTCCAATATATTTGCGATTGCGAAATCGGCAGTTATGATCCGAATATTTTGGCGCAATACGTGCAACTTCACATTTTAACAGGTCTGACTACTTATTAGTGATTGGTGTACTAAGTATTGTCGTGAACTTGTGACATCACAGCACTATGTATGTAGCCTGTATGTATGGACATCAGCTACACTATATCACTATCTAACCTACACTGACTATCTCCCACTAACTATCTGTATTAGGCCTCATGCACACGGCCGTGTTCCGCAGGCCGAGAGCGGACCGTGGAAACCAATGACGCCGTGCGCTCAAGTTGTCAGCAGGAATCCTGGATGGGTTTCCACGGTCCGCTCTCGGCCGCGGAACACGGCCGTGTGCATGAGGCCTCACAGTCCTGATCAAAAGTTTAGGACACTTGAAAAATGGCAAAAAATCATATTTTACATAGTTGGATCTTAACAAGGTTCCAAGTAGAGCTTCAACATGCAACAAGAAGAAATGAGAGTGAGACAAAACATTTTTTCAGCATTCAATTTAATGAAAACAACGAATAAACTGAAACAGGCGGTTTTTCAGCGGATCCAAATTTTAGGACCACAAGCCTTTAAAAGGCCAAATCGGTGCAAAGATGTGGATTCATTGTCATTTTCTGTCAGTCACACGTTGTGATGGCAAAGGCAAAAAAACTCTCCCTTTTTGAACGTGGTCGGGTTGTTGAACTGCATAAGCAGGGTCTCTCACAGCGCGCCATCGCAGCTGAGGTGGGACGCAGTAAGACAGTCATTTGGAATTTCTTAAACGATCCTGAGGGTTATGGAATAAAAAAGTCAAGTGGAAGACCCAAAAAAATTTCATCAGCACTGAGCCGGAGGAACCAATTGGCTCTCCGTCAAGACACTGGACGATCCTTGACCCAAATTAAGGCCCTTACTGGTGCTGACTGCAGCCCCATAACCATCAGACGACATCTGACACTGAAGGGCTTGAGACCTCATCTCCTTGAACGCCACAGAACTGCTCGTTTGGACTTTGCAAGAGAGCAACAAACATGGGACATTCAAAGGTGGAAGAAAGTTTTATTCTCTGATGAGAAAACTTTTTACCTTGACGGTCCTGATGGTTTCCAACGTTACTGGCATGACAAGCAGATCCCACCTGAGATGTTTTCTACGCGCCACAGTGGAGGGGGCGCCATAATGGTCTTGGGTGCTTTTTCCTTCAGTGGAACAATGGAGCTTCAGGAAGTGCAAGGGTGTCAAACGGCCACTGGCTATGTCCAGATGTTGCAGAGAGCATTCCTCATGACTGAGGGCCCTCGTCTGTATGGTAACGACTGGGTTTTTCAACAGGACAACGCTACAGTACACAATGCCTGCAGGACAAGGGACTTCTTCCAGGAGAATAACATCACTCTTTTGGCCCATCCTGCGTGTTCCCCTGTTCTAAATCTAATTGAGAACCTTTGGGGATGGATGGCAAGGGAAGTTTACAAAAATGGACGACAGTTCCAGACAGTAGATGGCCTTCGTGCGGCCGTCTTTACCACTTGGAGAAATGTTCCCATTCACCTCATGGAAACGCTTGCATCAAGCATGCGGAATTTTTTTTTGAAGTGATAAACAATAACGGCGGAGCTACTCATTACGGAGTTCATGTTTGGAAGTTGGATTTCTGTTTTGGGGGGGTTTAGGTTTTTTTGGGAGGTGTGGTCCTAATTTTTTGATCAGCTGAAAAAAAACAGCCTGTTTCAGTTTATTCATTGTTTTCATTAAATTGAATTCTCAAAAAATGTTTTGTCTCACTCCCATTTCTTCTTGTTGCATGTTGAAGCTCTACTTGGAACCTTGTTAAGATCCAGCCATGCTAAAGTGGTCTTAAACTTTTGATCAGGACTGTAGATATAAGCTAACTAACTATCTAATGTAATGAGGGGTAGGCAACTTTCCTATTGGTTGCTAGGGATGTTGCTAAGCTCAGACAAAGACATTGCAGCCTTCTCATTGGCCCACAAGCAAGAAGGGAGGTTACTGATGAAAAAAATATAATCTAGAATATTCAAAATTACGAATATATATGACTACATTTTAAATATTTGCAAATTCTCAAAGTGCCGATATTCACGATTAATATTCGCTATTCGAATATTCGCGCCCAACACTACTTCTGAGTGGCCATTTTCCTGTTCTAATGCTTTAATATTTACTATATTAGAATTGCACATGATTTCTTCTCCATTATGATCCGTGACCATATATAGTCACACACTGTAATAAAGGCAATCATATAAGAATGTATACAGGAGTTTATACATGTACACCATTGCATACTATAACTTTGAGAACCTTTCTAGGAGAGAATAAAGGTGACTAAATGACCCTCAGTGACTCTGCCTGATTTGACTCTCAACAAGCTATAGACAGTTTTATAGACAGATTACAGTATGTGTCTGATATACAGAAACAAGAGTATACAGTACATACCGGTATATATACAGGCAGTCCACGCAGACGCTATGGGGATCATGAAAAGGGGACCCAGTCTAGGTTCTCCAAGGAGTGTAAGACAATTCTGTGTAGTCAGGAGTATGAAGGGCTGGAAATGTCCCAGTGTGGCTGCTGCACACCAGTCATAATAAATTGCCGCTAAGGCAGTTGGCTCAGCAACAACAGTTATAGAGTTTGTGCGCTATATTGATTATCTATTCTCAGGACAGGTCCTTAATATCAGATCAGCACAGGTCAGACTCCCAGCACCACTGCCGGTCATCTCTTGCACTGCATGCAGTTAAACATTAAAGAGAATACAGCACTTGACCCCTTCAAAAAGCTGATCGGCGGGAATGCCGGGAGTCTGACCTGTGCTGATCTGATATTACGGACCTGTCCTGAGAATAGATAATCAATATAGCGCACAACCTCTATAACTGTTGTTGCTGAGCCAACTGCCTTAGCGGCAATTTATTATGACTGGTGTCATAATGTATGTACAGCACCATGGAATGTATGTCGCTTTAATTATAAATAATAATAATAATAATAATAAAGATCTGCTATAGAAGACACTACTACTGTAGATTCATATACTGTAGGGATGGCCAACCTGAGGGTCTCCAGCTGTTGCAAAACTACAACTCCCAGCATGCCCAGACTGCCTACAGCTATGAGCCTACAGCAGGGCCTGGTGGGAGTTGTAGATTTACAACAGCTGGAGAGCCGCAGGTTGGCCATCCCTGATATACTGCATACTCTTGCGGCTAACTGTTGTGGTTTGCAGTTTTCTTTGCTGTGGTCATGGTTCCTCTGGGGACCTTTACATTCTGGAGGTCTACATCATGAAGATACTGCAATATTATGGTGAATGCATACATTTTACAGGCTGATGAAAAGAGGAATTCCCACATAGTCAAACTGATTCCAGAAATGACCTGTTTGAAGCTGCATCACTGTTTCGGGCTCACCAGGTGAAAAAGCCCTAAACTATTTTAATGAGGTTGTGGGATATGGAGACCTTTGACTAGTACAATACATGACACTTATGAACACTTTTTCAAACATTTTTATTGACCCAACGCATGCAAAATAAAGTAAAGGGGGTAGTGATTACAAATATTCTATTCTGTGTATGCAGTTTCTACGCAGGGTTATGTGTTTCCATGACTACAGACTACAAACAAACCCTAACCTTGCAGTCATTTGCCCCACTTTTTACCAAAAGACAGTAGCTGATAGCTGTGGGTTTTAGGGTTTTTTGTCTACAGGGTGACATGTGTACTGCGGTCTGTTAGACCTGTGATTTTGCACATTGCTATACTGATGACCTATACTCTGGAGGCTCTCTTGTGGACCACGTTTATGGGTATTGCTCCCCTTCTTCAGACAGAAACATGATGATAATTTGCATTCTATTTCCTGAAGGGTGATATTCAATGGCCGTAAACAGAGATCTTGAAAACTATGCAGAATTCATACAGAAAGTACAGTATATTGGAATATTATATAACTTTATAAGAAGTGTTGAAACCCTTTACTCTCAGACTCTCTTTACACACACTACTACCACTCCCGTCCTTTTCCTTTGTGCCTCCCATCCAAGTTACTCTACATACCTCTCAGTGTGGGAAGATCCATAGCCCCATTAAGTGCCCTGAAAGCAATTACGTTAGTGTTTATCCAGGACCGGAATTATAAAAATCTTGTAGGTACTGGAGTTTTACTAACTGATGCCCTAAATAACGAAACAATGAAATGTTTCATACATTATAATGGTTTGGTGCTCTGATTAAGGGCTCATGCACACGACCATACATGCACTACTTTTTTGCGGTGCGGCGGCACGGCCAGAAACACCACGGAAGCATTCTTTAGTGCTTCTGTTTGGTTCGGATCTGTGCTTCCGCACCGCATCGCCGTGTTTGCGGACCCATTTTAAAAGTAATATCAGGAAGTATTACTGCAGAAGTGGTAGCTGCAAATACAGTGAAGGAGTTTAAGCATGCATGGGATAGGCATAAGGCTATCCTTCATATAAGATAGGGCCAGGGGCTATTCATAGGATTCAGATATATTGGGCAGACTAGATGGGCCAAATGGTTCTTATCTGCCGACACATTCTATGTTTCTATGAATCCGTGATGCGGGGTGCACACAGCCGGTGCCCCGTGTATTGTGGACCCGCCGTGTGCATGAGCCGTAAGAAAAATAAAATAAGAGTATTGCAGGTTTGATACCTTTTAGTAATGATGTTACAATGTAACATACCATATATTATTTACTGTATTGTATGTATTCTACATAAGATCTAATAATTAGACACAGTGCCATTTGAAGTCATTGGCGGCTCAGGCCATGGTATACCTTTTGGCCTGGGGACATCCAAGTTATGCTGTTCTGGTAACTAACTCTGTACCTACATCTCATTACTGAACCCAGTCCCACTGCGTATAATGCTATATTGCCGACCTAAGAGTTTTATTGGCTGTTTAGAAGTGGCAGATGTGTAGTTTTTATAGATGACCAGCTTCCCTCAGCCAACAACAGCACTCTTTCCATAATGGTCAGATACCATAAGCAAGTGGTTGCTGCGGTTATGCCATAGACCACCTACAATCCCTTCCCACTAGACCTCAAGTTGCTACAGTAGTGTTCCCGTCTCCTATTCTCCTGTGCGCTGATGCAAAGGTTGTTAGCTGATATTTCTGTTTTTCAGTAAATACATAAAGGATTGTAAGTGAATTTTCGAAGGCTACTTTCGCACCTGCGTTATTAAGTCTGGTATTGAGATCCGGCAGAGGATTTCAATACCAGAATTAAACGCATCCATTTTGATTTTGCACATCAGGATGCATCCGTTCCGCTAGGATGATTTTGTGTGAAATCAAAATGGAAAAAAAAAACGCATCCGTCGCTAAATACACTGAAAGTCAATTGGTAACGGATCCGGTTTTCAGTGCCGGATCCTTTTTTTCCCGTATTTATGACCGTACACAAAACCTCAGCTTGCAGCGTTTTTGTGTCCGGTCACAAAACTTAATGCTGCCGGAGTGAAAGATATTCAGAATGCGTGAGGACTAAACTGAAACTTTTTTGAGGTCCTCTGCCGGATCTCAATACTGGAAAACAACGCAAGTGTGAAAGTAGCCTAAAAGTGTGACTATTTTTTTCTATATTACATGCAGTCTGTTAATAGAAATTCAATTTTCTATTTCTGGATACACAGTTTTATGCTACTTTTTAAAGATGTTTTGCACCAAGACAAGAGTGAATAATACTAAGTCTTTTTCTATACAGTTTCTTTTGCAAGATGGCAGCATTACAACATTCTTCACAATTAACTGCTTCAATTCAAACCTCAGTGCACCACTTTTTCCATAACATTATGGAAAGAGTTAAAACTTCTGCTTCTTCCTTTTTTTCCGTTAAATTAAAACCACTTGGAAGAGAACCGTATGTTTTATTTTTCGGTCTCCAAGAGAAACTGAGGAAAAAAAAAGAAATGACATTTGTTTTCCATTAGAAAATCCCAGTGTGTGGAGCATCTCATTACTCATAGCATACAGTCTGTCTGGGGACTCACCCCCGAATGAGAAATGAGGGGGTGATATCTTAAAAACCCCAAAGTGCATGTTCAAGGATAAGCACCCACGGCCATGTAGTTTTAGGTTCGCCACAATGCAAATATTTCTTCCCTAGATAATTTTCCACTGAAAAACCCAAGGACTTGGAACTTATAAAATAAGCCTTCCCTTCGGATCGTGGCCATGTATCACAAGTTGCACAATGTTCTCCTGTGAAAGCCAGAGCTTTCTCCTCTACATCATTTCTAGAGAAATATAATCCCAGCAATATTCCGATGCAACTTCCTATCATGGGGTTTTTTATTTGTTGATCAGATGATAGGTTGAGGAATAGCGAATAATCTAAATGAGCCTTTAGGTTAATGTGCTATATGAAGCAACTTCAGCTGCACCATATCAGGTCATTGTAATGGCCATCAAAATAACCACATTCTGTACAATGTCTGCCATTGCGACATTACCACGATGGGTGATAACTGCATGCGCCACATCATTACAAGTACGCAGAGGTATGGCAGGAGACCTAGACAGCAGCACCGGGGAACTTGGTAGAAATTGGCTGGTTAATATATGGAAAGGTTTAGGCTTTGTCCAAGATTTTTTTTTATATCATCCCCCTCTTCTCCACCCAGTGGGACCTGTGAAGAGATCTATAGTTACCTTCTACCTGCTGCTCCGTTCCAACTCCATGGCTCGTGGACTGTCTTCATTGGACTTCCAGTCCCTGCCTGTCAATTCTTAATGGACGAGTGACCTAGCAGTTATGTGCTACATCTACAGTCTTTGGCTGCAGAGGCATACGTGACCCTCTTTTTGTGGAAGTTGTCAGGTAGGACGCAGAAGTCCAGTGCAGACAGCCAAGGAGTCAGGGATATGGAATAGAGTACCAAGGAACAGATACGTATAGATCACAGGTACTGCTGGGATTGTGAGTGTGTTTGTGTGGTGGGACGGTGAGAGTGCGGCATATGCGCTAAACATACCTCACTATTGGGATATGGACAGGGCATAATTGGTACTTACCTTACGCTAATACGCTAAGATAATAGCATTGATCACAGGTAATGTGAGGAAAATAAATACAGTAGGTCGGCACGATCAATAGACATAATAAGCACAATCCTTTATCCAGAGACATCCACCACAAGTACCAACATTAATCTCCAGTATGTGTCAATTCAAGAAGCTCCTAAACTTAGTAGTGTTAATCAGCTCACAAGAATTTGGTTTCCTCTCAACATCATCCAAGATTGTTTCCTACACAAGCTCTAGGGTGGCTCATGACCACACAGGAGTTCATGCTTCACTCTCTGATATGGATTTTGTCTTCCCACAGCTCCTTTCACTCTTGCAGGCCCCACTTATCTGACACGTGTTATCCCTGAGAAAAGCTGAAAATTCAGAATCTTCTGGCCCTCAATGCTAATTCTTTTACATTCCATGTACCATTAATTATGGTGGTGTTTTCTCATGTGCCAAAGGAGCGGCCGTTAGACCCTCTTAGCCACCCTGACCTAGATACAACAGTCTCTGCACCCCTTTTGTCCCTGAACAGATTCCAGTGATATTATAGTGTTGGGTAGCAGATCTAGCTGCATACGTTTAAGAATATACTATTCTGGATAGTAGTTTAGAGCTAATTAGGTGCTGCAAATTTACCATCATACAAATTTACCATCATACAACTGTGACAGTTTTGGCCTTAAAGGGGTTTTCCAGAAACCAGTGGACCCCACAAAACCACATTAATTACACAAAAGTCATCTGCTGAAGAAAGATTATAATATACTTGCCATCTCAAAGTTATGTAGACCGGCTGCTCGGGACCCGGTCTCTTGATGTGCTCCTGTTCTGAAAATCCAGCTTCTGTTGACATCACACTCTTTACCAGGTTTCCCGCCAGAGCAATGGACGAGATGTCACTTCTGCAGCCCAAGATGGGGGAAGTACTGAGGATGGGCCCAAAATTATTATTCTCTTGCATGGGCAAACCTTTGAATACTCATAATCTGTGCGTGCACTAGGGGTAGGAATAGTTCTCTGGACCCATCCACAGCACCTCCCCCTTATAGGGCTGCAGAAGTGACTGCTCGTTCGTAGTCCAGGCCAGAAACCTGACAAAGGTCATGACATCAGGGGTAGCAGGATATTTTAAGAAGAGGAGTGTCATTTGACCAAGTTCCCAACCAGTCGATTCACATGACTTAGAGACAGAAAGTATATTAAAAACTATCATATATAGGAGAGTTATATGTAGTGAAGAGCATCAGCTCGGCTTTCTTATGCTGTAGCAGCCTGGATCAGCTCCTGCTATAACCCCCAACGCCATGGTCAATAGTGACAGCGGCATTTAAGTTGTTTCAGAGGGATGCGGCTCCCTCTGTAGCAGCTGGGGCTCTAGTGAAGGTCTCGAGGTCTACCTTCAGTGTATGCCTATTAGGCTGTTCCAGAGGCACAGCCTAATATGTTTCCTTTAAGTATCCTACTGAAAGCCTACAACACTGCACTACAGTGTACTAGAGAAAAGATCAGAGAATTGCATGTCAAAATTTCCTTGTGGAACTAATAAGTGTAAGATAAAAAATGAAATAAAATGTTATTAAAAAAAAGCTCCAGTTAAAAAACGCATGCACATTGAAAAATACTTTTCAATGAAAATTTTTTTAAAAATAAATAAAAAAGTTGATATGTTAGATATCGCTGTGTCCATATCACATGACCTAACTTCTAAGGTAAACACCGTAAAAAATAAAAATAAAAACAGTGCCAAAAAAGCTATTTTTTGTCACAAAACATAATTTAAAGTGCAACACCAAGTGATCAAAAAGGTGTATGCCGCCCAAAAAAGAACCAATCAAACCATCATCTCATCCCGCAAGACAATTGGTCAAAAATAAAAAAAACTATGGCTCTCAGACTATGGAGACACTAAAACATAATTTTTTTTGTTTTATTGTGTAAAACTTAAATAAATAAGAAAAAGTATACATATTAGGTATTGCCATGTCCGTAACGACCTGCCATGACCGAAACTTCCGCCCAGCAGTGTGTTCGGTGACGTCACCGGCTCTGAGGGGCGGGCTTTAGCTCTGCCTTAGCCGTTTTACTGGCTAAATCCCGCCCATCAGTGCCGGTGACATCACCGGGGTTCCTGGAAGCCCCATGGAGAGCCCCAGTATGTCACTGGATCTCCAAAAAATGCCTTTGCCCTGCGCGATTTAGTGCAGGGCAAAGGAGAGCATCGGAGCATGAACTGCTCCGATGCTGATGTCAGAGGGGCTGCCGGGGTGAAAATGGAGGGATGTCCAGGTTCAGCTCTGAACCCGGACAACCCCTTTAAATCTGTAGGCAGGAGGGTATAGAGCAGGGGGAGCTGAGCAGATCAATAGATTCTTGTATTTATAAATATATTATATATTAATTAATTAATAATAATAATATATCTTGTATTTCATTAATTTAAATTCCTGCTCACTCAGGTCTTAGGAGTCCAGTGGGTGGTCTTACTCAGTGACAGTCTTTCTTGTATAAATGTGCATACAGATATAGCTGTCATATACTGAGTAGGACCCTACCCACCCCAGTGCCAGGATGTGCAGAAGAGAAAATGAAAGAAAAATGACACTGAATCTTTTACCACCCTATATATATCCACTCCTCCTGCTGTCCGCAGATTGGTCTGCATGTTAGCAGTTTCCCTATTGCATGCCTGGTAAGTGAAATAAGAAAATTGAATACAACATGGAAACTTTTCATGAATTCACTAATGTATGGTATTTCTTCCCACCAGTTGTGTGTATTTTATCTGTGTGTGTGAATCTGTCTCGATCGTAGTATCTTTTTTCTCTCCTCTGTTTAGTGTCCCTTCTGGTTCTTGCAAGTGAAAAGTTGATGTCTCCATTTATTAGTATAAATCACATTTGCTTTCCAATGTAAATATTTGCAGATGCTTGGATTTAAGAAGTCTATAAACGACCACCGGGTAGCGCTGACACATGTATACACATATAAGTATGGATGTCACGTACTTATATACTCAACCAGAGCTGGTGACACAAATATATACAGTACCTACTGAGCCAATATATACAGCAAAACTGAAATCTAATGCTTCAGTGATGGCAAGTTTATTAGCAGCTGTAAGTACCAGTCCTTATAGCCTCTTTCACACGAGCAATATCGAACGTCAGAGCTCAGCCAAAAATGGATGGTTTTGCATGGAAGCAGATTCAGTTTTGTGCAGTGTTTCCATTTTTTTCCACCCAGATTGCATCTGTTTTTCACATACATGAAAATAAAACTGAAGAATAACGCACAGCCAAAGTGAAAATCAGACTGTACAGGGATGCCATCCTTAGGCTTCTTTCACACGACCGTGTGGCTTTTTCAGTGTTTTTTGGTCTGTTTTTCATGGATCCGTTGTTCCGCTTTTTGTTTCCGTTGTGTTTCCGTTTATGTTCCGTTTTTCCGTTCTGTTTTTCCGTATGGCATATACAGTATACAGTAATTACAGAGAAAAAAATGAGCTAGGCATAACATTTTCAATAGATGGTTCCGCAAAAACGGAACGGATAGGGACGACGTATGGATGCATTTCCGTATGTGTTCAGTTTTTTTTGCGGACTCATTGACTTGAATGGAGCCACGGAACGTGATTTTCGGGCAATAATACGACATGTTATACCTTCCAACGGAACGGAAAAACGGAAACGGAATGCATATGGAGTATATATATTTTTTTGCGGAACCATTGAAATGAATGGTCCCGTATACGGACCGTATACGGAATGCAAAAAAAGGCCCGTAAACGGAAAAAAAAACCTGTCATATGAAAGAGGCCTTAGGCTGTGTTCCACGGTACATGGAGGACCGGTCCATTCAAGTCAAAGGGCCAGTGAAAAAAAATGTCAGCATAAGGCCGAGTGCCTGCTGACAGCAGGAGCGCACGGCGTCATTGGTTGCTATGACACCGTGCACTTCATGCCGCCGCTGCACTACAGTAATACACTCGTATGATCAATTTGAGTGTATTACTGTAGTGCAGCGGAGGCATGAAGCGCAGCGTCATAGCAACCAATGATGCAGTGCGCTCCGGCTGTCAGCAGGCACTCGGCCTTATCCTGACATTTTTTTTCACTGGCCCTTTGACTTGAATGGACCGGTCCTCCATGTAAAATGGTTGAAGATAGAACATATTGCGATATCTTCTGAATGGACAGTTAAAAACAAGGCCCATGTGCATATAGCCATCAAAATGAATGGGTCAGTGCTAGAGATGAGTGAACCACTCCAGATTTGATTCTGTTCAGGTTTGTTGAATTTTTGAAAATGTTCAGTTCAGGCTCCAATGAATTCTGACCGAACCAAAGTTGCTTCAATTGCCTTGAAAATCAATTTATAATACCCCCTAGTCTACTAGGGCGCAGAATGTCTTTTATTTATTTTTTATGAATTTTTTATTTTTGTACATCTGTTGCATGATGGCAGCAGTGAAATGATGGAGGCAGCAGCAGTCGTACAGAACATGATGGCTGGCAGGCCGCTGCAGTGGCATGATGGAGACAGCAGCCATACAGAACATGATGGTCATCAGGCCGCAGCAGTGGCATGATAGCTGCAGCAGCATGATGGAGTCAGGCAGGCAGCAACAGTGGCAAGATGGGCGACCGTCAGCAAGGCCAGATCTATTCATTGGGCTCACCTAGAGAAGTGTGAAAATCTTCCTGAATCCTGGCTTGGTTCAATTTGACAAAAGTGATGTTTGGGACACTGGTGGAGGAAACCCTTGTCCTTTTCAGTGTCACCACGCGCAGAAATCCCACTGGAAATGACACTAGAGGCTGGTAAAGAAAGAAGAAAGAGAGTGTGCTGTGCCAGTTTGGGAAATTGTTTCAGTCTGCCTGCCCAGAAATCCATGTGGTTAGCGAACAGAATATGCGCCAGAACTGGCCATAGAGTAGGTAGGCCTGAACCTGGGCGTAGAGACAGGAGCAGTCGGCTTGCTGACAGGCCTCAGCCTGGCGTGGCACTTGGAAAAACTGTTCCATTATGTTGAAGAGACTGAACTGGCTGCTGCTGCTGCTTCTGGCGGTGGGAGGAGGGTGACTCTGCGGGGGTGGGCGGAGAGGTGCCCCTCTTTCAGACACGTTGGTGGGAGGCATTTGCTCGCTGTAGCTGTGGCAAGCTGCATACACATTTTTTCCTGGTAATAATATAAAAAAATTTCCCTACTCCTGCTCTTACAGATGCTGGAGCATCTTCAATGTTGAACTCCAGCGAGTTGGAACACTGACACGTGATAGAAGGGAAGAGGAGTGGAAGCAAAGCTGTGCCCTGCTGCTGGTGACGGTACCGCGTCCATAAAGGAGGACAAAGCTGTTTTTGAAGGGTATGTCGCCTCTGCTCATTATGGCTCCTTCTCCACTGATGTTGCCTCCTCCTCAGCACCCAGATCCAGCTCCCAGGTCCTGTCCAGCACACAATCGTCATTGGAGTCCTCACCCTCCTTGCCACTTTTAGCAGACTGTGAGATATCATAATGGGGTCCAGGGCCCCCATCCCCTGCTCTGCGTTTTCCCTGACTGCCACTGTCACTGCTCCCACTGCCAATGCCATGGTTACAGGTGACACTATTACCACCACCATCAACACAGATATGCATGGGGTCCCCAGTCTCCTCCCGAACCTTTTCCTCAGGGCAGCCCATACGGTGACGGCTCTCTCAAAAGGGAGACTCTCAGTGAAGACTGAGAAGACTCCACTAAAAGGCTTCTCTAGGGCTGCACAGAGGAGAAGGAGGAAGGCTGTGACCTCTGGCTTCACGACAAGGTGTCAGACTCCTAAGTCACCTCCATGTCATCCTGCTGTGACTGAGAGGAGAACTGAGCAATCCGATCCACAATCTCATCCTCTTTCTCCTCAATGATAATGTTGTGTCAGGAACAACTGGGTAATTTGTTGGGAACCCTAAAGTAGCCCTGACATTTTTGGGCTTAACAGATAATGTTGTGTGCTATCTTGTGTATTGGTGTAGTAATCACCTATATGCTGGTTTTAAGAATTTCAATAACCCCCCAAAAAATATGATTGGAAACATGTGGAGACAGAAATAAACAGAAACGGATTCTGCCTAAATTCGTTATGATTTACAGATGCTTTTGTGCGCTACCCTATGTATTGGCATAGTAAACACGTATATGCTGGTTTTCATAAATTCTACAACCCTAAAAAATAAACTGGAACTGTGTAGGGATAGAAATAAATGAAAATGGATGATTGAGGCCTGACGCCTAATATCACGTTATCACTCACAGTTAATTTTGTGCGCTACCCTGTTTATTGGTCTACTGATCACATATTTGCTGGGTTTATTAAAATGAACAACCCACCCAAAAAATTTTGAACTGTGTGGAGACAGAAATAAATGGAAACGGATGATGTAGGCCTGACGCCTAATATCGCTTTATCACCTACATATAATTTTGTGTGCTACCCTGTATATTGGTGTACTGATCACGTATATGCTGGTTTTATTAAACTGAACAAACCCCCCCCAAAAAATTAGAAACTGTGCGGAGATAGAAATAAACGGATTTGCCCTAATATTACTTTATATCACTGATATGTTATCCGTTACCCTGTGTATTTTATAAAGTTTTTAAAGCTTAAGCAAAAGTTCAGACTGATATTTCAGCTGTTTTCACTGAGATTAAAAATGCTAGATCAATGTTAGAACAAGTGTTGTACAGCTGTGTGCTTATTCCACCCCACCCCACCCAATCCCCCCAAAAAGGATTTCTCTTAACATGGGAAAATAATAAAGTAATGTCCTTGTAGGTAGATGCTTTTGAGGTTTGCAGCAGCTGCAGTTGTGGTAGGAGGCATATCCAGCCTCAGCTCCTCACTTCTCACTCCCTGGCTGACAGCTTCCCATGCCTGTCACTATTCTACACACACAATTTTGCTTCTTTGTAATTTTAGCCTTCAATGTCTCTGACAGTAGAATACAAGCTTGATTGTAATTTTTGACTGTCCCTGATTGTTTTTTTCTGGCAGACATTTGATAGCCCAGCACAGAATGACGTTCTGCTTGTTCTGCTAGGGCAATACCCCCCCCCCTCTTCCTCTTAGGGTCATTTGAGCACTCTTCTTCTTCCTCCCTACTGATTTTTTCCCGCCAACTTGTGCAGTAAAACGGATCCATTTTACTGGATTCGTCTAAAACAAGTCTGAAAAGGTTTGGGTTCATCTGTCACCCGAAAAAATGCAAAGTTTGTAACGAACCAGCTCATCTTTAGTTAGTGGTTAGTCCGTGTGCTGTCTGTATATACGGGCAGTATCCAGATGAAAACATAGCCTGTGTCTTCCTTTACGATAAAGTTATGTTATGTTAGTGTTCCTTAATTTGTGCCTTGTGAGTCAGATGTGGCTCTTGGGGCTTTTGCATGTGGTTCCAAGGCTGTTGGCAATTACAATTATAATTGTGTACCAGTGAAAAACCAAAACTTGATGGCACTCATTCATGTAAACTGAATTTCCTATATTTTTCCATAATGTGGTTCAACAATGTGGCTTTTGAGAGAAAATAAGATGTAAGGTCTTGTGCACACCTCCTTATGCCGAATCCGTACAAATTATACAGAAAATATTGTAACATGCTTCGTCAAATGCTATATGTATAGAGATATTTTCACCTCATAAGTGCCAAATAAAGAACATACAGTTCCCTACCAGGGAGAAAAATGGCCTATGTGCACTGCCGCACAGGCTCGTGTATAAAGGGTTGTGTCACTTCACTAAGTTGCATTTATCATGTAGAGGAAGTTAATACAAGCCACTTACTAATGTATTGTGATTGTCCATATTCCTTCCTTTGCTGGCTAGATTCATTTTTCCATCACATTATACACTGCTTGTTTCCATGGTTACGACTACCCTGCAGTCCATAACTCGTGGCCATGCTTGCACGCTATACAAAAGAGTGCCAGCCTCTCTGGTGGCTGGGACCGTGGGAGCTCACATAGGCTGGCGCTTTTTCCTATAGTGTGCAAGCAAGGCCACCACTGCTGGATTGCAACGACGTAAACGCGCACTATGACCCGACGCTGTGTGACGTCAAGATCCAGTGCAGCGCGCGGAGAAGAAGAGGAAGGAGCTGTGGAGCGGCGCCCCTACAGGAAAGGTAAGTATTTTATTTAATTGTCGCTGGGACCATGGCACTGAAGGGGGACAGCCGGCAATGGATGGCATGGAGGGGCTGACTGATGGCACTGGGGGACATGGAGGGGCTGATCTCATGGCACTGGGGGACATAGCGGGGCTGATATGATGGCACTGGGGGACATGGAGGGGCTGATCTGATGGCACTGGGGAACATAGAGGGGCTGATATGATGGCACTGGGGGACATGGAGGGGCTGATCTGATGGCACTGGGGGACATGGAGGGGCTGATCTGATGGCACTTTGGGACATGGATGGGCTGATTTGATGGCACTGGGGGACATGGAAGGGCTGATCTGATGGCACTGGGGGACATAGAGGGGCTGATATGATGGCACTGGGGGACATGGAGGGGCTGATCTGATGGCACTTTGGGACATGGATGGGCTGATTTGATGGCACTGGGGACATGGAGGGGCTGATCTGATGGCACTGGGGAAGTGGGGGACATGGCAATGGATGGCATGGAGGGGCTGATGGCACTGGGGCAGTGCAGCTGGAGGCAAGAGATGGGGGACAGCTGAAGGCACTGGGTGGGGGAGAGCTGAAGGCACTGGGGGAACGGAGCTGATGTCACTGGGGTGAGGGGGGAGCTGATGGCACTGAGGGAACTGATGCACTTGGGCTGATCGCACAGAGGGGAACAAAGGGTGTTGGGGACTGATGGCAGGGGGTCTGATGAGTTTTTATAAAGGAAAACAGTCTATTAATTTATTTTTTCTTATTTGATTACTCAATTAATCATAAAAAATTATCGATAGAATACTCGATTACTAAAATAATCGTTTACTGCAGCCCTAGTCTTGTGTTAACTTTCTCTACATCATAAATGCTATTGTAGTGTCCCACTAGGTATGGGTGGGCACTACACAAGGGTCAATTGGTGTGCGCGTTACTCCTATTCACAAGGAACAGAAATTTCATATTTAATTCTGCATTCAATGTATGTTTTAATGTGTTGTTATATGCAATGTACCCCTGTATGATGCAACAGCAGGCCTAGTTGGGTGTAGTTAGACATCCCAGACACTAGAGGGAGATAGGGAGCCCCTAGTATAAATGTCCAGGCCCAGACAGGGAGAGAGTGTGTGTGCAGAGCCAGGAGTCTGAGAAGACACAGGTTAAGAAGCCTGCTCCTGACATGCAGCTGGATAGCCCTGGCTGCTAGTGATGTCCAGGAGGCTGTTGAGAAGCTCCAGCCTGCCTGAGAACAAGAGAGCCTAAGTTAGCTCTGAAGAGATACCCCAGTTGCAGGAACCAACCTCCTGGGAGAACCCTACAGTTGTCCACCGGATAGGAGGAGGCGACCCAGGGTAAGCTAAGTGACCCTGATGGGCAGAGGACCGTAGAAAAGTGTAGCAAGAGTATAATGCCTGAGGAAGGAAGTAACCAAGGATTTAAGCCACCCATTTAGGCATCCGGGCCTTGGGAGATATAAAGCCAGAGCAGGAGTTCTAGAAAGGACACTGTACATTGATTCTGAGAAAGGTACAACCTGCTGCCTAGTGCTTGTGGAATTTACCCTCAGTGTATCTTGCATGACTATTGCCTGCCATATTGTGAATAAGCCCCTTTGTGGAACTGTAATCTGAAGACTGTGCTACACTACACCTGCTGTACAAAGTTGGATTGTTCAGTAAAGTTACGTTTTGGTTCACTATATACTTGTGTACCTTCATCATTCCAACCACCAACCGGCGTGCCACCGTCCAAAGGCACTGGCGTCACGAATACCACAGGGACCTTGCTCCAGGCACACAAAATATCTGTAACATCCAGGGCACCTGAACTACCATCAGGCCTGGTCCCTATCTACAGAGCGTGCCCCAGAGGAACTGTGTCTACCTCTCCTTCACTGCCACGCGCCTGCCCAGGGTTCTGCAAATATAGTGAGTACCCTCGATTGCCCATAACTGTGACCTCACTTCGTCATACCCTGCAGGTCTGGCGTGTTGCATAAATTGGCGTCACGAACAGGATCCGAATATTCCTGCGCCATAGCGGATTAAAAAACTGTGTGCTGAAAATTGTCTTAAAGTGACATGCCCCAATTGTTTTATTGAAAATTGCTGGGCCAAAGTGAACTGTAATGATTGCGGTGTGAAAATAGCATTGTGTGGACTGTTTTCTGCTTATTTAAGCCACCGCTTGCTGTCAATGAATAGACAGCTATTTTGCTCAAAGATGGCCGCTTAGCTGGATTGAAATTGTTTGCTGCGTCATCTTCATCTTAAATTGGCGGTAAAAATTGGCGCCTTCTGCTAAAAGTGCGGGAAGGCTGTATGCTGGCGCCACCGCCCTGTCTGGACATTTGCATGTCTGCTGTGATGGACTCCGCCTCCCCCATACTGGAGTACCTGGGGGGCGGCCTCCCTGTGCAATGGGAGGATCTGTCTGAACTTGTTGGCGCCACCCTGTCGCTCTCCAGAGAAGGATCGAGCATGTTGAGGAGTGAGGACTTTCCTGCTGAGATGTCCGCGCCTGATTTACTAATGATGAATGTGACTGGTGTTGAGCAAGAGGACGCTCCACCGGCCTACTCTCCGGGACCGGAGAGACCCGCCTGCCCGCCACCGAGGATGCAACCGGAGACCTATTATGGCTCCTGGAGAGACTTCTTCCAGCCCTCGTTCAAGTGGTCAGCTCTAATGGCAAAGATCCGGGAGGCCGCAATAAAGAAGACGACTAAAACCAAAATTTACTACGAAGAACTGGCAAAGACCGTTCACGAGTGCCACACCGACACACAACCCCGCCTGGAAAGGAGAATGGGGTTGGTTGTGGCCTTTGACAAGGACCGAGGCTTCGGTTTCATTAAAGACTACCTGACTGGAAGAGACTTGTATGTCAACAGGAGGTCCGTCAAGCGGAGCTACCTCCCAGAACGTCTACATAACCTCCGCGAGGGAGAGGAGGTTGAATTTACCCCTGCTGAGGGTCTGCGAGGCCCCTACGCCACTGCCGTGTCCCGTCCGAAAAAGAAATCGGAGGACTGGGACTTTGATGAGGACTACTCTGGCTGCGAGCACGAACCTTTGTGCTCTCCGGAGGACAACCCTGGCTGCGAGCGTGAATCTGAGTGCTCTCCAGGACCGGCCCATCATGCCTTCCAGGAACGGGGCTCTTTCATTGGCCCAAATGTGTTCTGGCAGCCAACAGTGGTGGAAAAGAGGGTTAGCCCATGGCCCTCACCTGAGTTGCCTCGCAGGGAGAAAACCGTACGTGAACTTCAGGATGCAGAGAGATTCAGAGCTGCCCTGGAGAATATCCGCAGAGGGAGGAAAGCGGACGCCTCGCCTGAGCCTGCAGCGGCTGCGCAGGACGAATCACCCACCTTCCAAGTGCCGACGGCGACAGCGGAGACCAGCGATCCCGACTCTGAAAGCCTGGACGACCAGATCGTGCGGCTGGAGCTGAAACTTCGGGAGCTACGCCAGACTGCCTCCGCCAGGATCCGGACTCCACCTGACCTACAAGAAAGAGGACGTAAGGATTCGGACGTCTCCGGGTCTAAGGTGAGAGTACCTGTACCTTCCAGCCGTCCCTCCTTTGTAACGGCACCTGAGGTGAGGACTTCTTACGCTGTGCACCGGCGCACAGAGCCAGTTGTTCCAGAACCCACCGGACCGCTTGCAGCAGCGGTACCCAGGCCAGTGCAGCAGCCCACGTTTGTTATGCCTGCTCCGGTGAGGTCAGCGACTTTGATTACCCCTAGGCCTATGGGGCCTATACCTATTAGGGGTCCGTTTATGTTGCAGTTGCCCCCCAATACAGTGTTGTGGGCACATCCATCTGTTGAATCGCAATATAGGCCCAATATACAAATGGAGCCAGGGAGCACCACTGAAATGCAAAGTGGATATGACTTGCCCCTGTGAAATGGCCTGCTAGGCCCTTGATGTTTGCTTTATTTTGCCAAGGGATCCTAAAGAAGATTTAACCCTTTCAGGACAGGAGTCCTTCGTTGTTTTGGCCCTCTGTTGCTGCTGCCAGTTACCCACGGCTCAGTGGAGGCGGCAAGCCACTGAAATACCACATGCAGCAAGGCCATCTTGTTTACAGGACCTCCTGCCTGCTTTCTCAGAGTGAAAACCCAGTTGTGCCTGTTTTCATAAGTTGCACTCTTAACCCTTTAACCCCCTTTTCAGGTTGATTAAGGGTATTACAGCACTACTTTGATGTGTATGCCATTTAAATAATGTGGACTATTTTATGTGCTGTCATTTTATTATGCAACTGGAATTTAAAGGAATTGGGCCCAGGGATAGACTCAAATGCACCTGAGCCTCTGAGATTTTGCTACTATTTTAAAGTATTGTGCCCAGAGATGGACTCCACCTCGTGCGAGCCTCTGTGATTCTTGCTGTACTGTCTAAAGGTCCCATATCTTTACTTAGCTGTGGATTAAACAAAAAGAAAAGAACCTGGGTACGGGCTCATTTTATATGCCTTGAGTCTCCAAGAATTGTTACTTAATGTTTTTACATTTTCCATGGACTACAACTGTTCTATCATGGACAATTTGCACTTAAGAGTATTATATGGACTATCCTGGTATTTATTGTTACGCTGTGCCAGGTCAGCGCCCCTGTTCCCATTGTGTTATCCTGAGAGAAGAGAACGACGCCCCTTTTCACCATTACTTGCTCCTAATCCAGTGGAACTGCCTGATGTATACATATAATGTATATTTAGCAAATGTAGATGTGTTTTCCTGCTTTGCTTTATCTTCCCTATTACAGGTGCAGTATCCGGCTGTGCAGAGACCCTCCATGTTGTGCCGAGGACGGGCAACGTTATAGCGTGGGGGTATGTAGTGTCCCACTAGGTATGGGTGGGCACTACACAAGGGTCAATTGGTGTGCGCGTTACTCCTATTCACAAGGAACAGAAATGTCATATTTAATTCTGCATTCAATGTATGTTTTAATGTGTTGTTATATGCAATGTACCCCTGTATGATGCAACAGCAGGCCTAGTTGGGTGTAGTTAGATATCCCAGACACTAGAGGGAGATAGGGAGCCCCTAGTATAAATGTCCAGGCCCAGACAGGGAGAGAGTGTGTGTGCAGAGCCAGGAGTCTGAGAAGACACAGGTTAAGAAGCCTGCTCCTGACATGCAGCTGGATAGCCCTGGCTGCTAGTGATGTCCAGGAGGCTGTTGAGAAGCTCCAGCCTGCCTGAGAACAAGAGAGCCTAAGTTAGCTCTGAAGAGATACCCCAGTTGCAGGAACCAACCTCCTGGGAGAACCCTACAGTTGTCCACCGGATAGGAGGAGGCGACCCAGGGTAAGCTAAGTGACCCTGATGGGCAGAGGACCGTAGAAAAGTGTAGCAAGAGTATAATGCCTGAGGAAGGAAGTAACCAAGGATTTAAGCCACCCATTTAGGCATCCGGGCCTTGGGAGATATAAAGCCAGAGCAGGAGTTCTAGAAAGGACACTGTACATTGATTCTGAGGAAAGGTACAACCTGCTGCTGAGTGCTTCTGGAATTTACCCTCAGTGTATCTTGCATGACTATTGCCTGCCATATTGTGAATAAGCCCCTTTGTGGAACTGTAATCTGAAGACTGTGCTACACCTGCTGTACAAAGTTGGATTGTTTAGTAAAGTTACGTTTTGGTTCACTATATACTTGTGTACCTTCATCATTCCAACCACCAACCGGCGTGCCACCGTCCAAAGGCACTGGCGTCACGAATACCACAGGGACCTTGCTCCAGGCACACAAAATACCTGTAACATCCAGGGCACCTCAACTACCATCAGGCCTGGTCCCTATCTACAGAGCGTGCCCCAGAGGAACTGTGTCTACCTCTCCTTCACTGCCACGCGCCTGCCCAGGGTTCTGCAAATATAGTGAGTACCCTCGATTGCCCATAACTGTGACCTCACTTCGTCATACCCTGCAGGTCTGGCGTGTTGCACTATGCTTAAACCCCTTTAAGTCAGAGTCAATGATATGCATACAGGTTTTTTTTTAGGGCTGTGCAGTTTTACTGCAAAATATTCTTGGGTGGTGGAAGCAGTGAAAACATTTGAAGAATTCCTAATTATTAATGTGAAAAACACCAAACCCTCAACCTCAGTAGCCTCTGCAGCCCTGCATCACACAGTTTAGCCATGCATATCATTGCGGCTCCTAATTCCTTATTAGCTGAAGACTAGAGAAAGCATTTTGTGCGCCGAAAAATTCCAGTGATAAACTCTAATACAAACAGGATTAAAACACTTGATAAAATGAAAGAAATGCTAAGAAATAAAAACTTAAAGGGGATGTCCTGTTTTGAGGCCAACAACTCCTATGGACATAACTAGTGATGAGCAAAGTTTTCAAAAATTAGATTAGGCTGCTTATCCGAACTTCGACAAGAAATTTGATTCATTACAAAGTACTTCTTCACAAATTGCATTCCATTGTATGTAGCGGGCCCAATGTCGGGGAACTGCGATTACACCCCCCACCCCCCCAGTCATTGAACCACTCGGATGCCAGACTTGGGGAGGAACTGGAGGAGCAGAGAGCTGTTTTCCTGTAACTACAGAGAGGAGCCTGGAGTGCAGGAGTGTGGTGAGGCCAAGCTGAAACATTATACAGGGGCCAGAGAGGGTGTGTGTTCCTGTGTGTATGTGTTTCCCTGTTGTTATGTCTGTCCCTGTGTGTGTGTGTGTGTGTGTGTCTGTGTGTGTCTGTCTGTCCCAGTGTGTGTTTGCCTGTCCCTGTATGTATGTGTGTCCCTGTGTGTGTGTGTCTGTCCCTGTATGTATGTGTGTCCCTGTGTGTGTCTGTCCCTGTGTGTGTGTGTGTGTGTGTGTGTCTGTGTGTGTCTGTCTGTCCCAGTGTGTGTTTGCCTGTCCCTGTATGTATGTGTGTCCCTGTGTGTGTGTGTCTGTCCCTGTATGTATGTGTGTCCCTGTGTGTGTCTGTCCCTGTGTGTGTGTGTGTGTGTGTGTCTGTCCCTGTATGTATGTGTGTCCCTGTGTGTGTCTGTCCCTGTGTGTGTGAGTGTCCCTGTGTGTGAGTATGTGTGTCTGTCCCTGTGTGTGTGAGTGTCCCTGTGTGTGTATGTGTGTCTGTCCCTGTGTGAGTCCCTGTGTGTGTGTGTGTATGTGTGTCTGTCCCTGTGTGTGTGTCTGTCCCTGTATGTATGTGTGTCCCTGTGTGTGTCTGTTCCTGTGTGTGTGTCTGTCCCTGTATGTATGTGTGTCTCTGTGTGTGTGAGTGTCCCTGTGTGTGTGTGTGTGCGTGTATATGTGTCTGTCCCTATGTGTGTCCCTGTGTGTGTGTATGTTTGTCTGTCCCTGGGTGTGTGTCCCTGTGTGAGTGTGTCTGTCTCTGTGTGTGTCCCTGTGTGTATGTACCTTTCCCTGTGTGTGTGTCCCTGTGTGTATGTCCTTTTCCCTGTGTGTATTTGTCTGTTCCTGTGTGTGTGTCTGTCCCTGTATGTATGTGTGTCTCTGTGTGTGTGAGTGTCCCTGTGTGTGTGTGTGTATATGTGTCTGTCCCTATGTGTGTCCCTGTGTGTGTGTATGTTTGTCTGTCCCTGGGTGTGTGTCCCTGTGTGTGTGTGTCTGTCTCTGTGTGTGTCCCTGTGTGTATGTACCTTTCCCTGTGTGTGTCTCCCTGTGTGTATGTCCTTTTCCTGTGTGTATTTGTCTGTCCCTGTGTGTGTGTGTCCCTGTGTGTATGTTATAACTCTCCTAAATTTGCCGGCACTGTCCCTAATTTTCACAGATAGTCCCAGCAAATCAATGTCTGAGCCAAGTCTCGTAAACCCCGCCCCTATGAGATAAAATTTTTTATCATATGACTCAGTTATACAATCAGTGGCTGATTGAGGAGCTGCAGTAACGTGAAGATGGAGCTGACTGTGCAGGCTCCAGACTCTTATAAGGGGGAGACAGGGCGGACTGGGAACTTAAAGTGGCCCTGGAAAAAAATACTAAAAGTGGCCCCATTTTGTAGGCAGATCCAAATAAACAGAAGGCGGGGCAACACAAGTAGGTGGGGTCAACAATTCCATAGTGCAAAATACCGTTCAATCAGAGCTAAATAACATAGTGTAGCACAATATACTGGCCCAAAAGCTGGCCCTCTGTGGTGGCCATCAACAGCTGCCATCTTCTGTCCTCCTCCTTCTGTTGTCTATGGAGCAGGGGGCTTAAGAGTTGAGGTGCGGCCACAGTAGTTGAATTCAGGAGGACATGTGTGGTCACTGGCTGGGTACATGAGTACCTGATTCTCACAGCGTTAATTACTGTTGAGAGCTTATTATGTACCCGGCCAGTGGCAGAGATGGGGGCTTGGGTGGCCCCCTGGGGCATTGGCCCACTGGGAAATTTCCCTGTGGAGTTTATGGCCAATCCGCCCCTGGGGGAGGAACCTGTGCTTTCCCCTTACTGAGGGAAAATGCTGAGGGACGAAGATTATTGTGGCTTCTGTAGCTTGAGTAAGTTGTTAACTTGAAAGGGCAGGTCGGAGCAGCATCACTGTTATCCTTTTTTCCACAGAATCATAGTGACATAAAGGTGTCAGTGTGATTCTGTAGAAATAAGGTCAAGCAGAGACACATAGCATTATAAATCAGTATAATGCCGTGCGCTCCTGCAAGTCCAGAGCGGAGGATCACACTCACACACGGAGCCTGATTCCCGCAATGGACTCGCTCATCTGAAACAGCCCTAAGGCCTCTTGTACACGAACGTGTGCGCCCGTTGCCGTATTGCAGACCGCATTTGCAGATCCGCAATACAATGGTGCGTAACGGAAGCACAGAACGGAACCCTACGGAAGCACTACAGAGTGCTTCCGTGGGGTTTCGTCCCGTACTTCCGTTCCGCAAAAAGATAGAACATGGGGCGCAGCACGACCACGGGGCGCACACGTTTGTGTGCAAGAGGCCTAAGCGTACTTTCACACTTGCGTTGCTGGATTCCGGCAATCTGTATACAGATGGTTACCATTTGTAGACGGGTCCAGATGCGGATCCGTCTCACAAATGCATTGCAATACCGGATCCGTCTCTCTGGTTGTCATTCATAAAAACGGATCCGGTATTTATCTTTCTCACATTTCCATTTTTCCAGAACACTTGGGGCCGGATCCGGCATTAATGCATTCCGGCAAGTGTTTCGGAATTTTGGACGGAGAAAATACTGCAGCATGCCGCGGTATTTTCTCCGTCCAAAAACTGTACAGTGTCTGAACTGAAGACATCCTGATGCATACTGAACGGATTTCTCTCCATTCAGAATGCATTAGGATAGAACTGATCAGTTTTTTTCCAGTATTGAGCCCCTAGGATGGAACTCAATACCGGAAAAGTTTAACGCAAGTGTGAAAGTACCCTAAGTCTTTCCTCCGTCCTCTTGAGTCCTTGGTCTGTCTCTCCACCAGCCCCTTCCCCCCTCCCCAGCTCTATCTATGGGCTCATGATCCTCCATGCTGTAATGCATAGATTATACAGCAAGTCGGGACAGGCATGAGGAGGAGGCCGTCTGACACAGAAGTCTTCTCTTGTGAAATGCAGATTGAGCTGATAAGGCTGGTTTCACATCTGCACTTTGAATTACGGTAGTCTGTACCATTGGAGGAAAATTCTACTTGAGTTCACTGTATCCTGCATAGCCGGATACGACCGCGCACCGCTGGATCCCTATTCACTGTAATGGGGATTCGGCCACTTACCAGCATATATGATGGCTTCCGTATGTGCCGTGTCTAGTAATTTTTTGTACGACCGAAAGTTTGCATATACGCTGGATACAATGAATTCCAACAGTCTGTATGTCCGCTGGAACTGACTGCCGGAATTCAGAGCGCAGATGTGAACCCAGCCTAAGGGCTCATGCACACGACCGTATTTTGTTTCCGTGTCCATTAGTTTTTTTTGTGTGGACCGTATGCGGAACCATTAATTTCAATAGGTACGCCCCAAAAAAAGGAAGTTACTTTGTGTTCATTCCGTTTCCGTATGTCCGTTCCACAAAAAAAAAATAGAATATGTCCTATTATTGTCCGCATTGTGGACAGGGATAGCACTGTTCTATTAGAGGCCAGCTGTTCCGTTCCGCAAAATACGGAATGCACAAGAACGTCATCCGTATTTTTTGCAGATCTGTTTTTTGCGGACTGCTCACAAACGTATTTTCTTTCCTTGTCCGTTCCATTTTTTTTGTCTGTCTGTCCGCTGGAACTGACTGCCGGAATTCAGAGCGCAGATGTGAACCCAGCTTAAGGGCTCATGCACACAAACGTATTTTGTTTTCGTGTCCGTTGCGTATTTTTTTGTGTGGACCGTATGCGGAACCATTAATTTCCATGGGTCCGCCCAAAAAACGGAAGTCAAAAAAAATAAAACATGTCCTATTATTGTCCGCATTGCGGACAGGGATAGCACTGTTCTATTAGAGGCCAGCTGTTCCGTTCCGCAAAATAGGAAATGCACACGGACGTCATCCGTATTTTTTGCGGATCCTTTTTTTTGAAGACTGCAAAATACATACGGTCTAAGGGCTCATGCACCCAAACGTATTTTCTCTCCTTGTCTGTTCTGGTTTTTTTTGTCTGTCTGTCCGCTTGAACTGAATGCCGGAATTCAGAGCGCAGATGTGAACCCAGCCTAAGGACTCATGCACACGAAAGTATTTTCTTTCCGTGTCCGTTCTGTCTTTTGGTTTTCTTTGCGGACCGCATGTGGAACCATGCATTTCAATTGGTCCGCAAAAAAAACTGAAGTTACTCTGTGTGCATTCCATTTCATTATGTCCATTCCGCAAATGTCTTATATATATGCTTATATATTTTGGTACTGTCTGTGCTAAATGTCTGTCAATTTATTTCTCATATTTGACAGATTATGGATAACATGATAATTATAGATAGAAAAGTTAGATTGTTGCAAAAAATAAAATATAGTGGTGACAGTTCTGCATAAACTTAAAAATAATTATTGTCACTCCTATACCAATGCTGCCGGGCCTCCGTTGTGCTCTGCTTTTGGTCCAATGACTGGTCTAATCCTGGTCCGAACACTGGCTGCAATCACATGAACCTTCGGTGGCTCATAATTGCTGCACCCGAAAACAAGGGAATTGTCAGTCTCAGTGTAAGCCGTGTATCGGGGTGGGCTCCCCAGGATACAGCGAAGTCACGAACGAGGAAAGCAACTCCAACACCAGCTTTTTCCAAAACAGGATTTTACTAAAACGTGATAATGAACACAACCACAAATGCTGGGAACATAAAATACATTTACATACACCCAGCCTGAAGGCTGAGACCCTTGTGCTGCACAGCACAGCGCCCTCCGATGGATGTGGGATGAAAATGCTGTAATTTATCTGCTGGCGGGCACAACTAAACTGCCACACCTTAGGCTACTTTCACACTTGCGTTCGGGGTTCCGCTTGTGAGTTCCGTTTGAAGGCTCTCACAAGCGGCCCCGAACAGAATCGGTTAATTGTGCAGATCTCAGCCTCCTAATCGGGTGCTGCCAGGCAGCAGGGGCCAGACCCTGTATTAAATTCATTGGTGGCCAGTGTGGCCCCACCTCCCTCCCTCCCCTGTATTAAATTCATTGGTGGCCAGTGCGGCCCCCCCTCCCTTCTCCCCTGTATTAAATTCATTGGTGGCCAGTGCGGCCCCCCCCTCCCCAGTATTAAATTAATTGGTGGCCAGTGCGGCCCCCGCTCTCCAGTATTAAATTTATTGGTGGCCAGTGAGGCCCCCCTCCCTCCCTCCCCAGTATTAAATTCATTGGTGGCCAGTGCAGCCCCCCCTCCCCCCTAATTAAAATCGCCCCCCTCCTAATCATTGGGGGCAGAGGAGAGTTCCGAATTTTAGAAGCATTATACTTACCTGCGCTGTCTGTGACCGGCCGGTCGCTCCTCCTACTGGTAAGTGACAGGTCTGTGCTATAAGCAATGTGCCGCACAGACCTGTCACTTACCAGTAAGAGGAGCGACCGGCCGGTCACACACAGCGCAGGTAAGTATAATGCTTCTAAAATTGCTAAGTAATCATGGCAGCCAGGACTGCAGTAGCGTCCTGGCTACTATGGTAACCGATCGGAGCCCCAGCGATTAAACTGGGACTCCGATCGGAACTCTTCGCTGCCACCAATGATGGGGGGGGTAGAGGGGTGGGTGCACTGGCCACCAATGAATTTAATACTGAGGAGGGAGGGGGGCCGCACTGGCCACCAATGAATTTAATACTGGGGAGGGAGGGAGGGGGGGGGGCTGCACTGGCCACCAATGAACTTAATACTGGGGAGGGAGGGGGGGCCTCACTGGCCACCAATGAATTGAATACTGGGGAGGGAGGGAGGGAGGGAGGGGGGGCCGCACTGGCCACCAATGAATTGAATACTGGGGAGGGAGGGGGGCCGCACTGGCCACCAATGAATTTAATACAGGGGAGGAAGGGGGGGTCCGCACTGGCGAGGTAGGGGGGGTCTGGCCCCTGCTGCCTGGCAGCACCCGATCAGTGGGCTGAGATCCGCACAATTAACCCCTCAGGTGCGGCACCCGAAGGGTTAATTGTGCGGATCACAGCCCCCTGTAAGAGATTGGGTGCTGCCAGGCAGCAGGGGGCAGTCATGTACACAGTTCTTAGTATATTCTAACTTGAAGCGTCCCCATCACCATGGGAACGCCTCTGTGTTAGAATATACTGTTGGATCTGAGTTTTCACGATGTGAAAACGCAGATCTGAAAAAGATGTTATGCAGACGGATCCGTTCTGAACGGATGCAAGCGTTTGCATTATAGGTGCGGATTCGTCTGTTCAGTAGCCTTACCTGTTATTACCCTAAAAAAACATGAACAATTGTTTGGGTGCATGGTACAGGCTAGCCTGCGGTGCAGCACAACAGCTTACAATCTGACAGTGCTCTACAGTACTCCCCCTCCTATAACTGGTCCTGTAGCATGTGCCTGAGTGTTCTTTCTACGCAAAACATCAGCCTGGCTTGAGTTTGTGGGGATTTATAAGCTCTCCAAGGTGAAATGTCCCTTTATGTTATGGAGTCCTTGCAATGAACAGTATTAACACTTGTGGCCTGAATCAAACAGAAACCTCTGTGTGTGCCTATGTGTATGTGTGTCACCATGCCAATAGTGTTCCTATGGTTTGACGCAATTGCATCAGGACATTCTGTGTGGGCCCCACTGCTTTTGAAAGATCTGAAGGACTGAACTGCAGCATGGTAAGAAGAAGAAGAAGGAGGAGGCAGTGCTGCCAGCATGGAGTCCCGTGGGAGAGACACAGGGACGCACACTATGGATGCAGGTAAAACTACCACATGATCTGCACTAGTGTTATCTGTTATTTTGGATAGGACTGCAGGTAACACTACAACATTATCTGCACTAGTGTTATCTGTGGTCTTAGGACTGCAGGTACTATTACAACATTTTCCCCTCACCCATGAAGCACCCTTCTGATTAGGACCTACTATCCACGACCGTTGACACCGCCACCACACCTCAGTTCAGGTTTTCTGTCCTCCAGATAGGAAGTACCTAGGAAGTTTGTGCTTCTGATACAAGGGCTCACTCGGGTCTCCATACCGTAAAGGGGCCTATACCGGGCAGCATCAGTCTCTGTCGGGAGCCGCTTGCCTAAGACTGCTGTCTCCTCTGCCTCCTCCCAGCCTCTAGGGAGCCTCTGTGACATGTTTAGGCAGCTCTGGTTCAGTTGGCAGGATGCCCGGTGATCTGCCCATTTCCAAGATGGCAAGTGCTGTGAACTGGGCATGCCGAAGATGGAGTGATAACTTACGGTTACAACATCACTTCGGGTTCCAGCAGCACTTCCGGTTTAGTTTAGTTTATAAGACTGAAAAAAGGCATCTGTCCATCCAGTTTAGCCTGTTATCCTGCAAGTTGATCCAGAGTAAGGCAAAAAACAAACTGTGAGGTAGAAGCCAATTTTCCTCACTTTACGGTTCTGACGTCACTTCGGTTTTGATGTCACTTCCGGCTATGCGGGCGCGGAGTTTGAGCCTGCATCCTGGCCAGCTGAATTAGGCATTCTGGGTCTAAAAAGGGAATAAAAGGCAGCCATTAGCTTGTTAGTAGTGGCAGAAGAGGAACGCAGCCCGCCCATGTCTGAGCAGGGTGATGTCATACACGCCGACTCAGTGGAACCCTCAAGGTACGGTATGTAAGTTCGTTTTGGTCCTGAGGAGTGGGGGAGTACTTATTCTACAATGTTGAGAGATCTTCTTCCTTATTAATATAGGGTGTTGTTTGCCTATTGTTTTGTAGCCAGCAAAAATGAAGAAGACATCTAGCAATACTAACTAAACATAAGGGGGATGTAGGATACCGTTACCAGCATCCTGTGTTAGACCGCTATGCCAGAGTTGTGTGGAGAAGTTGGTTCAGGATGAATCTGCTGCCACAGAGGGCCAGGGGACGTGCTGGGGTCCCTTTAGGAAATGTTGATAAATGTTTGTTTTTCGTGACGCCGGTTGCAACGAAGCAACAAGGGCACTGAGCCCCTTTTAGTGATAATGTGGATGGTACCCCGGTGTACGAATGCCAGAGTGGTGTAGGGTGGCCTAAATGTCCCTTAAGGTGTTGTGCACATGTCACGGTGCTCCTACCTGGATACGCTAGACTCCCAGGCATTGGCACTGAAGCAGACAAAGGGGGTAGTTGATAAAGGGGATGATGAAAGAAATTGAGTCCAGACCTTGTGATGAACAGCTTTACTTTGGTAAACGTTCATCAGAAACAAACTTCCAACCTTGTCTTGGTTACCAGCAGGCTTTAGCATTAACGGTAGCAGGAAAACTCCTCTCTGCTACATCTGTTGCTCTCTGGCTCTGCTGTGCTAAGAGGCTGGCTATAGAACTCAGCTTCCTCTTTATGCTGTACTTTTCTCTGTAATCTGGTCTGTCTCTAGATTTGTCCAGGGAACACTTTACTCCTGGTTTCTGAGGCTTTGAGCTTTGTCTTCCATGGCCAGCAGAGCTAAAGGTGCTCTAGCTGGTCTGGACAGGGCTCGTCCAACAGGGAAGTGCACCTGCTGCACACCCTCCCTTGGCAGGGGGTACTCTCAACGCTCACTTCTAACTAGAACTCCACCCTCCCTACAGCAAGTGGGACACACCCACCACACCACAGAGGGAGGTGTTAGAATGGAATACAAAGCTTCATTCTCTGTAAGAAAGCTCTGCCAGGTTTGCTGCCATCTGCTGGTAAATCAGGCACATTACACGTGAACAGTTACATAACATTATAATAAATGCACAGTGTATAGAACCTGGAAATAAATGCATAGGATGACACGTGGTTAACCATAGGAGACAGTAGCAAGGTGCAAAAGTGATAATGCCACTCTGGGGCGTTACACTGCCAGTTTATCTAAAGACATAAAGGCTCTAGTGAGATCTGAAGTTAAAGCGTCAATTAGATCTCTTAGTGAAAGTCGCCTCATAAGTCTGAAAGGGCCAGTGGTAGTAGAGATTCATTTAAAGATATATCTAAGGATGACTCGTCATCAGAAGACTATGCATGGAAATCCATTTTTCCAGTAGAAGATACAGAATTATTACTAAAAGCAGTGAAGGCCACTATGCAGTTGGTGGACATAAAAGAACCTAAAAGCATAGCAGATCAGGTCTTTGAAGGTCTGGGCCCAAAATGAGTTTTTCCTGTATATAAGAATATGTAAGCACTTATTAATAGAGAAATAAAGAATCCAGGCAGAACTTTTTTTATTCCTACATCTGTCAAAAGGAAATATCCATTTGAGGAATCTGTGTCAGGAGTTTTGGATAGACCCCTACAGTAGATGCTCCATTAGCAAAAATTGCAAAAAAAAATCTGCACTCCCGTTTGAAGATTTAGGATGCTTAGGGGATCCCTTATATAAGAGAGAAGATATCTATTTAAAGAGGGCTTGGGAGTCAGCGTCTACTAGTCTTAGACCTAACATAGCTGCCTCTTGGGTATCCAGATCTCTTAAACTATGGCTTCAGCGACAAGAACCCCATATTGTGGATAAAATTCCCAGGGAAGAGTTGCTTGCCTCTCTTCCTGTTTTTATTAAGGCAGCAGATTTTTAGTGGCCGCATCCACAGATGGAATCCGGTTTTCAGGCAGGTCTGCGGCAATGTGTAATTTAGCTAGGAGGGCCACATGGTTGTGATCCTGGCGGGGTGATCAGGGGTCCAAGGGCTGCCTCTGTGCAATTTCTTGTGAAGGTAAAGAGCTCTTTGTCGCTTCCTTTGATTTCATCCTGGAACAAGCGTCAGATCAAAAGAAAGGCTTTAAAGTTGCTCAAAAACCTTTTTTTTTTTTGCAAACCTCAAGCAGGATTCATAAGGCTAAAGGGCAGACAGGGGGATAAAAGAGAAAAATCCCTTAAAATATTTAGTGGTAAAAACAAGGATAAGCAGCAATGACGCCAGAAGCAGGGTGGGGAAGGTTGGCAGATTTTCTTCTGGCATGGCAGAACATCTCCAGAAACAGGTGGATATTGGAGGTTATAAGAAATGGATGCAGGATAGAATTTATTTTCCCCTGTAGATTTTTTTATCCAAATAAATCTGATGAAAAAGGAAGCGCTAGAATCGGAAATAGAGCGTCTACTATACAAGGGAGTGGTTTGCCCAGTTCCTGTGGAAGAAATAGGGAAGGGGATGTACTCCCCATTATTTTTGGTCAAGAAGCCAAACGGGTCTTACAGGGTAAGTCTGAACCTGAAAAAATTGACAAGAGGTTTCATATGAAAACATTGAGGTTGACAATAGGGATGAGCGAACTCGAACTGTATAGTTCGGGTTCGTACCGAATTTTGGGGTGTCCGTGACACGGACCCGAACCCGGACATTTTCGTAAAAGTCCGGGTTCGGGTTCGGTGTTCGTCGCTTTCTTCGCGCTTTTGTGACGCTTTCTTGGCGCTTTTTGAAAGGCTGCAAAGCAGCCAATCAACAAGCGTCATACTACTTGCCCCAAGAGGCCATCACAGCCATGCCTACTATTGGCATGGCTGTGATTGGCCAGAGCACCATGTGACCCAGCCTCTATTTAAGCTGGAGTCACATAGCGCCGCCCGTCACTCTGCTCTGATTAGCGTAGGGAGAGGTTGCGGCTGCGACAGTAGGGCGAGATTAGGCAGATTAACTCCTCCAAAGGACTTGATTAACTGATCGATCTGCAGCTGTGGATCATTGAGCTGCTGATCCTCAATTGCTCACTGTTTTTAGGCTGCACAGACCGTTTGTCAGTCTCATTTTTCTGGGGTGATCGGCGGCCATTTTGTGTCTTGTGGTGCGCCAGCACAAGCTGCGACCAAGTGCATTTAACCCTCAATGGTGTGGTTGTTTTTTGGCTAAAGCCTACATCAGGGTGAAGCTGTGACACCAAGTGCATTTAACCAGCAATAGTCTGTTCATTTTTTGGCCATATACAAAATCAGGGGCAAGCTGCGCCTGTCACCAAGTGCATTTAACCCTCAATGGTGTGGTTGTTTTTTGGCTAAAGCCTACATCAGGGTGAAGCTGTCACACCAAGTGCATTTAACCAGCAATAGTCTGTTCATTTTTTGGCCATATACAAAATCAGGGGCAAGCTGCGCCTGTCACCAAGTGCATTTAACCCTCAATGGTGTGGTTGTTTTTTGGCTAAAGCCTACATCAGGGTGAAGCTGTCACACCAAGTGCATTTAACCAGCAATAGTCTGTTCATTTTTTGGCCATATACAAAATCAGGGGCAAGCTGCGCCTGTCACCAAGTGCATTTAACCCTCAATGGTGTGGTTGTTTTTTGGCTAAAGCCTACATCAGGGTGAAGCTGTCACACCAAGTGCATTTAACCAGCAATAGTCTGTTCATTTTTTGGCCATATCCCAGTCTAATTCTGTCACTAAATCCATACCGGTCACCCAGCGCCTAAATACTAGGCCTCAAATTTATATCCAGCTAAATCTGTCCCTAGTGCTGTAGCTGGGCGAGTTATTTAGTGTCCGTTCAAGCACATTTCTTGTTCTGGGTTGAAATACAATTCCCAATTTAGCAATTTCATAATTTAGTGGTTCCTGCTATATCAGAGCTCTTTGAAATCTATCCCAAAAAGGGTATATAATATTGAAGGTGCACATAGGGTCATTCAGAGTAACTTCACACACACCCGCTACTGTGTATTTCCAAGTCTAATTCTGTCACTAAATCCATACCGGTGACCCAGCGCCTAAATACTAGGCCTCAAATTTAATTCCCTCTAAATCTCTCGTTACCCACCGCTGTACTGTTGTTGCTGGGCAAGATATTTAGTGTCCGTCAAAGCACATTTTTTGTTCTGGGTTGAAGTACAATTCCCAATTTAGCAATTTCATAATTTAGTGGTTTCTGCTATATCAGAGCTATTTGAAATCTATCCCAAAAAGGGTATATAATATTGAAGGTGCACATAGGGTCATTCAGAATAACTTCACACACACCCGCTACTGTGTATTTCCAAGTCTAATTCTGTCACTAAACCCATACCTGTCACCCAGCGCCTAAATACTAGGCCTCAAATTTAAATCCCTCTAAATCTCTCGTTACCGTTGTCCTGTTGTAGCTGGGAAAGTTATTTAGTGCCCGTCAAAGCACATTTTTTGTTCTGGGTTGAAGTACAATTCCCAATTTAGCAATTTCATAATTTAGTGGTTCCTGCTATATCAGAGCTATTTGAAATCTATCCCAAAAAGGGTATATAATATTGAAGGTGCACATAGGGTCATTCAGAATAACTTCACACACACCCGCTACTGTGTATTTCCAAGTCTAATTCTGTCACTAAATCCATACCGGTGACCCAGCGCCTAAATACTAGGCCTCAAATTTAATTCCCTCTAAATCTCTCGTTACCCACCGGTGTACTGTTGTTGCTGGGCAAGATATTTAGTGTCCGTCAAAGCACATTTTTTGTTCTGGGTTGAAGTACAATTCCCAATTTAGCAATTTCATAATTTAGTGGTTTCTGCTATATCAGAGCTATTTGAAATCTATCCCAAAAAGGGTATATAATATTGAAGGTGCACATAGGGTCATTCAGAATAACTTCACACACACCCGCTACTGTGTATTTCCAAGTCTAATTCTGTCACTAAACCCATACCTGTCACCCAGCGCCTAAATACTAGGCCTCAAATTTAAATCCCTCTAAATCTCTCGTTACCGTTGTCCTGTTGTAGCTGGGAAAGTTATTTAGTGCCCGTCAAAGCACATTTTTTGTTCTGGGTTGAAGTACAATTCCCAATTTAGCAATTTCATAATTTAGTGGTTCCTGCTATATCAGAGCTATTTGAAATCTATCCCAAAAAGGGTATATAATATTGAAGGTGCACATAGGGTCATTCAGAATAACTTCACACACACCCGCTACTGTGTATTTCCAAGTCTAATTCTGTCACTAAATCCATACCGGTGACCCAGCGCCTAAATACTAGGCCTCAAATTTAATTCCCTCTAAATCTCTCGTTACCCACCGCTGTACTGTTGTTGCTGGGCAAGATATTTAGTGTCCGTCAAAGCACATTTTTTGTTCTGGGTTGAAGTACAATTCCCAATTTAGCAATTTCATAATTTAGTGGTTTCTGCTATATCAGAGCTATTTGAAATCTATCCCTAAAAGGGTATATAATATTGAAGGTGCACATAGGGTCATTCAGAATAACTTCACACACACCCGCTACTGTGTATTTCCAAGTCTAATTCTGTCACTAAACCCATACCTGTCACCCAGCGCCTAAATACTAGGCCTCAAATTTATATCCAGCTAAATCTGTCCCTAGTGCTGTAGCTGGGCGAGTTATTTAGTGTCCGTTCAAGCACATTTCTTGTTCTGGGTTGAAATACAATTCCCAATTTAGCAATTTCATAATTTAGTGGTTCCTGCTATATCAGAGCTCTTTGAAATCTATCCCAAAAAGGGTATATAATATTGAAGGTGCACATAGGGTCATTCAGAGTAACTTCACACACACCCGCTACTGTGTATTTCCAAGTCTAATTCTGTCACTAAATCCATACCGGTGACCCAGCGCCTAAATACTAGGCCTCAAATTTAATTCCCTCTAAATCTCTCGTTACCCACCGCTGTACTGTTGTTGCTGGGCAAGATATTTAGTGTCCGTCAAAGCACATTTTTTGTTCTGGGTTGAAGTACAATTCCCAATTTAGCAATTTCATAATTTAGTGGTTTCTGCTATATCAGAGCTATTTGAAATCTATCCCAAAAAGGGTATATAATATTGAAGGTGCACATAGGGTCATTCAGAATAACTTCACACACACCCGCTACTGTGTATTTCCAAGTCTAATTCTGTCACTAAACCCATACCTGTCACCCAGCGCCTAAATACTAGGCCTCAAATTTAAATCCCTCTAAATCTCTCGTTACCGTTGTCCTGTTGTAGCTGGGAAAGTTATTTAGTGCCCGTCAAAGCACATTTTTTGTTCTGGGTTGAAGTACAATTCCCAATTTAGCAATTTCATAATTTAGTGGTTCCTGCTATATCAGAGCTATTTGAAATCTATCCCAAAAAGGGTATATAATATTGAAGGTGCACATAGGGTCATTCAGAATAACTTCACACACACCCGCTACTGTGTATTTCCAAGTCTAATTCTGTCACTAAATCCATACCGGTGACCCAGCGCCTAAATACTAGGCCTCAAATTTAATTCCCTCTAAATCTCTCGTTACCCACCGGTGTACTGTTGTTGCTGGGCAAGATATTTAGTGTCCGTCAAAGCACATTTTTTGTTCTGGGTTGAAGTACAATTCCCAATTTAGCAATTTCATAATTTAGTGGTTTCTGCTATATCAGAGCTATTTGAAATCTATCCCTAAAAGGGTATATAATATTGAAGGTGCACATAGGGTCATTCAGAATAACTTCACACACACCCGCTACTGTGTATTTCCAAGTCTAATTCTGTCACTAAACCCATACCTGTCACCCAGCGCCTAAATACTAGGCCTCAAATTTAAATCCCTCTAAATCTCTCGTTACCGTTGTCCTGTTGTAGCTGGGAAAGTTATTTAGTGCCCGTCAAAGCACATTTTTTGTTCTGGGTTGAAGTACAATTCCCAATTTAGCAATTTCATAATTTAGTGGTTCCTGCTATATCAGAGCTATTTGAAATCTATCCCAAAAAGGGTATATAATATTGAAGGTGCACATTGGGTCATTCAGAATAACTTCACACACACGCTTCTGTGCATTTCCAAGTCTAATTCTGTCACTAAATCCATACCGGTGACCCAGCGCCTAAATACTAGGCCTCAAATTTAATTCCCTCTAAATCTCTCGTTACCCACCGCTGTACTGTTGTTGCTGGGCAAGATATTTAGTGTCCGTCAAAGCACATTTTTTGTTCTGGGTTGAAGTACAATTCCCAATTTAGCAATTTCATAATTTAGTGGTTTCTGCTATATCAGAGCTATTTGAAATCTATCCCTAAAAGGGTATATAATATTGAAGGTGCACATAGGGTCATTCAGAATAACTTCACACACACCCGCTACTGTGTATTTCCAAGTCTAATTCTGTCACTAAATCCATACCGGTGACCCAGCGCCTAAATACTAGGCCTCAAATTTAATTCCCTCTAAATCTCTCGTTACCCACCGTTGTACTGTTGTTGCTGGGCAAGATATTTAGTGTCCGTCAAAGCACATTTTTTGTTCTGGGTTGAAGTACAATTCCCAATTTAGCAATTTCATAATTTAGTGGTTTCTGCTATATCAGAGCTATTTGAAATCTATCCCTAAAAGGGTATATAATATTCAAGGTGCACATTGGGTCATTCAGAATAACTTCACACACACACGCTTCTGTGCATTTCCAAGTCTAATTCTGTCACTAAATCCATACCGGTCACCCAGCGCCTAAATACTAGGCCTCAAATTTATATCCCGCTGAATTTGAATACAATACATTGGGCCAAATAATATATTTGTTGTTGTGGTGAACCATAACAATGAGAAAAACATCTAGTAAGGGACGCGGACGTGGACATGGTCGTGGTGGTGTTAGTGGACCCTCTGGTGCTGGGAGAGGACGTGGCCGTTCTGCCACATCCACACGTCCTAGTGTACCAACTACTTCAGGTCCCAGTAGCCGCCAGAATTTACAGCGATATATGGTGGGGCCCAATGCCGTTCTAAGGATGGTAAGGCCTGAGCAGGTACAGGCATTAGTCAATTGGGTGGCCGACAGTGGATCCAGCACGTTCACATTATCTCCCACCCAGTCTTCTGCAGAAAGCGCACAGATGGCGCCTGAAAACCAACCCCATCAGTCTGTCACATCACCCCCATGCATACCAGGGAAACTGTCTCAGCCTCAAGTTATGCAGCAGTCTCTTATGCTGTTTGAAGACTCCGCTGGCAGGGTTTCCCAAGGGCATCCACCTAGCCCTTCCCCAGCGGTGAAAGACATAGAATGCACTGACGCACAACCACTTATGTTTCCTGATGATGAGGACATGGGAATACCACCTCAGCATGTCTCTGATGATGACGAAACACAGGTGCCAACTGCTGCGTCTTTCTGCAGTGTGCAGACTGAACAGGAGGTCAGGGATCAAGACTGGGTGGAAGACGATGCAGGGGACGATGAGGTCCTAGACCCCACATGGAATGAAGGTCGTGCCACTGACTTTCACAGTTCGGAGGAAGAGGCAGTGGTGAGACCGAGCCAACAGCGTAGCAAAAGAGGGAGCAGTGGGCAAAAGCAGAACACCCGCCGCCAAGAGACTCCGCCTGCTACTGACCGCCGCCATCTGGGACCGAGCACCCCAAAGGCAGCTTCAAGGAGTTCCCTGGCATGGCACTTCTTCAAACAATGTGCTGACGACAAGACCCGAGTGGTTTGCACGCTGTGCCATCAGAGCCTGAAGCGAGGCATTAACGTTCTGAACCTGAGCACAACCTGCATGACCAGGCACCTGCATGCAAAGCATGAACTGCAGTGGAGTAAACACCTTAAAACCAAGGAAGTCACTCAGGCTCCCCCTGCTACCTCTTCTGCTGCTGCCGCCTCGGCCTATTCTGCTGCTGCCGCCTCGGCCTCTTCCTCCGCCTCTGGAGGAACGTTGGCACCTGCCGCCCAGCAAACAGGGGATGTACCACCAACACCACCACCACCACCTCCGTCACCAAGCGTCTCAACCATGTCACACGCCAGCGTTCAGCTCTCCATCTCACAAACATTTGATAGAAAGCGTAAATTCCCACCTAGCCACCCTCGATCCCTGGCCCTGAATGCCAGCATTTCTAAACTACTGGCCTATGAAATGCTGTCATTTAGGCTGGTGGACACAGACAGCTTCAAACAGCTCATGTCGCTTGCTGTCCCACAGTATGTTGTTCCCAGCCGGCACTACTTCTCCAAGAGAGCCGTGCCTTCCCTGCACAACCAAGTATCCGATAAAATCAAGTGTGCACTGCGCAACGCCATCTGTAGCAAGGTCCACCTAACCACAGATACGTGGACCAGTAAGCACGGCCAGGGACGCTATATCTCCCTAACTGCACACTGGGTAAATGTAGTGGCAGCTGGGCCCCAGGCGGAGAGCTGTTTGGCGCACGTCCTTCCGCCGCCAAGGATCGCAGGGCAACATTCTTTGCCTCCTGTTGCCACCTCCTCCTTCTCGGCTTCCTCCTCCTCTTCTTCCACCTGCTCATCCAGTCAGCCACACACCTTCACCACCAACTTCAGCACAGCCCGGGGTAAACGTCAGCAGGCCATTCTGAAACTCATATGTTTGGGGGACAGGCCCCACACCGCACAGGAGTTGTGGCGGGGTATAGAACAACAGACCGACGAGTGGTTGCTGCCGGTGAGCCTCAAGCCCGGCCTGGTGGTGTGTGATAATGGGCGAAATCTCGTTGCAGCTCTGGGACTAGCCAATTTGACGCACATCCCTTGCTTGGCGCATGTGCTGAATTTGGTGGTGCAGAAGTTCATTCACAACTACCCCGACATGTCAGAGCTGCTGCATAAAGTGCGGGCCGTCTGTTCGCGCTTCCGGCGTTCACATCCTGCTGCTGCTCGCCTGTCTGCGCTACAGCGTAACTTCGGCCTTCCCGCTCACCGCCTCATATGCGACGTGCCCACCAGGTGGAACTCCACCTTGCACATGCTGGACAGACTGTGCGAGCAGCAGCAGGCCATAGTGGAGTTTCAGCTGCAGCACGCACGGGTCAGTCGCACTACAGAACAGCACCACTTCACCACCAATGACTGGGCCTCCATGCGAGACCTGTGTGCCCTGTTGCGCTGTTTCGAGTACTCCACCAACATGGCCAGTGGCGATGACACCGTTATCAGCGTTACAATACCACTTCTATGTCTCCTTGAGAAAACACTTAGGGCGATGATGGAACAGGAGGTGGCCCAGGAGGAGGAGGAGGAGGATGAGGAAGAGGGGTCATTTTTAGCACTTTCAGGCCAGTCTCTTCGAAGTGACTCAGAGGGAGGTTTTTTGCAACAGCAGAGGCCAGGTACAAATGTGGCCAGCCAGGGCCCACTACTGGAGGACGAGGAGGACGAGGATGAGGAGGAGGTGGAGGAGGATGAGGATGAAGCATGGTCACAGCGGGGTGGCACCCAACGCAGCTCGGGTCCATCACTGGTGCGTGGCTGGGGGGAAAGGCAGGACGATGACGATACGCCTCCCACAGAGGACAGCTTGTCCTTACCCCTGGGCAGCCTGGCACACATGAGCGACTACATGCTGCAGTGCCTGCGCAACGACAGCAGAGTTGCCCACATTTTAACCTGTGCGGACTACTGGGTTGCCACCCTGCTGGATCCACGCTACAAAGACAATGTGCCCACCTTACTTCCTGCACTGGAGCGTGATAGGAAGATGCGCGAGTACAAGCGCACGTTGGTAGACGCGCTACTGAGAGCATTCCCAAATGTCACAGGGGAACAAGTGGAAGCCCAAGGCCAAGGCAGAGGAGGAGCAAGAGGTCGCCAAGGCAGCTGTGTCACGGCCAGCTCCTCTGAGGGCAGGGTTAGCATGGCAGAGATGTGGAAAACTTTTGTCAACACGCCACAGCTAACTGCACCACCACCTGATACGCAACGTGTTAGCAGGAGGCAACATTTTACTAACATGGTGGAACAGTACGTGTGCACACCCCTCCACGTACTGACTGATGGTTCGGCCCCATTCAACTTCTGGGTCTCTAAATTGTCCACGTGGCCAGAGCTAGCCTTTTATGCCTTGGAGGTGCTGGCCTGCCCGGCAGCCAGCGTTTTGTCTGAACGTGTATTCAGCACGGCAGGGGGCGTCATTACAGACAAACGCAGCCGCCTGTCTACAGCCAATGTGGACAAGCTGACGTTCATAAAAATGAACCAGGCATGGATCCCACAGGACCTGTCCGTCCCTTGTCCAGATTAGACATTAACTACCTCCCCATAACCATATATTATTGGACTCCAGGGCACTTCCTCATTCAATCCTATTTTTATTTTCATTTTACCATTATATTGCGATGCTACCCAAAGTTGAATGAACCTCTCCTCTGCCTGTGTGCTAGGCCTAAATATATGCCAATGGACTGTTGCAGTGGTGGCTGACATGAAGCCTGATTCTCTGCTATGACATGCAGACTAATTCTCTGCTGACATGAAGCCAGATTGTCTGTTACGGGACCTCTCTCCTCTGCCTGGGTGCTGGGCCTAAATTTATGACAATGGACTGTTGCAGTGGTGGCTGACGTGAAGCCTGATTCTCTGCTATGACATGCAGACTGATTCTCTGCTGTCATGAAGCCAGATTGTCTGTTACGGGACCTTTCTCCTCTACCTGGGTTCTGGGCCTAAATTTATGAAAATTGACTCTTACAGTGGTGGGTGACGTGAAGCCTGATTCTCTGCTATGATATGAAGACTGATTCTCTGCTGACATGAAGCCAGATTGTCTGTTACGGGACCTTTCTCCTCTGCCTGGGTTCTGGGCCTAAATTTATGAAAATTGACTCTTACAGTGGTGGGTGACGTGAAGCCTGATTCTCTGCTATGATATGAAGACTGATTCTCTGCTGACATGAAGCCAGATTGTCTGTTACGGGACCTTTCTCCTCTGCCTGGGTTCTGGGCCTAAATTTATGAAAATTGACTCTTACAGTGGTGGGTGACGTGAAGCCTGATTCTCTGCTATGATATGAAGACTGATTCTCTGCTGACATGAAGCCAGATTGTCTGTTACGGGACCTTTCTCCTCTGCCTGGGTTCTGGGCCTAAATTTATGAAAATTGACTCTTACAGTGGTGGGTGACGTGAAGCCTGATTCTCTGCTATGATATGAAGACTGATTCTCTGCTGACATGAAGCCAGATTGTCTGTTACGGGACCTTTCTCCTCTGCCTGGGTTCTGGGCCTAAATTTATGAAAATTGACTCTTACAGTGGTGGGTGACGTGAAGCCTGATTCTCTGCTATGATATGAAGACTGATTCTCTGCTGACATGAAGCCAGATTGTCTGTTACGGGACCTTTCTCCTCTGCCTGGGTTCTGGGCCTAAATTTATGAAAATTGACTCTTACAGTGGTGGGTGACGTGAAGCCTGATTCTCTGCTATGATATGAAGACTGATTCTCTGCTGACATGAAGCCAGATTGTCTGTTACGGGACCTCTCTCCTCTGCCTGGGTGCTGGGCCTAAATATATGCCAATGGACTGTTGCAGTGGTGGCTGACGTGAAGCCTCATTCTCTGCTATGACATGCAGACTAATTCTCTGCTGACATGAAGACAGATTCTCTGTTACGGGACCTCTCTCCTCTGCCTGGGTGCCGGGGCCTAAATATCTGAGAATGGACTGTTCCAGTGGTGGCTGACGTGAAGCCTCATTCTCTGCTATGACATGCAGACTAATTCTCTGCTGACATGAAGACAGATTCTCTGTTACGGGACCTCCCTCCTCTGCCTGGGTGCTGGGCCTAAATATATGCCAATGGACTGTTGCAGTGGTGGCTGACGTGAAGCCTCATTCTCTGCTATGACATGCAGACTAATTCTCTGCTGACATGAAGACAGATTCTCTGTTACGGGACCTCCCTCCTCTGCCTGGGTGCTGGGCCTAAATATATGCCAATGGACTGTTGCAGTGGTGGCTGACGTGAAGCCTCATTCTCTGCTATGACATGCAGACTGATTCTCTGCTGACATGAAGCCAGATTCTCTGTTACGGGACCTCTCTCCTCTGCCTGTGTGTGTGCTGGGCCTAAATATATGCCAATGGACTGTTGCAGTGGTGGCTGACGTGAAGCCTCATTCTCTGCTATGACATGCAGACTGATTCTCTGCTGACATGAAGCCAGATTCTCTGTTACGGGACCTCTCTCCTCTGCCTGTGTGTGTGCTGGGCCTAAATATATGCCAATGGACTGTTGCAGTGGTGGCTGACGTGAAGCCTCATTCTCTGCTATGACATGCAGACTAATTCTCTGCTGACATGAAGACAGATTCTCTGTTACGGGACCTCCCTCCTCTGCCTGGGTGCTGGGCCTAAATATATGCCAATGGACTGTTGCAGTGGTGGCTGACGTGAAGCCTCATTCTCTGCTATGACATGCAGACTGATTCTCTGCTGACATGAAGCCAGATTCTCTGTTACGGGACCTCTCTCCTCTGCCTGTGTGTGTGCTGGGCCTAAATATATGCCAATGGACTGTTGCAGTGGTGGCTGACGTGAAGCCTCATTCTCTGCTATGACATGCAGACTGATTCTCTGCTGACATGAAGCCAGATTCTCTGTTACGGGACCTCTCTCCTCTGCCTGTGTGTGTGCTGGGCCTAAATATATGCCAATGGACTGTTGCAGTGGTGGCTGACGTGAAGCCTCATTCTCTGCTATGACATGCAGACTAATTCTCTGCTGACATGAAGACAGATTCTCTGTTACGGGACCTCCCTCCTCTGCCTGGGTGCTGGGCCTAAATATATGCCAATGGACTGTTGCAGTGGTGGCTGACGTGAAGCCTCATTCTCTGCTATGACATGCAGACTAATTCTCTGCTGACATGAAGACAGATTCTCTGTTACGGGACCTCTCTCCTCTGCCTGGGTGCCGGGGCCTAAATATCTGAGAATGGACTGTTCCAGTGGTGGGTGACGGGAAGCCAGATTCTCTGCTATGGAACCTCTCTCCAATTGATTTTGGTTAATTTTTATTTATTTAATTTTTATTTTAATTCATTTCCCTATCCACATTTGTTTGCAGGGGATTTACCTACATGTTGCTGCCTTTTGCAGCCCTCTAGCTCTTTCCTGGGCTGTTTTACAGCCTTTTTAGTGCCGAAAAGTTCGGGTCCCCATTGACTTCAATGGGGTTCGGGTTCGGGACGAAGTTCGGATCGGGTTCGGATCCCGAACCCGAACATTTCCGGGATGTTCGGCCGAACTTCTCGAACCCGAACATCCAGGTGTTCGCTCAACTCTAGTTGACAACAAAACTGCTTTTTCAGAACCACTGGGTGGCGAGTATAGACCTAGAAGATGCGTACTACTACATCCCAATTTATACATCCTCCCAAAATTATCTGAGAACAATGGTATGGGTAAATAGGAATTTAATTAATCTCCCATTTGGTATTTCTCAAGCTCCAAGGCTATTTACGAAGGTAGTAGCAGAGGTAGAAGCCTTTGTGAGAACAAAGGTCTTTCCATAGTTCCCTATATGGACGACCTACTAGTCGTTGCACAAACACAAGAAGAATCAGAGAAAAATTTAGGATTTCTTTGCGCAACCTTCAAGGATCTGGGTTGGCGAATAAATCAAGAAAAGTCCAATTTTCTCCCTTGTCAAATATGCAATTTTAAGGAATCCAGTTGGACTCAGCACAACAGATATTTTTCCCATCCAGAAGGAAAGACATCACCAGGGAACAAGTGTGGACTCTTTTCCACTCTTACCTCTGCTCTTTCAGGCAGGCGATGTCTCTTCTAGGTCTGATGACCTCCACCATACCAGCAGTACCATATGCCCAAATACACTCAAGAGAAATTCAGATAGACATCCTGAAATCCTGGGATGGCTCCCCATTCTCTTTGGACCACAAATTTCATCTTTCATTAAGAGCCAGAAAATGCTCTGGTGGTTGACTCCAGGGAATATATCAACATGAGTTCCATGGTCTGTATAGGATCAGTTAATCGTGACTACAGATGCCAGTCCACCTGGATGGGAGGGCTCATTCTCTGCTCAATTTCTGGCAGAAAAGATGGGATCTAGGATCAAGGAGGTCCTCTTCAAATTTCAGGGAGCTGAAAGCAATAGAGAGGACATTGAACATAATTATTCCTGAAGTAAAAGACGGAAGTGTAATCTTTTACTCAGACAATTCTATAGCAGTTGCCTATTTGAACCACCAGGGAGGAACAAGAGTGCCTCAACTTCTGTCCCTGTCTCAGGAGACATTTCAAATAGCGGAGGACAGAAATCTATTCCTGTCAGCAGTTTTCGGCGGCGCCATAGAAATGAATGGAGGGCAGCTGTGCAAGCACAGTGCGCCCTCCTTTACTTGCAGGGCCCTGTTCTCGATATAGGTGCAGGTCTCAGCAGTGGGACCCACACCTATCAGACAATGGGGGCATATCCTAGCGATATGCCCCCATTGTCTGAGATGGGACAACCCCTTTAAACGACGAGGTGTTTCTGCACATTGTCCAAAAGTGGAAATGCCCTACAATAGATCTATTTGCAACTAGGACAAACAGAAAGGTAGCCAGGTTCTACTCTCTAAACCACCTAGACAAGCCATTGGCATTGGAGTGTCTAAAGCTTCTGTGTTCCCCCCAGTTTGCCTTATCCCAAGAGTATTGAGTAAATTACAGGAGGACAAGGCAGATGTAATACTGATTGCTCCCAGATGGGCAAAGAGATCTTGGTACACAGCCTTACAGAAGATGGCGGTAGAGCCTCCCTGGGTTCTGCCAGTAAGGAAGGACTTGCTTTTTCAGGGTTCTCTTCTGTATCCCAGTCCAGAGCTTCTTTGCCTCAAGGAGAAGATTATCGGATAAAGTAGTCTCCACCCTTATAGGCAGTAAAAAGTTGGTAACATCCAAGAAATATCTTAACCCCTTAGTGACCACCCATATGCCTTTTGACGGCGGCCACTAAGGGGCCTTAGGCTGTGCCGCCGCTTTTTTTATGGCTGCCCAGTCTAAGCGCTGCATAGGTCCCCCGTGCAGCGGGGAGGGGGGTCCGGTTCTCACATGAGAGCCGCAGCCCTGCTGTAACAGCCCAGACTGGCAGGAGTGCCGATCTGGGCTGTTAAACAGTTTACATGCCGCGGGCAATGGCGCCCACCTTATGTAAAGTGCTGACAGAGGAAGCGGACTCCCTCTGTCTCCCATCGGCACCCCGCAAATGCGATCGCGGGGTGCCGATGTGTGTGAAGGATGGCTGGGGTCTTGTATAGGCCCCAGACCAGCCTTGAGTCATTTCCAGTCATGTCAGAATAGCACTGATATTAAAATGCAATGCACTATAGGGATAATGCATTGCATTTTAAAATCAATCATTTCTGTTTTAGTCTTGTGGGACTATTAAGTGGTAAAAAAAAGTACAAAAAAAACACACATTTATTCAATAAAAAAATCCCAGAAAAAATAAAAATTACGCTTTTTTTCCATTAAAAATACGCTTTACAATGAAAAAAAATTGCAAAAAAATGTTTGGTATTGCCGCATCCGTATTGACCCAGACTACATAAATATCATGTAAATTATCCCCTACGGTGAACGCCGTAAAAAAATGAAAAAGAAAAATGATAGAAATAAAAAATAAAAATGTATGGGTCTTGGGAAGCGGCAATGCAGAAACACTTTTTTCTTAAAAAAACAGGGGTTTTATTGCAAAAAAGTAGTAAAATGGAAAAAATATATATCTATTTGGTATCACTGTTATCGTAGTGACCCAGAGAATAAATATATTATGTTATTTATACAAAAAAATGAACGCAATAAAATGTATAACGTAAAAACGCAGAGGCAGTATTGCTGTTTTTCCCATCTCCCTCCAAGAAAGAGTTAAGAAATGTTAATCAGAAAGTTATGTGTACCCCAAAATGGCGCCATTAAAAACTACAACTTGTCCCGCAAAAAACAAGCCCTCATAAAGCTATATAGATGGAAAAATAAAAAAGTTATAGCTCTTGGAACACGATGATGAAAAAAGGAAGAAAAACACTGGGTCAGTAAGGCCCAAAACAGGCTGGTCACTAAGGGGTTAATGTCTGGCAGACGTTTTCTACCTTTTTGGGATATAATCCAGACCCTTTGGTGGTTCCTGACATTCTGGTAATTTTAGACTTTCTGCAGGCAGGTATAGACGGGAACTTAAAAGCTTCTACCTTGAGGGTACATGTAGCAGCCCTTTTTTGACAGTAGGTTAGCTGAACATTCCTGGATCAAGAGGTTGTTAACTGCCCTTTCTAGATTAAATCCTTATATTTGTCCCTTATCCCAACCATGGAAACTTAATACGGTCCTGTCTGCTTTATCCCAGGATCCATTTGAGCCTATTAATGATATTTCTATTAGGCTGCTAACCTTTAAGATGACCTTTTTGTTAGCAATTACATCAGCTACAAGGGTTTCTGAGTTACAGGCTTTCTCTGCCTTCCCCCCTAAGGCAGCTTTCACACTAGTGTTTTTTTCAGGGTTCAGCAAAAACGCTTCCGTTACTGATAGTACAACCATCTTTATCCGTTATGAACAGATCCAGTTGTATTATCTTTAACATACCCAAGACGGATCCATCATGAACTCCATTGAAAGTCAATGGAGGACGGATCCGTTTTCTATTGTGTCAGATTGTGTCAGAGAATTGACTTGCATTGTGGGTCATGACGGATCCGTTTTGCTCCGCATCCCAGGACGGAAAGCAAACCGCAGCATGCTGCAGTTTGCTCTCCGGTATGAGGACGGAAGGCATTTTGGAGCATTCGATTCTGTTCAGTTACGTTTTGTCCCCATTGACAATGAATGGGGACAAAATGGTAGCGTTTTTTTCCGGTATTGAGACTGTATGACGGATCTCAATACCGGAAAATATTAACGCTAGTGTGAAAGTAGCCTTACATTAAGATTCTGGAAGATAAAATAATCAGGCCGATCCCATCTTTTCAACCTAAGGTAGTCTAGGAATTTTACAGAATGTTATCCTTCCATCTTTTTGTCTAAACTGTGAAGCAGTTGGAGAAAAAGTAAAAAAAAATTATAAAAACCTTCTCTTGCAGTTTCAGGGTAAATTTAAGGGACATAAGGCAGCCTTGAGTAAAATTGCTAGATGGGTTAAGAATGCAATCTCTATTTCGTATTCATCTTTGAACTTGTCTCCACCAACATGTTTTGGGGCTCTTTCCACTAGAGCAGTAGAAACAACATGGGCAGAGAGAGCAGAAGCTTCTTTTGCCCAAATATGCAGAGCAGCAACTTGGAGCTGACCTCATACCTTAATTAGACTTTATAGGCTGCAACTAAGTTCAGAATTTGGGAGAACGTTACTACAAGCAGTAGTCCCCCCCCCCCCTAATTTTGATTTATAGTTTAGTCTCGCAAGGGTGCTGTCATGGGGGAGGGGAAAACAAAAATGAATCTTTCTTGAAACCCATGACAGCACCCCCAAAATTTCCTACCCTATAATAAATAAAATAAAAACATATATAGGCATGTGTATAAAGTAATATGTATGTAGGTGATTGTAAGTCCTTTAATTAGAGTCAGAGGTGCATCTAGCCTTTCTGCTGCCTGAGGCGAAAAGTGCCACATACCTCTTACATCCAGTGACGTCTCCTCTGATGTAGATGTTCTCTTTCCTCATCTTCTCCTTTCAGACCAGACCACCATTTGTCAGCCATTTCTCGTCTCTGCAGTTTGACAAAGAAAATCCATCATCCTCCCATCTTCTGAACAAATCATCCTACCACCCCCAATAGTGTTCCACTGTGCTCCCCAATTATATACTCCAGAAACAGATAAACCCCCTGATAATACTAGTACCATGCAGATAGTGTCCTATAATAATTTTTGGCCCGCAGTGTCCTAAAATAACTGCGCCCAGCAAATAGTGCCCCTGACATTAATAGTGTAAATATTACGTCCCCCAAAAATAACTGTTCTAAGCTGATACTATGCCAGGGTGCCCCCACAGTAATAATGCTCCCAAAAGTCTCACTAATAGAGATGTCCCAAACTATTCGCATGTTTGCGTTCGCCGCGGCGTTCGAACATATGCGATGTTTGGTCCGCCTCCTATACGTCATCATTGAGCAAACTTTGCCCCTGTACCTCACAGTCAGCAGACACATTCCAGCCAATCAGCAGCAGACCCTCCCTCCCAGACCCTCCCACCTCCTATCAAAAAGCAAGGACAGCATCCATCTTAGATTAATTCTGAAGCTGCAGTGTCACAAAGTTGTAATCGCAATGCGAATAATACAGGTTATATTAATCGCATTGCGATTACAACTTAGAGCTGCTGGGTTCCTAATGGTTATATTGATAGAATCTAACGAAGATTGAGAATATAGTGCTATATTCGTTGTCAATTCTAGCAATACAACCATTAGGAACTCAGATCTAAGTTGTAATCGCAATGCGAATAATGCAGGTTATATTAATCGCATTGCGAATTCAACTTAGAGCTAAGTTCCTAATGGTTGTATTGCTAGAATTGACGAATATAACGGATATAGCACTATATTCTCAATCTTCGTTATATTCTAGCAATACAACCATTAGGAACCCAGCAGCTCTAAGTTGAATTCGCAATGCGATTAATGTAACCTGCATTAATCGCATTGCGATTACAACTTAGATCGAATATAGCACTATATTCTCTATCTTCGTTATATTCTAGCAATACAACCATTAGGAACCCAGCAGCTCTAAGATGAATTCGCAATGCGATTAATATAACCTGCATTAATCGCATTGCGATTACAACTTTCTCAAATCCGACAGTACATTCTAGCATGGAGCCGTTCCCCTGGTGGAGGGGATGCTCCATGAGCACGGAAGCTCTAAGTTGAAATCGCAATGCCATTAATTCAAGTTCTATAAATCGCATTGCGATTTCAACTTACCACACTCTGCGTCAACTACGTAATTTTCCATGGGAGTTTTGCCATGGATCCCCCTCCGGCATGCCACAGTCCAGGTGTTAGTCCCCTTGAAACAACTTTTCCATCACTATTGTGGCCACAAAGAGTCCCTGTGGGTTTTCAAATTCGCCTTCCTATTGAAGTATATTGTGGTTCACACGTTCGTGAACATTTGCGGAAATTCGCGTTCGCCGTTCGCAAACGGAAAATTTTATGTTCGCGACATCTCTACTCACTAATAATAATAATTCTCTGCTAGAGCACACATGGTAGTAATAGTGCTCCTACAGTGCCCCCAACATGTTCCCACTGTGCCCCAGAAGTAATAATGCATCCATAGTGACCATACTCGTAATCATGTTCCCCATAGACCTCCAGTAGTAATAAAGCCCACCATAATACCCCCCAGCAATAATTTTCCTTATAATGTGACAGTATAAAAGATACCCCCTTATAATGTGTGCCAGTGCAAAAAATACCCCCTTTTAATGCCCCCAGTTAAGCTAATGTCCCCATAGTGCCCCCATAATGTGCCAGTATAAAATACCCCTATATAGTACCCCTATAGTGCTCTTCTCCCCCCTTCCTCTTAGTGTCCCCCATTATCTACCAGTATAAAATGACCCTATATAGTGCCCCAGTAGATGCCCTCAGCGTCCCCCATAATTTGCAAGTATAAAATATCCCTTCTTAGTGCCCCCTGTAGATGACCCCATAGTACTCCTCTCCCCCTTCCCCATAGTACCCACCATAATGTTCCCCAGGATAAAATACCCCTATACAGAGCCCCCATATAAAATACCCCTACTTTGTGGCTTCAGAAGATGCCCCATAGTGTTCCTCTACCCCCTTCCCCTATAGTGCCCCCCATATAAAATACCCCTTCTTTGTGGCCTCAATAGATGCCCCCATAGTGCCCCCCAATAATGTGCTAGTAAGAACTGCCCCCATAGTGCCCCCCAATAATGTGCCAGAAAGAAATGCCCCCCATTAATGTACCAGTAAGAAGTGCCCCCATAGATGCCCCCCAATCATGTGCCAGTAAGAAGTTCCCCTTCCATAGAACGTTGTCTACGTTGCCAGGCCACTTTCACATTCCACGATTCACGTCTGTTTTACGTCTCCGTGTCTTTCACGTCCCAGCCTGCTTTTCGTTATTCAGGCCACGTCTGTCTTCACGTCTCACGCCTGTTTCGTCATTCAGGCCACGTCTGTCTTTACGTCTCACGCCTGTTTTCGTCATTCAGGCCACGACCGTCATTTACGTCTCATGCCTGTTTTCGTTATTCAGGCTCACGTCCGACCGTCATGTATCACGCCTGTTTCGTCATGTAACCACAACCGTCAGTCACGTCTTTCGCCTGTTTTCTTTATTCAGGCCTCATCTGTCATTTATGTTTCATGCCTGTTTTCGTTATTCAGGCCACGTCCATCATTTACGTCTCACGCCTGTTTTCGTTATTCAGGCCACATCTGTCATCTACGTCTCACGCCTGTTTTCGTCATTCAGGCCACGTCTGTCATTTACGTTGCACGCCTGTTTGCGTTATTCAGGACTTCATGTCTCGTCTTCTCACGTCCCCCTCCGTTTTGTCTCTAGCCACATCTCGGCTCGTTCCATCCATGTATTTCATCCTCATCTTCCATCAGGCCACTCTGTTCCACGCACACCCTGGTTTCAATATTCTAGTCACACCCCAGTCACCAGTGGTTTCTCACCTGCCACGTCAGGCAGGTCATTTCGGTCCCTCATCCATGTTCGTCCGGCAGCCTACCCAGGCATCAGGTTATTTCATTCACAATCTTGTTCACTGGCCATTGGTCCTCCGCTAAAACTTTTACTTTTATCTCAGTCAAAGACCCTATTTCGTCTACACCGCCACGAATCATCAGGACCTAAGGCCTCGGTAGACCAGGTGGAATTTCAAGGTACTGATCCCCTCTTTATTTATATTTATCCGGGTACAAGCATTGTCACGTATTCTTTAGGCCGCTCCAAGAGTCCAGCCGGGGCAGCAAACGCAACGCACCTCCGGGCGTCAGGGCCCTAACGTTTCAGAGACTACGTCTCGGCTTAAAAAAAAACCTTGTCCTCTCTTTCAGCTTCCCAACATGTCACATCGTTCCAAATTAGACGACTCCGCATCCCTTCCGGATTCCCTGGCTTCCAGCCATGCCAGAGTGGGGTCACTCCGGAGCTGGACGATCCCCAAAATTATTGCCGAACTAACCAAACGAGGGATTTGTTACCCAGCTTCGGCCAGGAAGGCGGAGCTTTATCGACTCCTGGTGTCCAATTCGTCCCACTCCGAAGACCAGGTGTCAATGTCAACTATCCAGTTGTCATTGACCCAGCTGCACGCCACCATCAACACCCTAGCCACCTCTGTTTCGGACATTCAGAGTCCAGAGACCCGTCTCCAAGCATCCCCATCCCTCCTCTCCCGGTCGCTTCCACGTCCCAATACACATCCTCAGGTAGGGTTCCCGCCTTGTCTGAGGTAGCCCCGTCCCATTTTGTGACTGACCCCCTCAAACGAGACATCTTGGAAGGGAAGGACGTCAATTTAGCCGCCATCCTCATTGCCACCCACGACACGGTTGAGAATAGGACCATAGCCTGCGAGAATGTGTCCATAATTCTCAGGTCCATGAAACCGTCTATCCCAGAATTCGTCCTGGCTTTCAGCCTGTTCAGGGACATAATCTGCTCCGCCTTCCCTGAAAGGCACGAGGAGTTGGATTTGTACCTATACAGGGTCACGGATCTGGGGCACAAGTATAGAGGGTACGCATTTTACGATTACCACCGCTCCTTCTCGGCCAAAGCCGCGGCGGCCCTCGCCCAGTTCCAACGGGTCACCAATCGGGCATCCCTGGACATGGAGCTGTTTTGCCGACATTTCGCCGGTCTCAAAGCCCCCGCTTGCGCGTCATGCCAGTCCATTCTGCATGCCTCAGACTGGTGCCCAAACCCCAGCCTTTCATCGTCCCTGCCCAGGTCTGCGGCAGGCTCCTCAGGGTCCCAGCCTAGACACAACTCGGGCACCGACAAGCTGGGTCGACCCATAGTCTTCCTAGGAAACAGTCAGGTATGCAACAACTACAATTTTGCAACCTGCAACTACAACCAGTGCAGAGCACTCCACGTCTGCTCCACTTGTTTCAGGGCCCACCCCTTGTCAGTTTGCCCAAATAGATCGGCCAGGAACAAGTGACTAAGTGGTAAACGTGGACCTACTAGCCGCACTTGTCCGTGACCATCACAATCCCCACCAGGTTCGCTTCCTCATCGACGGTTTCAAGGAAGGATTCCACACTGGTCTCGTGGCCCTTCCTCAATCATCTTGGGAAGGCCCCAACCTCAGGTCAGCCATTTCTGATGCCGCTTCGGTGGGTCCTCACGAGTTCTCGATGAAGTACTCTTATCTCAGTAAAGCCATCGCTCTAATCCTCCTGGCAGGCCTGGATGACTTTCTCTTAATAGAGCAACCAGACGTTCCGCCCTGCAAACTTGATAGCCTACTCCAGATTTTCGCCAACCTCAACATCCCTGTCGCCCCTACCAAGATCGAAGGACCCTCAACCACCATCACTTTCCTCGGCATTGTCTTAGATACCTGCAAGATGGAAGCGAGGTTGCCTGAGGACAAGCTGTCAAAGATCAAGGAGGTCATTTCCAGATTTGTGGGTTGCAGGGTTGTCTCAAAGCAGGACTTACAATCCCTGCTAGGCATGCTGAACTTCGCCGCCAGGATCATGCCCAAGGGCAAGGCCTTATTGTCCAGACTCCTGGATCTGCTACCAACTGCCTCAGAGCAGGACTCCCCGGTAGTCCTGGACGCACATGCGATGGCTGATCTAGCCATGTGGAATTCCTTCCTGACCCGCTGGAATGGTATCTCCCTATTCGTCCCTCAATGGTGTCCCTCTTCTCCCACGATTTTTTCCAACGACGCTGCCTCCAGGGGTTCGCGGGCCACTGGCCCCCCAAGATTTCTTCGCTTAGCGAGTACCTCAGATCCTCCCCCCTCCTAGAGATCTACCCAATCGTAACGGCCACAAAAGTTTGGGGCAGGCAGTGGGCAAACTCCCCGGTGACATTCATTACGGACAATCAGTCGGTAGTGGATATCATTACCAAAGGTAGGTCCAAATCCCGCCACATCATGCCTTTCGTCCGCAAATTAGTTTGGTTCTCTGTACAGCACAACTTTCAAATTTCATGCAGACACATCCAGGGTGTCCAGAACTCCGCAGCTGACGCACTGTCACGCTTTCATTTCAACTGTTTTTTCCAGGTCATACCAGAGGCGGATCCAGCAGGATTGTCCCCTCCGGAATTCAACACACTACGCATGGACTAGCGCAAATCATTTCATCCGCCAAATCCCTCATACAAAAATCACTATCAGCCAACACAGCTAGAAACTATAAAACAGGTTGGAACAGCTTCCAAAAATTTTCACGTCCCCATCCTAGGAGCGGCACAGATAGGACCACCTATTTGATGTCATTTTTAGCTTATTGTCACCATCACCTCAAACTTGGCTACAATTCCATCAAATTGTACATGGCAGGGGTGCAATACTATTCCACCCTCAAACACCCCGGTAGTAAGGCGATATTCGCGTCCCCCGCCATCAGGGCTGTCCTTAGGGGAATTCAAAAAAACAGTTTGCCATGCACTCCCACCAGCCAGTCTCAGGGGATCTGTTCAGGAAGCTTTCCAATTCCCTAGACAGCAACGCTTTCGGGCTCCATCCCAGCACCATCATAAAGCAGGCCATGTATTTAGGTTTCTATGGGTTCTTGCGGCCAGGGGAATTCACAGGTTTCTCCCCAAAATCCAAGGGTCTGATCAAGAGCCAGTTAACTTGGAGTCACGACCATTTCATCCTGCTATTACCTTCCACCAAAACGTCGCAATCAGGGCCTCCAGTCCCAGTCAAGTACTTCAGGTCCTTCAATAAATGGTGCCCAGTCCAGGTTTTCAACCAATTAATTAGCTCCTTAGGGTCATTCCTCCTCAGACAGTCCGCTGCTACCCTTCAAATCCAGGCCCCTCACGACCGCGCAATTCATTTCCCACATTCGCCTTCTAGTCACCGGCCTAGGTGTCAATCCCAAAACCATTTCAGGTCACTCCTTTTAGATCGGGGCGGCTTCCGCAGCCTCCAAGCATAACGTTCCTAGTCATATCATTCGGAAGATGGGACGTTGGGAATCATCTTGCTTCACCAGGCACATTCCCAATCCGCATCAGGAAATATCAGACGTTTTCCGCAAACTGGCATTGTAATTCATGTACCCTTCAATAAATACAAAAATCTACATTTTGCCTTGCTTTTTGGCCCCTTATAGGCTACCCACATTTCACGGGTATGGGCACAATCCAGGCCTACTTAGTATATGATACGTTCAGGTTTCCGGGGTTCACTTCGATAGCTCCAGTATCCGTAGCCACGACCATAATAGGTTATATGTTCGGACACAAAAATCGTCCGCAGCAGATCGTGCGGTGGAAACATGCTCTGCTGTCGGCAAACAACGTGTCTGTATGGGGACAAGCAATGACATTACTGATCGCTCCTCCTCATACTGTGGAGGAGATCGCTGCATGTAAATACAGCGGTCTACTTCACTGACAGTTGAATGGTTCCTTCCAGACCATCACCTCAGGGGTGTAGCTATAGGGGGTGCAGAGGTAGCAGTTACTACCGGGCCCAGGAGCCTGAGGGGGCCCAAAGACCCTTGTGCCACATAAGAAGACACGAATATTATAGAAAGTGCATGCTGGTCAAGTTACACCTCTGGCTAAAGGGGGTGCCGTTTCAATTTTTGCCCCAGGCAGCACGAAGGCCTTGTGCTTCCTGCCCCTGGCCACAAAGCACTGAGGGAAGGGGGGCCCCAAGCTGAACTCTTGCACCAGGGCCCATGAGCCATTAGCTACGCCCCTGAATCACCTGCTTTATCGTCCTGTCTAAAGGGACCTTAAGGCAGAGTTAAGCATGTCCAGTATTCATAAGATATTGAATACAGAGAAACAGAGGTTGCCTAATTAACATTCTTAGGCATTGTGTCTGGGCCTTATTCCATGATATAACAGGGGCAATGTTGGGATTTCTCCACTTAAAAATTATTTCCTCATGTTCTCTGTGTGAGAAATAGCTTTCTACTTAGAACTGGAAGACTACTGAAGATGCTGAGTTCAAGGTCAGTGTTGTCTTTGGCATCCATTGCTTTGAAACTCAGTTTAAATTGAGAACTGGAGAAGGCAGACCATAAATTCAGTAATGGATTGATAACAATCAGTTCCAATAAATGATAGAAATGGCCTTGTCGTGTAGTGTGCCAAGCACATGATTGAAATTTGAAAGCTTTTTACTGTTAAGGGTAAGTTCACACCACCGTTAAATATTTCCGTTGTTCTGCTCTGTTAGAGGAGCAGAACAATGAAAATAACTGAAGTGCCGAATTCGGCACATACTGTAACTGATTCTGAGCTGGACAGACTGCATTCACCACAACGGAGTCAGTTTAGTGTCTGTTCAGGATCCTGTTTTCTTATTGAACAAAAAAGTTCTGTAGTCATGGATGACTTTTGTCTTTCTGATGTAATCTGCAACGGAGGCCCCATACTTAGCTTCCAACTCAGATGTGAACAAGCCATTAGTTTAATACGGAGCACATTGCATTGGTAAATGCTGTATTTAAAGGTGTTGTCCGCTTTTTACTATTGATGACCTATCCTCAGGATAGGCCATCAATATCAGATTGGTCGGGTTCTGATTCCCGGCACCCCGATCATCAGCTGTTTGAAGAGAAGGCACCGCTCATACGAGTGCTGCCTTCTATGCTCTGTTTACCTGCTCGTCATTACAAGTATGACATCCTTATTCACTTCTATGGGACGGCTCTGTCTGTTTAAGTGAATAGGAAGGAGCCATCCCATAGAAGTGAATGGGGACGCCATACTTGTAATTACACCTGCTCACCACTGCAGTTGCTGCAGCGAGCAGATAAACAGAGCAGAGATGGCAGTGCAGCGCCCCACTAACTTATGTGGGAACTGCAAAAGCTTTTTGTTATCATCTGTAATATCATGCTGTATTGTGTTATCCTGTGATATTCCTTTTTACCAAGGCTGTCAGGTGCACTACATACATCCACCACTAGATGGGGGTAGCACCACAGTATAAATAGTGTAGTTCAGGCCTAGTTAAGGGTCCTCTCTCAGTTGAGAGTTGGAAGTGTGAAGGAGATGGAGTGAGGAGCTAAGGGGGAAGGAAAGGTCCCCTCTCCTCTCAGCTCTCTCTGGAGCTCCATGGCCCAGAGGAGCCATCGTGCATATCAGTATCAAAGGAAGGAAGACAGGCAGAGGAAAGTCTACATTCTAGATATATTATTGGGCCAAATAACTGTTTAAACTGCTTAAAACTGCAAGGATATACTCAAGGCCGTCTTTGCCGCAGGGCAAAAGGGGCAGCTGTCCCCGGGCCCAGTTGCTCCTGGGGGCCCAAGGGAGCTCTGTTTCCCGACTCCCATTCACTAGTCTATGCTATGCGAGCAAGCGGTGTGTGGCTCGCTCATTAGTAAAGAACTTGTCTGTCCAGTGGCATTGCGAGGGGGGTGCGGGCCGCACCGGGTGACACCAGTCTGATGGGGTGTCACCCGCGGCCCGCCGCGCTGGAGTTCTCACTCACAAGTCTTCAGAACAAGCAAGCACGTCGTAAAGGGGGTGTGACTCACCGCAGCCTGGTGAGTGGTGCCGCGGCGGAGCAGCCAGCAGGGACTAAGTCTCCGCCTCCGGAGCTAATGGGATTGGGTGGTGAGTCAAGGACTCACGTGACCAGTGACTCACTCACCTTACACAGCCAGACCTGACACTGCCGCGCCGGGAGGAGGAGGTAGGTAGAGCGCAGAGAGCGCAATCACGCATATTGACTTTATTTTATATTAGAAGTTTAGACCGGTCACAGAATTATTAATTAACCCCATTCATAAGTTAGTGGGGGAATATTATAGAATATTATATCTCTCTGTCTGCTGCTGAACTGTGGCCTGGGGCCACCCGGCCACATTTACTAATCTTTGCTCAGTGGAGCCCCTCATGGTGTGGTGTGGACTGGTCATTTTTTACTAAGGAATATAGTTTAACCATTTATGTGCAAAAGAGAAAATAAGAAGTCAGTTCCAATCAGATATCTGCACATAGACCAAGAGTCTTGGTCTATGTGCAGATATCTGATTGGAGCTGACTTAGTGACTTCTTTTTTTCTCTTTTGCACATAAACGGTTAAACTATATTCCTTAGTAAAAATCACCAGTCCACACCACTCCATGAGGGCCCCCCTGAGCAAGGGTTGAATATAAAATAAACGTTACTTTTTTAAAAGCATTAACTTTGATTTCTTTCAACATATTTTTGGTTATATGGCAAATAAATTATTGCTTCGGGGGGATGGGGGGGGGGGCAGAATCTAGGGGGGCCAAGTAAATTCTTGCCCAGGGTCTAATCTATATTAAAGACCACCCTGGATATACTGTGCAAATTGACTGCTTTGAAATTGCACTGTTGAAACTGCAAAAAGTGCTGATTTGTGTATCACTAGAACTACTTGCTATGATTGAATTGACTTTGATCTTGAGCCTAAAATGGCCGCTGGAGGCCTTCTTGTCTGATTTTTGGCGCCATCACTCTGCAAAACGCCCTGTACGGTGGGAAAATAGAGTGCCGCCCCTTGCAAAAGTGCAGGAAAGCTATTTCTGCTGCGCCACTACTGCCTCATTACCATGGATTACAATATGAGTCCCCTATGCTGTAGAACCTAGGGGGCGTGCCAAAAGAAAGGTGGAGTCTATGCGATCAGTGGACAACACTGCCAGATGTGATCTTGACTGCAGACATGCAGAGAGACAGTCTCGTGAGTTTGGCAGCAAATGTGCCAGCCGGGTCCGACAAAGAAATAGAATCACTCACCACTTCTGAAGAGGTGAAGCCGGGACCAACTAAGGCTGCCCTGAAGGCAGAGGAGGCTCTGCCGGCTCGTCGGGAGGTCTTTACTCTTAATGCTGCCGAAGGAGGAGACCAAACTTCAGCGGTATCCGCAGGGAGTAGGCCACGGCCTAATTAGAGGCAGAGAAAGACCAAAGAGGGATGCCCTAATCCTGAGTGGCCGAGTCTTCCGCAAAGGCTATCCACCACTACAGCGCAGTCTCTGTACGCGATGGGAACGGCTAGCGCTAATGTAGTGTGGCAGCCTACCATCGTGTCTGCTCCTTAAGGTCCTCGACCCGAGTCTCGGAGAAGGTGCCCGAAAAAGAAGATCGCCACTACCGGGAAGATGGGTGATGAAGAGGGGTGCATGCAGAGCTTGTCCCTTCAGAAAGTGTCATCAGAGAGGAGTGAGTTGTTGCCCAGAGACAAAGTTAATATATTTGACGAAATCAGGAGACAACTGAGGTTACCGGCCCTATCTGTTCACTGTTTAGTAAGATCTGCCCCTGATGGTTCCTCTCCGGATGAGTGGGATTCCAGGAGTCTACTATCCACAGATGTGCCAACCAACAAGAATAAACTGAGATTAAACGGATATATCATCAAAAATAAATCCTTTATTGAATTAATGACACATAAAAACGAGACATGAGACAACAGACGGTAAAAATGGCTATGGCCGGGTACATGAGGCCTAAAAATGATTTTTAGACTCCTTGACTGGTATACTGTAATACTATGGTTGTACCTGCGAGCAGCTGTCGTAGTAAGTAAGTTTATCCTATGTCATGCTGTGCTCTTTAACCCTCTAATTTGACTCCCACCCCGTCTGGAGTACTTATTTCTAATGGGAGAGTCACTCTGAATAGGAATTTTAACAACATACAGGTGATCTCACTTTCTGTAGTCAGAAAGTCCCATGAGTGCACATGTAGCAGCTGCTATTAAAACGCTTGTTCAAGGGTTATTCCCATCTTGACATTTTGCCACATTCACAGGATATGCCATAAATGTCCTATAGGTGCGGAACCTACCTATTTAGAAGATCCATCTCGCAACCATAGTGAATGGAGAGGGGGTCAAGCATGAGCGTCTCTTCGTTCACTTCTATGGGAGTCCCGAAAAAAACTGAGCAAGTGTGAGAAGTAAACGGAGAGAACCATGTATCCTTGAGATAGGGTCCCCCCAAAAAAAGATAGCCATTTGGTTGCAAAAATTACAATGCAGAACTAATGCAGTATAATTAACATTCCTAACTTTAAGCGCTTTGGAATACAAGGTCACCTTAAAAAAATATATAAAACTGAGAATAAAAGCAAAACGTGTGTCTAAGTGATGATACTTTGTAGTAAATCAAATGCCAGATGTTGGATCTGTGATCTGCAGCTGTGGCTCTTTATTTAGATGACTTCATACAAACTTAAATCTAAGTTACCCTGGAACTGTGATTGGTCTGAAGAACACTTTATTGCAAATGTTAACTGATTCTTATTGATGCTGGTAACACGTCGTAGGATGTGTTCTTCTTTCATGGACATGACAACATATTGTTCGGCATGTAATCTCTAATATTTTAACTAGAGTACTGCCTGGTATTGTCTATTGTATATGGATATGTAGCTTCCCTGTAGTGTCACACAAATCCTGAAACGTTACATTGCATCTATTACAGTTCATACATTACTTTCCCGGTATAAAGTACACACATCATCACAGGAAACGTTAGTTGTTTAATATGGAACCAGCTCCATAGTGAACATATGGGACCAGTATGGCATACGTCAAATGTTTCATTATAAATGGGGCCTCTTTGAAATGTAAAAATAACTTTGTGGAGCAAAGTGGAATAAGACTTCTGTGAATAAAAATCTTTCTTTTGCTGCCAAAATCTAAGAAAAACATATTTTGTAATAAATGTGTAAGACTTCAGTGTATTAAAGTATTGTAGCCTCTATCAGGAATATGGAATTGAGAGTTCCCCAAAGAGATGAGCAAGTCTTTGAAAATTTGCTTAAATAGCAAGCAATTCCACTCCAATTTTGTAGTTCCACTCTATTATACAATGCCAGATAAAATATGGAGCCAAAATGTCCAAAATCCATAACAGCCCCCCATCTGCAGTTAATGTTTGTAATGTGGCAGACTATCCTTTGGGCTCTAGGGCTCAGGTGCAACTGCTACTGTAGTAGCCCAGCCCTTGGGGTATCTGCAATTGTTTACTGTTTTATATACAATGTTATGTAATGTGATGCTATGCCATTTGCTCCAGCAGGAGAGGTAAAGGTTGGCAAAGGCTGGCAGGAACAGGGTTAACCACCCTGTTCCTTCCCTATTGGTAGGAGGGGTCTGGTCCTGCTTCCTGGTAGAAGGGGGAGCTCCAGTTCTGATAATGGGGGAGTGAGGAAGCACATGTCCGAGCTCCTACTCCCAGGAACTGTGTCTTATTCCCCTGTGGAGACACTCCAGAGGGAAATTCAGGAACCAGATAGTCTTCTCCCGTGAGAACAACTTAATCCTGCTTTGTGAAAGACAAGACAGCAGATTGATCAGCGAGATACAGATTTATAGACACTGCTGCAAGCGAGACAAACATTACACCTGTACTACAGTGGACACTTAAATTGACAAGTGCTTGCTAGTGCCAACCTATTGCCATCCAACCAGCCACCATTCCTCCTCACCTGGTGCCAGAAAAACAGTCTGCATTTATTGCTGCTGGATGTGCCACAAGTTACATTTTGTACTAAATAAAGAGAGACTGTTATATATCTATATTTTCAGTGCACCGCACCCCAGGGAGCAACGGCATGAGAGTGTACATCGTTACATAACATCTCATCAGGGCCACTACCACTCCCATCCTCTGCACCAGCTCCTCAGGAGCTCGCTGCACTACCACTGTACCTACCTTTTACTGCTATGTCTCTGTTTGGTGCAACTAGAAAGCTTTGCTTCGTTTTTACACTAACCCCAACTATAGTTTATGTAGGGAGGACTTCATAACTATGCTGGTCAGTATGAGCACCATTCTTTTTTTATGCTCTGATGCCAAACAAGTTATCTTCCTGGTATTTATCAAATACAATAATTCTATGCAAAAGCAATTTATTGGTGAAAAAGCAATTCAATGCACTTTGAAAACCTGAACAATGTTCTCAATCTAAACCAGTGAGTGTTACTTCATCCACTAACTTCCCGCCTAAGCTCATAGTGTAAGTGTGGTTTCAGACAAAAAGTTTATTGGAAACGTTGAGCACCTTGCATGATAAACAGACAAATGAGCATCTATACTACTCTGTGTATTTATATATTATTGTAAATATGTTGTTTTTTGCTTGTTTTTTTGTTGTACATTGTTTTCTTTACCTTCCTGCAGCCAGATGTTAGCTAGAAGTCAATAGGGAAATATAAAATGCACTACAAACACTACAGTTTTCTGTAGCTTTTTTTTTGTCAATTTTGGCACTTTTCTTTTTATCAGTGGTGTTTTTTCTAAATGAAGCATGTTCCTGGTTTAGCATTTTCGCATGTATTTCCCATAGTTTTCTCTATGCATTAAATGACACTACTCATAAAATGCTTGAAAAAAGTGCACAAAATTCATGGCATTTTTTTAAGCAAAAAGCCACAAAAACTGTGTGAAAGAAACCGTAGCATGTCAAAACTTCCATGAGCCTTACTTTCTCCAAACCAAGTCCATACATATCAACATTTGTAAAAATCAGAACGCCCCATGGACCCCTAGGAACACACACATAATAAGCTCTACCCTTCCATGGCCCAATTCGTGGGATTGTCCTAGCAAAATCCAGACTGTTGACAAGGATGCAAATCTCTTTCCGCCAACCAACTTAAAGTTAAGTCTAACATAACTGAAAAATTAGAGAAGCAATGGTCTTGCACATGTGACCACCAAGGCCAACCATTGGCTACATTGTGGTTATGTGATCATGAACTGGAGGTCATTACTTCTTGAAAAAATAGCCTTGATGCTGGAACAGTCAGAATTTTTTTGTACAAACTTTCCTACCGGTCTTAAATTTTTCACTTATGCTCATTTGGCTGACATTTGTTCTACTTGACTCCCCCATATACATTATCTATGCCCCTGCAAATAGCTAACCACACAATATATAGACTTAGATGCCTAACTCATATGTCCAAGCATCATTATTATTTATTATTAAAATGCCATTCATTCCATGGCACTGTACATTCGAAAAGTCGTAGACATACATAATACAGACAATTGCAATAAGCATCAACAAGATGTGCTACAAACTGGTACAGAAGGAGAGAGAGGACCCTGCCCGCGAGGGCTTACAATGTACAAGATCACCCAATGCTTCAGATATTTGAACTTTTGATGACTGCATCGGCGCTCCAAGCTACCTTATTCCACAGCACTAACAACTGTTCCTCTACTGCCTTTCCACATGCACCACCACCTGATCTACCAAAGCTGCCAAGTGTTACTCATGTATCACACCACTGGAGTATCTCAAACTAAATCATTAGTGCAGATACTGTATACAGTAAGTAAGAGAGAAATTCACAATTATCCTCTTACCCCTTTATAAATTCTAAATTTCTCAATTAAGAGCATGCTGGATATTTTAGGCTAGCTTCACACGAGTGCTAATGCATTCCAGCATCGTCAGGAGCTTGAAAGTCTCTGTCCAGATCCATTAACTATAACGGAAAACAACAGAGATCTGGACGCAACACTGCAAATATGCTAAGAATCAGCCGGGAGAAAACCACTGCGTGCACTGTGAATCTAGCCTTAATGAGGCTAAAAAGAGTTGTGCCACTAAATATAACTGTATCTTGTCGCTGTTATATCACTTTCCCCAAATACCACCATTTATCAAAATGACCTTATTCTAAAATGATTAGTCCACCATCGTGCCCTGTGGCAAATCTATTTTGATATTGAGTTGCTCTAGGTTCTGAATTATTGGTAAGAACAAGGGGTGTGGTTAGTGTCACATGATCTGCTGATGTCAGAACACATCTCACTGCCCTAAGGCATGATGGGACAGCAGTCACATGACAAACCAGGAAGTAGGATTCAAGCATGGGGGATAAGAGAAAACTGCAAATGAGGCAAATTTGGAAAAATAACTATCCAAGTAGGAATGAGATCTGGAGTAATTAATGAAATTGCCCTTTAAAGTGAAAATTAGTTTATAGCACACTATAAAGAAAATCAAAATTGTAGCTCACCCACTTACTGTCATGGATAGGGTGCTCTTGTCTGTTTGACTCACCCCGTCAAAAGATAGGTATATAGTATAATATTTAAAGACAGGCACTCTACATCTGAGACCATTCAGAGAAGGTATGTCCCAAAATACATATTTTAATAAATATACATAAAAATAACAAAATTAAACCCCAGATGAATTAAAAGGTAATAAAAAGAAACAACCAAAAATATTGTAGCCGTATGTATGGCAAATGTCTTTTGAGTTGTTTTTAATTATTGACATCCATGTAGTCATGTAATATCGTCACGGTAGCAATCACATTAAAATACCTGCATTGGTATGGAAATATTATGCATCAGGTGGTAATTTTGAATACATATCTTAGGGTACTTTCACACTAGCGTCGTTGGATTCCGGCAATCTGTATGCAAACGGATACCATTTGTAGACCGCAAAACCGTATCCATTTTTCCAGAACACTTAGAGTCGGCATTAATGCATTTCAATGTAAAATATGCCTGATCCGGCATTCCGGCAAGTGTTTCTCTTTACTTAATCAATAATGTTGTTTAGCAATAGGGCAACACTAAACTATCAGATTGCAGTCAGGTACTGTATCTGCCTGCCGTGGCTTCCCACGTGGCGATCGGTCTATTGACTGCTGTTACCTCTCTCCTGTAGTCCGATCAGCTGGTGCACCCTTTTTCTCCGGCTATTCTTTTCTATAGCTCTGGACTTGATACCTGGCGTCCCACGTGATTTGCTCTGCCAGCACTTGGCGTCCCACGTGGTTTGCTCTGCCAGCACTTGGCGCCCCACGTGTTCTCATACGCCAGTCTCTGTGGGGATTCCTGATCGAACGGGAGCAGGATTTGGTTCCCTGTGAAGCGCTTCACATAATTCCATGAATCAATGAATGTCCAAAAATTGTAGGACCTAGGGGTTGCAGGTAAAGCAAAACACCAGACACAAAACACCAGACACTCCTTCCTTGGGGGTTACCTGCATTTGAATCCCCTTTTTATAGTCCTCTTTAGGGTCAATATAAAAACCCAAACTGGATATTCTCCATTGTTTCTCTTCTGTATGGGCTCTTATCTGCTTTAAAACAGTCTTGTTCAATTCACATTATTCCAAATATCTCAATTAACATCTTCTGTATCAATATATGGTTATGCTGACTCCAAGGGATGCATTGTGTTTGCAATGCGTTTTCATTGCGTTTTTGTCATATTCATGTGTTTTTATGTGCATGACTGCCATTTGGCCTCCCTTATACTTGCCTATAAAGATTTTTTCAAATATAAGTTCACGTAATAATAAAAACTCATAAAAACATAACAAACATAAAATTCTATACCAATTAGGTTTATACTGCCATTTCTTCATTTATTTTTATGGCTGTATTTATGCTATTCATTTAATTGCTATATTTTTTATACATTTTATGGAATTGTTTGTTCTCTCTTCCACATGTGTTTATCTTGCTACGTGTAAAAGATGGGGGCCTCCCGCTAAGGGGAGATCGGAGTGCTGATAACACAGCCTGACTCCGATTTCCCATCGGCGAAGGGCACCCACCCTAAATCTCTACAGAAAGCCAAATAGATCTAATTCAGCATTGAGGCCATCGGGTAAGAGTGTGTTGGAATAAATATACCTAGATTCTAAAACGTGACATTCTCATAATGTGATTTCCTCCTCTCCAGTGTTCCTCCACCTTCTCAAGAGCAGCAAAGGTTAAACCTGTAGGGTCTTGATTATGGAATTGTCTAAAATGCTTTGATAGAGAATGTTTTTCATATCCGTTTTTATATTGGTTATGTGTTCTGATATTCTTTTCTTCAGTGTTCTGTTTCTTCTCCCTATATATTGTTTTCGGCAGGAACACTGGATAACATAGATGACATTAGTGGAACTACATGTGAGGAATTCCTTTATTTCACATACGAAGGAATTCTTTGTGGAACTAACTTTTTCTGTTTTTCTTGAGAATGTGACGCTTTTGCAATTGCTACATTTTTCGCATCTGTAAAAGCCTTTGAGATCAAGCCATCCATGTATAGAATGCGCCCTCCTTTTCTTTGGTTTCAGTCCCACATTTAGGGCCTTAGTGTATATTATCTGTGGAGTGGTAGTGACTAGGGGGCCTATAATTTTTTCTTTCAGAATATGATGCAAATGTCGGTTTATAATTTGTTCTATTTTCTTATGTTGTGCATTAAAAGGTAGTATAATGCATATAATGTCTTTTTTTTATCAGTGTTATTATGCCTGTTGTGAAGAAGGATTGTCTATCTAAGGCTACTTTCACACTTGCGTTCAGAGCGGATCCGTCTGAGACGGATCCACTCATATAATGCAGACGGTGGATCCGTTCAGAACGGATCCGTCTGCATTATATTGTAAAAAAAATTCTAAGTGTGAAGTTAGCCTGAACGGATCCGTCCAGACTTTACATTGAAAGTCAATGGGGGACGGATCCGTTTGAAGATTGAGCCATAGTGTGTCATCTTCAAACGGATCCGTCCCCATTGACTTACATTGTAAGTCTGGACGGATCCGCACGCCTCCGCACGGCCAGGCGGACACCCGAACGCTGCAAGCAGCGTTCAGGTGTCCGCCTGCTGAGCGGAGCGGAGGCCAAACTCTGCCAGACTGATGCAGTCTGAGCGAATCCGCGTCCACTCAGAATGCAACAGGGCTGGACGGATGCGTTCGGGGCCGCTTGTGAGCCCCTTCAAACGGAACTCACGAGCGGACACCCGAACGCTAGTGTGAAAGTAGCCTAAGTCCCTCACCTTTGTTAGAGACATATCGATGGCATTCTCTGGATAGTCCTTTGCAATAAATTGTTCTCTCATCAATTCTGCCTCATCTTCAAATTGCTTGTTATTGGTGCAATTACATTTTATGCGTCGAAACTGGCCCATTGGTATGTTAAGAAGCCATCTTGGTAGATGGCAACTAGAGTATAAGATGTAACTGTTTTTTGATGTAGGTTTATGGTAAGTACAACACATTACTCTATCTTTATCCACCCTGATTTGTAAATCCAAGAAGTCGATTTGTGCTGCTTGTGTTTGATGAAAAATGTAGATTTACATAATTTTTATGAATTTCTTCAAGAAATAGCTGAAGTTCTACTTCACTTTTTTGCCATATGAAGATGATTTCATCAATATATCTATGCCATAGCACCAGGTCCTTGTTCACGGCCTTACTCTATTTGCACTATAAATGATCCTACCTGGGATGGACAATTAATAAATGAACTAATTTTGATAACCTAATATTGAGTGCCGTGGTCTATATATATTTTGATTGACCTATTCCACTGAGCACCAACCGCGACACATAAGGAGTGCCATCCACTATAATTTTTCATAGCACCAGGTCCGTCCCCAGTCTGGGAATAATGTTCAGCTCTTTCGATTGCGCCATAAATAGATTGCCATAACTGGGGGCAAACCTGGTGCCCATGGCAGTCCCTCTTATTTGGAGAAAAAAATTCAGACTCAAAATAGACGTAGTTAAGTATTGTACTCCCTCCGCTAGATATTCTATTTGTTCCACATGGAAATAACAACTCTTTTGAAGTTGTGTCTTTATAGCTGCTATTCCCTGGTCATGATCAATTATAGTGTAGAGTGAGTTGACATCTAAAGTGCCTATAATCCAGTGAGGTTCATATTTCAAATTTTCAACGATTTGTATAATTTGCATAGTGTCCTTTATATAAGCTTTTGTGGTTTTCATTATAGGTTGGAGTAGAATATCTATATGTTGAGATAGATTGGAAGTTAAAGATCCAATTCCAGAGATAATTGCACGTCCTGGTGAATTTTCTTGATTTTTATGTATTTTTGTGTATTTTGGGTAAACAGAAAAATACAAGTAATCTTTGTTGTGTATTTAATATCGATTGATCTTCCTGTTCTGAAAGGATTTTCTCTCTAATCCTTTTTTACAGTATTATAACAATGTCTGACTAAATTCTTCCATGGGATCTACTTTCAATTTTTTGTATGTGGTCTCATCTAGTAGTTGTCTTCTACATTCCTGGCTACAATGTTCGGCTTCAAGGATTACAATAGCCCCCCCCCCCCCCCCACACCCTTGTCAGCGGGTCGGATTATTATGTTTTCTTGTGTTTGTAGTTTTTTATGACTCGGATTTCTTGCGCCGAAAGGTTATTTTTTATTGTATCTTTCATTTTCCTTAAGTCCTTCTCTACACGTTTACGGAAAGTGGCAATTTCTTGACCTATCTCTTGTCTTGGAAACTTTTTAGATTTTTGTTTTAAATCAGTATGTATATATTTATCATCACTATTTATCTTATATTTTTTGAGACGTAACTTATAAACTTTTCCACACTTATAAAAGTATTATATTTATTAATTCTAGTTGTGCAAATTTCAATCCCTTATTAAGTAATATGAAAAAAAAAGCAAAAAAAAAAAAGCAATTAAAACGCCTTGCAAACGCAATGCATCCCTTGGAGTAAGCATGACCATATATTGATATAGAAGATGTTAATTGAGTAATTGGGAATAGTGATGGACGAACATCTGCCAGTACGGTTCACGAACGCGATCACACGAACGCGATCAAATATTCGTGAACCGCCAGTTTGCAGCGGGTCCCATTCATTTTAATGGCAGGCGAACCTGAAAAACTTTCAGCTGATATTTGCAGCCAAAAAATAAATACTAGAAGTGCACAAATAGTCCCACAACAAGGACAGTGACATACCAGATGTATTATTCGAATTTGCGATGTCCAATCATTATTTTTTTCAATGCGAAATATCGGCAATGTAATTTTCGCATAAGCAAATGCACTATACAGTACCCAAATGCACTATAAAGAAAGTATATTGGTATATAACACCCCGCTTCAATCAGTTTTTTTTGGGGGGGGGGGACTGGTATATCACACTAGTAGAAATTATTTGTTCCAATAACGCTTGTCCCTCTATATACCTGCAGTATCACAGCAGAACCGCACACAACTGCCGCACAATACAAATGCACTAAAGTATATTATAACATTGTACAAGGAAGGCAATCCATTAGAATATACATAAAGATAAAACGTAACCTTTAATAATTTTACTATGAGGGTCCATTCACACGTCCGTAAGTGTTTTGCGGATCCGCAAAACACAGACACCAGCAATGTGCATTCCGCAATTTGTGGACCGCACATCGCCGGCACTATAATAGAAAATGCCTAATCTTGTCTGCAATTGCGGACAAGAATAGGACATGTTCTATTTTTTTGCGGAAGCGAAAGCACAGATGCAGAAGTGCGGATCCGCAAATGTGGATGTGATCTGCAAATGCGGATGCGGACAGCACATTCCGGCCCCATTAAAAATAAATGGGTCTGCACCCGTTCCGCAAAATTGCGGAATAGATGCGCACCCATTTTGCGGACGTGTGAATGGAAAAGATATCCCGCAAAATGAAAATAAATTAAATTATTAAAGTTAAGCAAAAAGCATAGATGTGGTAGGCAATAACAAGTGCTCGGCGGTACTAAATCAGGTGCTCGGCAGCACCAAATCAGAAACCATATGTCCTACCAAAATCCGGGGGGTTCCAGTGCACATCCGTGAATCCCGGAGAGAAAACAAAAACCATCTATCCCTTGGCTAGATGATGATGTGGTATTGAAGGACAGGGTGGGCAAAGAACTGTCCCTGATATTACCCTACAGGGGGGTGCTATTCTGGCCCTGATAGCCTAACCACAGACCACCCGCCCTGATAAGAGCGACCCCGTCCGGAACCTTACCCTATATAAAAATGGCCCTAGTAAGCCCCTAGCCCCTAGGCCCTTGACTTCCAGGTGATCACTATATAGATCTATGTGTTTTTGACTCATTATAAAAGTATATTATAAGTATATCGCACCCCTCTGTGTATCACACCTATCGATAGTACACCTATACCAGTCCTTAAAATGACTTTTGTGGCCCTAGTAGCTAGCGTTTGGTGTCCCTAACAGCCTGTCCCTGCTCCACACAGCAACCTCTCCCTACACTGGCAAAACACTGACTGTAAAATGGCGGCCAGATCGGGTTTATTTATAAGGTAGGGGGTATGTCCATGTGCTGAAACGTCTCAATTGGCTGTCCTGTACCACCTGAAGGATGTGTCATGGGTCAAAGTTCTTCACAATGTAAAAGAATATGGCGGGCGCAAATTTCTCCATATGTTTGCATGTTCGGCGAATCGCGAACACGCAAAGTTCGCCGCAAAATGACCGCCGGGCGAACCGCAAGGCCATCTCCAATTTGGAATAATATGAATTGAACAAGACTGTTTTAAAGCAATTAAGATCCCAAACAGAAGAGAAACAATGGAGAATATCCAGTTCGGGTTTTTATATTGACCCTAAAGATTACTATAAAAAAGGGGGTAAGGGATTCAAATGCAGGTAACCACTGAGGAAGGAGTCGGTCAAGACTCCGAAACGCGTCTGGTGTTGGACAGCTTTACCTGCAACCCCCAAGTGCTACAAATTATGGATATTTATTGAATTATTTGAAGCGCTTCACAAGGCATTAAATCCTGTTCCTGTTCGATCAGGAATCCCCACAGAGACCAGCGCATGAGAACACGTGGGACACCAAGTGTCGGCAGAGCAAACCACGTGGGACGCCAGGTATCAAGTCCAGAGCTATAGAAAAGAATAGCCGAAGAAAGAGGGTGCACCAGCTGATCGGACTACAGGAGAGAGGTAACAGCAGTCAATGGACTGTTCGCCACGTGGGACGCCACGGCAGGCAGATACAGTACCTGAATGCAATCTGATAGTTTAGCGTTGCCTTATTGCTAAACAACAATAAGGTTGAACCTTACAAAATATAGCATATACATCTAAATGTATCCAACCTGTTGAGCCAACCAAAAGGTTCACAAACATTATTGAAAGTGACTTTTTATCAAAGGAGACACTATTGATGAGGCTGAATCAAAATACAGTAGATTAGTTTACAAATACTACTGAGAGTGACTTTCTACTAAGGGGGATATTATCACTATAAGGAAAAAAGCTGACTTGTGGGACAATCACAATGTTTTAACCGCTACCCGACCGCCTAACGCAGGGATGCGTCCTGCGGGCGGTCGGGTTGTCCCTCTTCGGCGCGTCATCTCGCGAGACGGGAAAAAGTCACAGCAGAAGCTGGTCACCAGCCTGCCAGCCAATGATCAGCGCTGGCAGGCTGGTGACTTTTAAAAAATCAAATCAAAAGCCATTTAACACATTATATTTATAAATATAATGTGTTAAATGGCTTCTGTGCTCTCTGCTGGTCCTTTTCGTCGGTTGGTCCCAGCAGAGAGCACAGATTACACACAAGTACACATTTAGCCCCAGATCACCCCCCCCCCATCATCCCAATTAACCCCTTGATCACCCCTGTCAATCACTAGTGAAAGGGAAAAAAGTGATCAGAGTAAACTGTCATTTTTTTTTTCACCAGTATTGACGGTTAGGTTTTAGGTTAGTTTAGGCCCCTTTGTTAGGTAGTCAGCGTCGGTTAGCGCCCAGCCCACCGCACCGCAGTCACTGATTCGCTGATTAGCGTATCGCTAATCAGCATTGGTACTTTTATAGTATCTGTAAGTGATCAGAACTGATCACAGTCAGATCTATAATAGTATTAGTGTCACCTTAGCTCGCCCTCCACCCAAAACGCAGTGTTTGCCCGATCAGGCCTGATCAGTCGCCCCCACACGTGCGTTCACCCACGCCCGCCCCGCCGCAGTGACAAAATTTATAATTTTTTTTAATCACTGCGCAATCACTACAGAAGCGCTGCGTCGATAAAAAAATCTGTTTTGATATTTTTTATCAACCGCAGCGGCCTCCGGTACTATGCTAGCCTCCCATTTGTAAGACAGGCTTGCTTTTTTTCTTGGGTAGTCTCAGGGAATACCCCTAAATTTAGTAGCCCAAATGTCAAACAGGGGGTATTCTTCTGAAGAGGCCTATAAGGCTTCTGACCCAGTCGGATGAGGAATGGGAACCCTAATCTGACGAATCCAGCGGGTCAGAATACGAACCTGTAGAAAGCAGTGGCAGTCTGACCCAAAGTTCGGACGATGAGGTTGAGGTCCCTGATACCACCAGGCGTACCCGTCCCTGTGTTGCTAGACCACAGGTTGCGCAGGATCCGCTTCAAGGGCAGCAGAGGGGGGCTGGCGCTGTCGGATTATGTGGTGAGGCATACACCAGCAGCGCAGCCCATCCGAGGCCTAGTACCAGCACTGCCGTAGAACATGGTGAAGTGGCGAGCACCTGAAGGGCAGTTGAAGCTGGTATGGTGGCACGTGCAGTAGTTCCCCCGTCGCAGCCACCGCACAGACAGGCCCGTAGAGCCCCTAGAGTCCCTGAGGTGCTGGCAAACCCTGATTGGCAGCCCCCATCTTCAGCCGCACCAGTATTTCTCCCTTTCACCGCCCAGTCTGGAGTTCGGGTTGAGACAGCTCAGATCAGATCGGCACAGTTTTTTTTTTAGCTGTTCTTTACTGCGGAGCTCTTTGACTTAGTCGTGGCAGAAACAAACCGGTATGCCACTCAATTTATAGCCGCCAACCTGGGAAGCTTTTATGCCCAGTCTTTCCGGTGGAAACCCGTCCAAGTTTCCGAATTACAAAACTTTTCTGGGCCTTCTCCTCAACATGGGCCTGACAAAAAAGCATGAATTGTGGTCATATTGGTCCACAAACCCAATTCATCACATGCCCATGTTCTCTGCTGCCATGTCCAGGACACGATTTAAGACCATCCTGCGTTTCCTGCACTTTAGTGACAACAGCACCTCTCTTCCCAGAGGCCACCCAGCTTTTGACCGGCTCCACAAAATTCCATTTGTTTCTAGAACAGATTGGCTGCTGTGGCACCGCGCGACCTAGCCGGGGCTTCCCCCAACGGCTCGTTGCCACCTGTCTTGCAAGGGGGGAGAGGGCTGCCTTGTGTAACGAAGAACTGGTCGTGGTGAAATAGAGAGACAAGTGTGACGTTTACATGCTCTCCTCCATTCACGCAGACACGACAATACAAATTGAACGAGCAACTGGAGTCATTGAAAAGCCCCTCTTGGTCCACGACTATAATTTGCTCATGGGAGGGGTGGACTTTAATGACCAGATGTTGGCTTCTTATTTACTTTCCCGCAGGACCAGACGCTGGTATAAGAAGGTGTCTGTATACCTAATTCAATTGGCAATGTACAATAGTTTTGTTGTTTACAGTAAGGCTGGGAGAACACGATCCTTCCTCAAATTTCAGGAAGAGATCATCGAGAACCTCCAGTATCCAGGAGGTTCCGTGGCCCCAACCACCAGTCGAGCGAGCCGTCTACACAAGCGACATTTCCCTAATATTCGTTGCTGGTACCTCAACCCAAGCGTCACCCCGAAAAAGATGTTGTGTATGTAGCAAGAGTGGAATAAGGCGTGACACCCGCTATTTCTGTCCTGACTGCCCTGACCACCCTGTCCTATGCTTAGGGGAGTGTTTCCGGAAGTACCACACACAGGTACACTTAGTATAGGGATTGCTTGACACGGGACAGGCACACAGGGGTCTTAGGGCCCTTTCAAACAGAGCTGCTGCAAACCTCTCCTTTCACCTGGGACAAAGTGCATAATGTACTTCGCCACATCTCTGGGCGCTTTGCGCTTTGCACATTGTCCCATGGGGAAGGAGAGGTTTGTCCTATAAAGGTAAAAAACATGAAATATAAAAAATCACAGGTAAGCAAAAAAGTTAATGTTCCAAAAGTTCAATAAAGTTTATAAAAGTTAATGTTCTGTTCAAATGTTATTATAAAGTTAATGTTAATAAATTTATCGCGTTGCGGCCTGTTTTTTTTTTTTTTACCTTCTAGGTGGGCCAACCGATCGACCAGCTGCAGCACTGATGTGCATTCTGACAGAAGCATTGCTGTCAGATTACACAAAAGTCAGTGTATGCGGCGCTGCAAGACGAGATTTCTCCTCTGCAGTATAAAAGATACGTTTGCCGAGGCTTTTGAGCTGAGGGGCGGTGTTCATATGCTTTGGCAAACACTTTGTATATAAAAAATAAATAAAAAATTCCGGCAATGATTTATTCATCCACATCGATTGATGTGAACGGAGGGCATACGGGCTGAGTGGGTTTGGATGTTGGGCGGAGCTCCTATGTCCTGGCAGACGCCTTTCCCTCCTTTTTTTTTGCACATTTTTTGGCAGAGATTTTTTCATCCACATTGATCGATGCGAATGAAGAAATCTGTGCCCAGAGGCTGAACGGAAAAAAAAAAATCTCATTACCCGTATGCTCAATATAAGGAGAATAGCAGAAACTTCTAATGCTAGCCATACATGTAATGATTGTGGAGACCCTCAAATGCCAGGGCAGTGCAAACACCCCACAAATGACCCCATTTTGGAAAGAAGACACCCCAAGGTATTTGCTGAAGGGCATATTAAGTCCATGAAAGATTGAACTTTTTGTCCCAAGTTAGCGGAAAGGGAGACTTTGGGAGAAAAAATAAAATAAAAAAATCAATTTCCGCTAACTTGTGCCCAAAAAGAAAAATCTTCTAGGAACTCGCCATGCCCCTCACGGAATACCTTGGGGTGTCTTCTTTCCAAAATGGGGTCACTTGTGGGGTATTTATACTGCCCTGGCATTTTAGGGGCCCTTAAGCATGAGAAGTAGTTTGGAATCCAAATGCTTAAAAAATGCCCTGTGAAATCCTAAAGATACTCATTGGAATTTGGTCCCCTTTGTGCACCTAGGCTGCAAAAAAGTGTCACACATGTGGTATCGTTGTACTCAGGAGAAGTAGGGCAATGTGTTTTGGGGTGTATTTTTACATATACCCATGCTGGGTGAGAGAAATTTCTCTGTCAAATGACAACTTTGTATAAAAAAAAAGGGAAAAGTTGTCTTTTAGAGAGATATTTCTCTCATCCAGCATGGGTATATGTAAAAATACACCCCAAAACACATTGCCCTACTTCTTCTGAGTACGGCGATACCACATGTGTGTCACTTTCTTGCAGCCTAGGTGCGCAAAGGAACCCAAATTCCAATGAGTACTTTCAGGATTTCACAGGGCATTTTTACGCATTTGGATTCCAAACTACTTCTCACGCTTTAGGGCCCCTAGAATGCAAGGGCAGTATAAATACCCCACATGTGACCCCATTTTGGAAAGAAGACACCCCAAGGTATTCCGTGAGGGCTATGGTGAGTTGATGTAAAATTTCATTTTTTTTGTCACAAGTTAGTGGAATATGAGACTTTGTAAGAAAAAGAAAAATAATAATCATTTTCCGCTAACTTGTGACAAAAAATAAAAACTTTCATGAACTCACTATGCCCATCAGCGAATACCTTAGGGTGTCTACTTTCCGAAATGGGGTCATTTGTGGGGTGTTTTTACTGTCTGGGCATTGTAGAACCTCAGGAAACATGACAGGTGCTCAGAAAGTCAAAGTGCGTAAATAGATTTTTTTGCACCATAGTTTGTACATAGTTTGTAAATGCTATAACTTTTACCCAAACCAATAAATATACACTTATTGCATTTTTTTTTATCAAAGACATGTAGAACAATAAATTTAAAGAAAAATTTATATAGAAATGTAGTTTTATTTGAACAATTTTACAACAGAAAGTGAAAAATGTCATTTTTTTGCAAAGATTTCGGTCAATTTCGATTAATATAAAAAAAGTAAAAATGTCAGCAGCAATGAAATATGACCAAATGAAAGCTCTATTAGTGAGAAAAAAAAGAGGTAAAATTAATTTGGGTGGTAAGTTGCATGACCGAGCAATAAACCGTGAAAGTAGTGTAGTACAGAATTGTAAAAAGTGGTCTGGTCATTAAGGGGGTTTAAGCTAGGGGGGCTGAAGTGGTTAAAATATGTATTCAAAATTACCACCTGATGTGTAATATATCCAGACCAATGCAGGTATTTTAATGTGATTGCTACTGTGACGATATTACATGACTATATGGATGTCAATAATTAATCTCAAAAGACATTTGTCATACATACGGCTACTAATATCACCACTGTACTATTATTTTTATCTTTATTTTTGGTTGTTTCTTTTATTACCTTTTAAATTATCTGGGGTTTAATTTTGCTATGTATATTTATTAAAATATACATTTTGGGCCATACCTTTTCTGAATGGTCTCAGATGTAGAGTGCCTGTCTTTAAATACTATAGTTTATGGCACACGCCTTTAATTTTCAAATGTTTAACCTGTTACAAGTAGAACAAATGTTTAAAAGAGTTTTCCAGGATTACTATGGTCTTTACCAGATATGCTTATGTAATCTGAACCTGAACCATGTTCACCATGTAAATGGATCGCTTCCTGTTACAGTATCCAAGCAAACCTATTATATACTTCTTCTTTCTCTACCACATCTCCAGCACCGCCCCTAACAACACCCAGCTAGTTTATAGCTCCTCCCACCTGCTATTTACATAGACACTGCCCCGCCCGTGGCCACAAGATCACAGGAAACAAGAAAAGGCTGCATGGACATGATCATGTGACCGCAGACCAGAACGGGAGATAGAAGCAATAAATCACAGCTGCCTTCATAAATTATTATTTTAAAGGATATTGATGCAAACCGGAAAACCCCTTTGAAGTCACTTGGTGTGGACAATGGAATATGAAACACAGTTGAGATCAGAAACAATTCTTTTACTCTGGTCATTGTGATTTCACTGTACAGATGTGTATGTCTTTTCAGCTTTTGTACAAAGTCTTCCTTTTTCTGCTCCCTTCTCAAATCTGTTATCACCCACCCTACTTCTCTCTCCCACTCCTCTTTAAGATTGGACCAGAGCCCAGATGCTAGCATTGCACCGATGACTCATTTTATAGAGGTCACAACAGCTGGATCCTGTTATAGCCACATGATGTGACTCCAAGCTGAACCTAGCAATGTACGTGGGGGCTTCCATAAAGGTTAATCTTCTCCCCATCCTGAGCTGTCTTTTGTCCCCCCCCCCCCCCCTTGGAAGATTAACCTTATTGTTTCCGTCTGTTCATGTTGCCTGTAGCGCAGTCTGTTCTGCAGTCTTTGGTTCTTAATGTACACAGTTTGCAAGTCTGACATGATTTTGTTCTATTTATACTACATTAAGCTTTACTGTTTGCCATGTGTTGTCATGTGGTCATTATTGGCCTGCTATTTCATATCTACACTGATTATAGTGAGTGACAATCAAAGCATCCTAAATAATACACTCAGAAGCAGAAGTTACATATGCAGATGTCATAAGGCCCCATAGCAAAACATAGTATGGCTCCCCAGTGAGACTTCTGCTACATTTATGATTTTTTTCTATTAAAGGGGTATTCCCACTTCATTAAATAGGGTTACATTAAATCATTGCCCCCCACTGAACATTTCTTATTATACATGTAATTAAAAAAAACATACCATTCGGCATAAAAATGCTCCTTTCACTCCCCTGTGTTTATGCTGGTATCCTATGGATACGGCCACATCTCGCCAGCCACATCCATGGGCCACGCCTGCGCACCACATACTAACCTATCCAGTGGCCGGCCTATGCTGTAAAACGTGAACGCGCACGTCTTCAGCTGTACCGGGCGGCTCAGAGATAGAGCTGCGCATGCGTGGCCTCGGGAACATTTCACTCTGGTGCACTGAAGGCTCATGATACTATATAAGATACAGTTCCACGCTCCTCAATACAGTGAGGAGGACACCAGCTCATTCAGCAACTTCCTATTCCCGTCACAGCTTTGTGAAGCTTTCTAAGCTCCTCCCCAAACACGTCAGTCACATGACACCTATCGGCGGTGTACGGCACAGCCAATCGCAGCGCACAGCTCATAACCTGGGACTCCCAGGCTATGAGCTGTGCGCTGCGATTGGCCAGCGCTGCAGCAAGGGACACGCCTAATACAAAAACTCCGCCCAGTACAACAGAGGGAGCTGCAGACACCGGAGCCTATACCGGGCAAACGGAGCGGCGCCCAGACATACTAGCAAGGGTAGGGGGACCCCTGGGCGCCACTCTGCCCACTGATATAGTTAGTTTTTAGTTTTTAAACTAGTGAAAGGTCCTCCGGGGCAGTGGCAGGGCGCTTTATTGTCAGTGCCCGTGGTTGTTTGTGCTTGGCTGTAGATGGGCTGCACGAGTCATGGGGTGCAGTCATCAGTGATGAACCAGGGAGCACCTTTCCATCACTATACTCACACAATATGGGATCAGTATAATGTGCTTCCCTATGATGTGTGTGTATATATATATATATATATATATATATATACACACCATTGCTTGCTGAGTGATAGCAATCCACACCAGGAGAGATGAGCTTCACAGACACTGCCGGGAGCCAGTCAGCCTGATGACTCATACTATTCACATGAGCGAGCACGCAAGACTCAGCTCTCAGTGTGAGGTCATAAGGAGGCGTGGCCAGCCTTCACTCTAGCTGCCTAAGCCCGCCCAGCTTTAGAAGCAGAAAAGCAGGAAGTGAATTCTGCTGTAACTGCAGCTCAGGCTGATTTAGCAAAATGGGAAAACCCCTTTAAGTGGAGAACATTTTTTTATGAAAAAAGTCATGATCCACATCACCCGATTTCTAGGCTAGAATAAGTGGGAGAGGTGTACATTTCTCAATGGCATAAATACACTGGCTATATACAGCTCTATATCTCCTGCTTTCCTTAGCACATGAAAAAACTGGTTGTCTGCAGCCATCACTAGGGGGAGCTCACTGCATAGGAATTTATCATGGTTACCATTTGAGTGCAATAGGAGTTACCATTGAATGTGATGGAAGATGTAAAAACCTCTTTGCACTGAGCTTCTCCTAGTGGTTAATGCAGGAAATTGAGATAGAGAGAAGAAGAATGAGAAGAAGAATGAGTTCAGTGCAGTGAGCTTCTAGCAGCAATGGGAACATTGCTATTACACCTAGAGTCTCTGCCCTCTCTGCAACTGGATTCACAGGACCAGGCAGTGGTGACATTTTTGCTGCCTGGTCCTGTCAATTAAAGTGGAGAGGGTGCAGCAGTTGCAGAGAGAGAAGAGCCTCTCGGTGTAAGAGTGACACACCAGTTGCTCCTAGAGGCTCATTTCCATTTATTAAAAAAACTTTTCTCAGCAATGCGGACATTAGATTAACATGGAACCAACACAGATGCCTTCAGCTGCCAAGTTCACATGTAACAGGTCAGCCAGTTTTATAGGTACAAATCTGCTGACAGATGCCCTTTAAGGGGTGTACATGTACAGTTACCATAGTAAATTTACCATATTTATTTTCTGTGGCAAGACATTTATTGAACCATGCATTTTGCATAAAAATCATGCTTCCAAGGAACTTAACAAGTAGGATGTGTGGATCTCCAAGTTTGATCAAACCAAAATATCTTGATGTGCTTTTCCAACTGAATCAGGGGTGAATTATGAATAAATATATCTTTGTATTACTTGGCGATAATTGTGTATTCATTGAATGTTTGTGGCATGCAGAGTGTGGCATTAATATCAGGAGTAAAATTACAATTTAATAAAATAATTTGTAACACATTTCTCCAGAAATATCTTCCTCCAAATGTTTTCCTACATTAGAAAAAAAAAATCCTTGTCATTTACCATTAGCAAAAGCAATGTTGGTATGTCTCTCTGCTGAAGATCCCAGCACAGCTTAGAGGGTAAGTCCTATTTCCTCAGAGGATTTTGCCATGAATCCACAGCATATTTATGACAAAACAGCGGGACAATCTGCATTTGTTACAAGTGGTTTTTCCAGCAGATTTTACCCTATAAATTGCAAAGATTAATATTTGTTTTGAGAATCTATGACTTTTATACACCCTAAAGGGCAAAAAGTTTTTGTTTTCTCTCAGAAACCCAATGGAAATATCTATTCAAACTCTATTGGACTGCTAAAGATATTCAAGGGCAGCATTTATCTATCTCCAGCAGTCCCAGTTTGAATTAAAGGGATTCTGTCACCTCTCATAACACAAATTCAGATTTTAAACCAGTCATGCTCCACAGATTACCTTGAATCGGCTTTGCTGTTCTATACTGTAATCCGTCCAGTAGTTTTGCTGAAAAACGACTTTTATAATTATGCTAATTAATCCTGAAGGTGCCCAGAGGGGCGTTATGTTCCACTTTGTGTGCCCAGTAACGCCCCCCTGCAGTGCCCAAAACGCCTTCCTCCTGAATCCCTAACGGCCCACAGCGTCTCATCCCTCTCCTCCCCCTCCCTGATGGCCGAGCGAAGTCTCGCGCAGACGCAGTACCCACTGAGGGCTGCGCCAGTGCGATTTGCTGGAGACTGAGGGCAGGAGCTTCATCGTCGTCACTGGGCATGCGCCGAGCCCAGTGACGTCCGATGCTCGCTCTTCCCTCAGTCTCCAGCAAATCGCACTGGCGCAGCCCTCAGTGGGTACTGCGTCTGCGCGAGACTTCGCTCGGCCATCAGGGAGGGGGAGGAGAGGGATGAGACGCTGTGGGCCGTTAGGGATTCAGGAGGAAGGCGTTTTGGGCACTGCAGGGGGGCGTTACTGGGCACACAAAGTGGAACATAACGCCCCTCTGGGCACCTTCAGGATTAATTAGCATAATTATAAAAGTCGTTTTTCAGCAAAACTACTGGACGGATTACAGTATAGAACAGCAAAGCCGATTCAAGGTAATCTGTGGAGCATGACTGGTTTAAAATCTGAATTTGTGTCATGAGAGGTGACAGAATCCCTTTAAGTGCCACTGTGTATGCTCAACCACTCTCCATTCAAATGGAAGGCATGAAACCCATTCTCATTATCGGTGAGAGTCCTAGTGCTTAGAACACCAACAACCAGTGCATAAAGGATAACTTGTTGTTAATGTAGTAGTATCCCTTTAAATAATCAGAGGTGGTTAGCTAGGCCTAGATCAGCTGACATAGGTCGGTTCCTTTAAGATGTATTATTGCTATACATGGGCCATTGATGGGTCAAAGAGACAAGAATTGGAACGTCAGTTGCACAAGTATACACAGACTGTCATCCCACTCTAAATATACTGTATAATGACTGTATAATGCCTAGTACATGTTTTCACTCAACGCGTGAAACAGATCACGGTGTCCCAGTCCGTGTACTAGGCATAACTCAGTGGCCTGGATTCACTAATGTGTCTCTGCCTAGAATCTCTGTATAAAGTGTTGCAAATTGGCACAACTATGATTTCTGCAACTTCTCCTACTCACTTGAAAAGGGAACTGGGCTTAGTGGGAAGGGGTATGGCTTAATGGGCAAGGGGCAGGCTTACTATGTGACGTTGTGCCCCAAAATTGCACCACAATTCTGGCTTAAAATTGTCTCCAATAGTTGGTATAGAGCATGGATGCTTAAAGGGGTTAACCGAGACTATAAAAAGCTCCCCCATATGCCGGGCCCCTCACAATGAAGCGCCACCCGCAATGCTAGGGAGGATCATTACCGTCCCCGCCTGCCATTGACTGCTCCGCCCCTGACACGGGATGTTTTTATCCGTGCACCGGGAAAAGCAGCAGCGGCGGTGTGGGAACAATGAGTGGCGCAGGGAGCCGGGAGCCAGGTAATATGGGGGAGCTTTTTATAGTCTCGGATAACCCCTTTAACCTGTTGCAAAACTACAATTCCCAGCATGCCCTAAGAGCTCTAGGCTTTCCAGGCATACTGGTAGTTGTAGTTCTGCAACATCTGGAGGGGGGGGGGGCGCAGTTTGAGCATCCCTGGTATAGAGTTACTGTATAGACACAAGGGTCTATCCCTGCAACACATTTATCATCCAGCCTGAGCCCCTGTGATAAAGCTGGCGCAGAGCTAGGCAGCTGATCTGAGTTTATGCCATCTACAGGCTTTGTAAATTTGCCACAGTGTGGATCAGTTTTGGGTAGTAAGTTACATTAACTAAACTTGGTAGGGGTCCTATTCTGATGACCATAACTATACTTGAGTAATTGTTAAACCATGTTGATCTCTTCTGTGATATTTCCCTAAAGGGTTTTTCCAGTTATGAGAAGCCACGCGGGTGACGGGGAGTGAGGTAAGTACTATCTGTGTGAGGGGACTGAGCATATGTGGGGGAATTATAGAACCTGGATAATCCCTTTAAGGCGTTAAGGGTTGAATATTGACTTATAGGATAGCTGCCTTACATCTGGTAGCATCAGAGGCGGCGTTAACTAAGAGCTCATTTGCGTCCCTTCTTAGAATTCCAGAGGAGCATATATGGCCTATAAGCCTCCTCACGCCGATTAAGGCGCTCTCCGTAAGGAGCGATAGTACCCCTTAAATCCTATCCAAAATTGACACACTGTGGCAGACCTACAAAGTCTGTAGATGGCGTAAACCTAGACCAGCTGTCTTAGAGCTGCCCCAGGTTTATAAAATCCAACCCAAGGTCCTGTACATTGGCTGACTGCATGTATACTCCAGCCCTAATTGGAAAGTGTGAGTCCATCACGAAATGTGTTCAGTGTCCTGTTAATGCTTTTATGATAGAGGACATGTATTAATATTCTCTGCATTTGTTTGCATGTACTGCACAGCACCATGGAATGGTCCATTTCCTGAATCATGATCTAGTGAAGTCATCCACAGCTGCGCCTGAAACCAATTAAGAACATGCTACTTGGGGATTTGCATTGGGAATATAGGATATTGAATTCGCCTGAAACTAGAAACAGAGAGAACTTTCTGAGGAATATTTATGAATAAATGTTCTGTAGAGCAGATGTTCAGTTACTGATTGATATTTTGCCAAGAGATGGTTCTTCCCACTAAAACCAGATCACTATTATTATTATTACTATAGACTGCTGCCCAAATTTGTTGGGTTTATTTTTACTTGTCCAGTGTATGAATGCTTCAGATACATGAATTTCTAAATCCATACAGAAGTTTAGCTAGATCTTCTTGGATCTTGGTGCAAAAGCATTAACAAGACCACACATGATGTAAGTGCCATTCCTATAACAATAACACTTCATGCACACGACTGTATCTGGATTTCAGTCTGCAAACCAAGGATCCTCAAATTACGGATACCTTCTGTGTACACACAGCATTTTCTCACTTCCATCAGTAGAAATGGCTATTCTCATCTTCAATACAGACCAGAACAGAACATATTCTATAGTTTGCGGAGCAACCATGGGGATCCCTAAAAATATGGATGTCTACATGGCCGCATAGAAATCAATGGTTCCATGTGCTATCCGCAGAAAATGCAGATAGCACACGGATATAATATACAGGCCCAAATGTACTAATCCTATAGATGGCGTAACAGACCGGCTGTCTAGACCTGCGCCAGATCTATCACAGGGGCTCGGGCTGGATGATAAATCTGGTGCAGGAACACACTTGTCTTTGACTCTATACCAACTATTGGTTGGCTTACTTTCAGACAGATTTTTACAGCAGAATTTTGGTGAAAAATGCCACATTATAGGCCCCAACCCATTCCTGCACAGCTCTGCTCCTTTCCGCTAAGCTACGCCACCCTGATGAGATGTCAGAAAAAAGTGTAGAAACCCTACATGCACCAAACTGTGCAAATTTACACCACTTTTTTAGACACATTGTTGGTGCCGCCACATTAGTTAATCTGGGCATTAGACCTAAGGGTACAGCCACGGGTGGTGGGTCTGCTGCATAGCTTTCTTTGAAGAAAATTTGCAGCGCATGTGCAAGAACCTAGCAGCAGTAAAATATGGACCAAATGATGAGAATTTTACTAAAGAATTTATTTAAAATGAGGAAGATTTTCAAAGCGCAAACTTTAAGGTAAATCCCTGCAACATAAATTAGCTGCTTTCCATTTATGTGTAAATTTTGTGGATGAGATTTGTGGAAATCTCACCTATTTCACTGCTACAGTAAATGCTCGTAAATTTGGATGTGGAAAATCGGCATCTTATGAACCGGAATTCAGTAGCAGTAAAATCCTCAAGAAATGGTGAGGATTTTGCTGCGGAATTCATCATAAACATGCTGCAGGTCTGCAAAAGGTGAAATCTGCAGCAGAAATTTCCAGACTAAATGAACCGAAGAATACCCCTTTAACAGGAATTGAATTATGTAGACTGGTATGGATAACATAACTAGTGATGATTGAGCATGCTTGGCCAAACACCAGTTCGGCCCGAGCATCTCGATGCTCGGCACATGGTGATATTCGGCCGAATACCGCATGTGCTCGAGCGAAATGCTTGAGTCTACGCCCCGCAAGTTTCTTGGCAGCTATGCCGCCAATAAACGTGCAGGTAGGTACTGCCCTCACTGTAATGCCGTAGCCATGTTGGCTGCTGGCATTACAGTGATTGGCTGGCCGGAACGCGTCATCGGGTGTTATTTAGCATCCGATGACGTATGTTCGGCTCATTCTTAGTCAGAGAGAGCTGTGCTGAGGAAGGGACAGACAGGGTAGGGAGTGATTTAAGTATATTTTTACTACCAAAACTTTTCAGAGACCCAAAAGTCATTTTAAGGACTATTGTGTGTGGCAGCAGCAATGTATATTTTTAGCGCAACCTGCACTAAATTGCTAAAACATTATAGACCTTAAAGTCCTTCTAAGGACTATTGTGTGTTGCAGCAATATCTATTTGTAGCGCATATAGCGTACAATAGTTAGGCCGCTGCAGATAGCGACATTAGCTGCGCCACATCTCCTGTGTAAAGTGTGTGCATCCCAAAAATATCTGTGACATACAGTGTACTTTTTCAATAGATGGTGTCCGCTTCTGACAGTGACATAACCAGTGCCACATCTGCAGTGTAACGTGTGCGCTGAAAAATTTATCTGTGACATACAGTGTCCTTTTTCCGTAGACGGTGTCCGTTGCGGACAGTGACATTAGCTGTGCCACATCTCCAGTGTAATGTGTGCGCATCCAAAAAATATCTGACAGTGACATTAGCTGCGCCCAGGGGAGGGCTGGCAGCCTTAGTCCTGGGGGGCAAATCCAGTCAAGTGGCCCATTTTAGCCCTGCCCATTATTAAAAAACCCTCCTACAGATAATAGGCCACTCCCAACAAACACTGTACAGCTGACATTCTATAGTTGCGGCCTGTCTCTACACATCATACGGAGAGGGGAGACCTGTCCTGGCTGCACTGCCTGCTTCACATTATACAATAGACAGCAGGCTACAGCCAGGAAGCTCCTCCGCTCTCCTCCCTCCCCAGATCCTGCTCAAGGCTTGCTGTTCCCCCCACCATCTGCCACCCACCCGTGGCCTGCTGCCCCCTTTCGCCGTCCTCACCCAGCTCTGAATCCTCGTTCTGCAAATGGCAGGGGGAAGAGCCGGAGCATCTCTTCTACATAGCGCCACATACCTCTTACATCCAGTGATGTCACCTTTGTTGTAGACGTTCTGTTTCTTTATCTTCTCCATTCAGACCAGACCGCCATGATGATTTTTCTGCCATCTCCGGTCTCTGCAGAGATTGAGAAACAGACATTAGTTTCCCACATTTCCATCATCTTCACATCTTCTGAACACCCTTTCCTGCCACCCCCAATACTATACTGCAGAAACAGTCCCCCTGGAAATACTACTACCAGACAGATAGTGCCCCCAATACTGTGCCCGTTGTGCCCCCAATACTATACTGCAGAAACAGTCCCCCTGGAAATACTGCTACCACACAGATAGTGCCCCAATACTGTGCCTGCTATGCCCCCAATATTATACTGCAGAAACAGTCCCCCTGGAAATACTACTACCACACAGATAGTGCCCCCATAAACAATTATTGGCACACAGTGCTCTAAAAAATAACTGCGCCCAGACACTAATAGTATAAAGATAATGTCCCCCAAAAATAATTGTGCTAAGCTGATACTATGCCAGGGTGCCCCCAAAGTAACAGTGCTCCCCAAAATCCCACCAATAGAAATAATTCTTTGCCAGAGCACACTTAGTAGTAATAATGCCCCTATAGTGCCGTAGTAATCATGTTCCTCATAGCCCCCCAGTAGTAGTAAAGCTCCCCATAATACCCCCTAGTAGTACTAATTCTCCCTATAATATGACAGTACATGAAATACGCCCGCTTAGTGCCCGCAGTTGAGCTAATGTCCCCATAATGTATGCCAGTATTAAATACCCCTATATAGTGCCCCAGTAAATGCCCTCAAAGTGCTCCTCTCCCCCTTCCCCATAGTGTCTCCCATAATATGCCAGTAAAAAAATGCCCCTTCTTAGTGCCCCCAGCAGATTCCCCTATAGTGCTCCTCTCCCCCACAATGTGCCAGTAAAAAATGCCCCTTCTTAATGCCACCATATGCCCCAACAGTGCTCCACCGCCCATAGTGCCCCCCAAATAATGCCCCATATTGCCGCTCTCCCCTATAGTGCCTTATATAATGTGCCAGTAAAAAATGACCCCTTAGTGCCACCAAATGCCATAGTGCCCCCATAATGTGCCAATACAAAAGGCCCCTTTAGAGCCCCCACTTCCCCATAGTGCCCCCCAAATAATGCCCCTATAGTAACACCAGATGCCCCATAGTGCCGCTCTCCCTTATAGTGCCCCCCATAATGTGCCAATAATTAAAAAAAAGCCCCTTTAGAGCCCCCAGATACCCCCATAGTGCTACTCTCCCCCATGGTGCCCCCCATAATGTGCCAGTAAGAAATGCCCCATAGTGCCCCCCCCCATAGTGCCAGCTCCTCCCATAGTGCCAGCTCCCCTCATAGTGCAAGCTCCCCCCCATAGTGCCAGCCCCCCCATAGTGTCCGCCCCCCATAGTGCCAGCACCCCTATAGTGCCAGCTCACCCCATAGTGCCAGTTCACCCCATAGTACCAGCTCCTCCCCCATAGTGCCTGCTCCCCCCATAGTGCCCTCTCCCCCCATAGTGCCAGCTCACCCCCATTGTGCCAGCCCCCCCCATAGTGTCAGCCCCCCCTATAGTGCCAGCTCCCCCTATAGTGCAAGCCCCCCATAGTGCCAGCTCCCCCATAGCCATAGTGCCAGCTTCCTCATAGCCATAGTGCCAGCTCCCCCCCTAGTGCCAGCTCCCCCCATAGTGCCAGCTCCCCCATAGCAATAGTGACAGCTCCCCCCGCAAAGAAAAAAAAACAAAACACTAATACTTACCTCCATCAGCAGCGATGCAGGCCTCTTCCGGCCTGTGTACCTGCTGTGTGCTGTCCGGCTCAGGCGGCGCGATGATAATGACATCATCGCGCTGCCTGAGCCGGACTCTGATAGGCTGCAGGCATTAGTGCCTGCGGCCTATCAGAAGAACAGGGGAGGGACACGCCTCTCCCTCCCCTGCCCCACAGCACAGCCATCTGTATCGCTGTCCTGAGGACTGCGATACAGATGAATATGGAGATGAGCGCTTCCACAATGGAAGCTCTCATCTCCTACTGCCCGTCGCCACTGCTGCCCGCCGCAATTACATCCAGGGCCGGCGCCCTGGATGTTTTTTTAGGGCGGCCTTGGGGGCAATTGCCTCCATGTCCACCGCCCCAGCCGGCCCCTGGCTGCGCCACATCTCCAGTGTAAAGTGTGCGCATCCAAAAATATCTGACATCCAGTGTACTTTTTCCGTAGACGGTGTCCGCTTCTATCAGTGACATAACCAGTGCCACATCTGCAGTGTAATGTGTGCACTGAAAAAATTTATCTGTGACATCCAGTGTAGTTTTTCCATAGACGGTGCGGACAGTGACATTAGCTGCGCCACATCTCCGGTGTAAAGTGTGCGCATCCAAAAAATAGCTGTGACATACAGTGTACTTTAGAAGAAGGAATGAAAGCAGCACACATGGTCTCATCGGGTCACCAGAATGCAACACGCCAAGAGGACCACGGATCCACAGCGGTCACACCAGAAAGTTGACTGCTGCGACTTTTCTACTTCATACAGTGTACTTTGTCAATAGACGGTGTCCGCTTCTGACAGTGACATTAACAGGGCTACATCTGCAGTGCAACGTGTGCGCTTCAAAAATGTATCTGTGACATACAGTGTAGTTTTTTGCGTAGACGCTGTGGACAGTGACATTACCGGTGGTTCCTCTCCTGTATAACGTTTCCTCGTGCCAAATACCTGTGACATTCCCTTTAATTTTTCATTAGCCGCAGGTGACAGCATTGACATTACCTGCAGGATATCTCCTGTGTGACGTTTCCACATCCCAAATACCTTTTTAAATTTGTTTGCGCATACACTTCCAAATCCTACGCTACTATGTGATAGACTTTTAATCATATATAACATTTAATATGAGGAAGGTTAAGCAGTAAGGGACGTGGCAGTGATGCTGATGGTGCACACAGAGGCCGTGGCCCTGGTCGCAGTGAAACTATGCCTGCTGCCAGAGCACAAGAAAAACAATCATCCACAATACCTAGCTTTATGTCCCAGTTTGCAGGGCGACACAGGACACCACTCTTGAAGTCAGACCAGTGCAACCAGGTGGTCGGTTGGATTGCAGCAGATAATTGTTCCAGTCAGTTAAGGACCACCCTGTCTTCCACCAAGTCCAGTCTCAGTACCCAAGAGTCTGCTCAACCCAATCCTCCCCCTGATCCTCCTTCCTCCCACCATGGAGAGTCTGGGCAAATAAGTGATCCCACACTCGGATATTCCGAGGAGCTCTTTTCAGAGCCATTCCTTGATTTGGCCATCTAGCCAAACACACTTGAAGAGGGACAGATCTTGTGCCCTGATTCCCAAACTCTTGAGCATCCACAATCACAAGAAGATAACGGTGGGGAACAGCAATTACTATTTAATGAGGTGGATGATGATGAGACACAGTTGCCAATAACTCAACGGCAATTACTGTCTCAAGAGGTTGAGGAAGAGGATGAGACTCAGTTGTCAATCACTGAGGTAGTGGTTAGGTCAACAAGTCAGGAGGATGAGCAGAGTGAGGAAGTTGAAGAGAAGGTGGTGGACGATGAAGTCACTGACCCAACCTGGGAAGGTGGAAAGCCGAGTGAGGACAGCAGTACAGAGGGGGAGGGATCTGCTGCACCGCAACAGGCTGGAAGAGTCAGTGGGTTGGCAAAAGGGAGAAGGCGGGCCACACCAAACAGGCCCGCAACTGTTCCACGGAGCACCACCTTGCGGAAATCTCCCTTGCCAAGGGGTAGGTGTTCCATAGTATGGCGCTTTTTTGAGGAAAGTGCGGACGACAAAAGAATAGTAGTTTGCAAACTGTGCCATACCAAAATGAGCCGGGCGTGAACACTAGCAACCTCACCACCACCAGCATGATCCACCACATGGCATCCAAGCACCGTAATAAGTGGGACGAACGCCTGGGTCCACAATCTGTGTCTGCGGGTCGCACCACTGCCTCCTCTTCCCCTGTGTTACGTGCTGGCCAATCCTCTGTCGAAGGCGCAGGCACGGATGCCTCCCGACCTGGACCTGGACATTTGCAAGCACCATCAGCTACCAAATCCACTTCCGTGTCCCAGCTCAGTATCCAAATGTACTTACCCCAGGCATTTGAACACAAGTGCAAATACCCAGCCACCCACCCACAGGCCATAGCACTAAATGCTCAGCTTTTCAAATTACTGGCCCTGGAAATTTTGCCATTTAGGCTTGTGGACACTGAGGCCTTCGGCAGCCTGATGTTGGCGGTCGCCACTATATTTCAAGGTGTGCGGTGCTCGCCTTACACCAACATGTGTCCCGTAACATCACATGTGCCCTGACCAACGCAGTTACTGGGAAGGTCCACTTAACCACGGACAAGTGCAGTTGGCCAGGGATGCTAAATTTCCCTGATTGCACACTGGGTGTATGTTGTGGAGGCAGGGAGTGAGTCGTACCCTGGTATGGCACAGGTGCTACCGACACCAAGGATTGCAAACCCTTATTCTATCAGGGTTTCCGTAACCACTTACAGTAGTGGCTCCAACTCCCACTTCTCCTTCTCTGCCTCCTCCTCCACTTCCACCCCTGAATTATCCGCGTGCAGCACCAGTCAGTCATCAGTCGGTACCTGGAAGCAGTGTAGCACTGCAGTGGGGAAGTGGCAACAGGCCGTGCTGAAGCTGATATGCTTAGGGGACAAACAGCACACTGCCGCAGAGCTGTGGCAGGGTATAAGAGACCAGACTGAGCTGTGGCTCTCGCCACTCAACCTAGAACCAGGCATGGTTGTGTCTAATAATGGCGGTAACTTGGTGGCGGCTTTGGAGCTCGGCAAGCTCAGAAACATCCCATGCCTAGCCCACGTCCTAAACTTAGTGGTTCAGCGGTTTCTCAAAACCTACCCCAATTTGCCTGAGCTACTGGTGAAGGTGCGCCGCGTATGTGCACATTTCCGAAAGTCATCGACAGCTTCAGCTGGTCTGTCAACGCTGCAGCAGTGCTTGAAATTGCCAGCTCACCAGCTGTTGTTCGACATGAGCACGCACTGGAATTCTACGTTTCACATGTTGGCCAGGCTTTGTGAGCAGCAGAGGGCTGTAGTGGATTACCAGCTGAAACATGGTGGTCGCCTTTCCAGTCAGCTTCCGCTATTCACAAGCGAGGAGTGGGCATGGATGTCTGACCTCTGTGAGGTTTTAAGAAACTTTGAGGAATCAACACAGATGGTGAGCGGCGATAACGCTATTATCAGTGTAACTATCCCACTTCTGTGTCTACTCTAACGCTTGCTGCTCGCAATTAAGGACGGCGCTTTGCATGTGGAAGGGGTGGAAATGGGGAAGACATTACACAGGGTGATAGCCAGACCACCCTCAGTTCATCTTCTCAGCGCAAATTAGACGATGAAGAGGAGTAGGAGGAGGAGCAGGAGGAGGAGCAGGAGACGGTTGCCTCCACTACAGAGGGTAGTACCCATAGAAGTTTAATTCCACCTGTTCTGCGTGGGTTGGCAAAAGAGTAGGAAGAGGATGAGGAGATTGAAAATGATCCTCCTGATGACAACAGCGAAGTCTTGCCTGTTGGTACTCTGGCACACATGGCTGACTTCATGTTAGGCTGCCTTTCCCGCGACCCGCGCATTAAACGCATTTTAGACAACACAGATTACTTTTTGTTCACCCTTCTCGACCCCCGCTACAAAGAGAACTTCTCATTCCTCTGGTGGAGAGGACGAGCAAAATGGTGCAATGCCAGAAGATCCTTGTTAAAAATTGCTCCAAAAATTTCCAATTGACAACGCTGGCGGCAGAGTCCGTAGTTCCCTGGCCAACCGAGGAGAGGAGACAAGGGGAACACACAGCAGTTCCAACAGATGCAGGGAAACTCTCTCTAAAGCCTGGGACAGTTTCATGACACCCCGCCAGCATCCTCACCCTGATGCATGGCCTACTGTCACAAGGAGGGAAAAATTTTGGAAGATGGTAAAGAAGTACATAGCAGACCATGTCAGCGTCCTCAATGATCCCTCAGTGCCTTACAACTACTGGGTGTCCAAGCTGAACATGTGGCACGAACTGGCACTCTATGCCTGTCATGGTCTTACCTTCTTGCTGTTCTCCTTCGTTTGACATGTGCTGGCGGCCATCTTGGTTTCTGGGTTTCTTGTAGCCTCCCACCCTGCGGCTTCTCCTTCCCACTGGGAGGAGCTGGATGCCTAGCTCATATATATAGGAGGTCTGTGGCTTCAGCTCCTTGCTTGGTCCTCCTGTGTTCACATGCTTCTAAGACTGCTGCTGCTTCTGGTTCCTGATCCTGGCCTCGTCTGACTACCCTGCTGGTTCCTGATCCTGGCTTCGTCTGACTACCCTGCTGGTTCCTGATCCTGGCCTCGTCTGACTACCCCGCTGGTTCCTGATCCTGGCTTCGTCTGACTACCCTGCTGGTTCCTGATCCAGGCTTCGTCTGACTACCCTTCTGGTTCCTGACCTCTGGCTACGCAAGACCCTGCTTCGGTTTAGCCATCCGTTTGGACTTTTGCTTACAGCTTTATTTTCAATAAAGCCTTCTTATTTCCACTTATCTCTTGTTGTACGTCTGGTTCATGGTTCCATGACATTAGGACCAAGCCATGAATTCTGACGGTACAGGGCCATCCTCGCTACCTACGCTGGTTGCCAGACTTGATCAGCAGGATCACCTGTTGGGTCGGTTCGCTGTGGCGTTGCAAACCCTGCTTGAACGCACGGCTCATTTCGCTTCCGTTGCCGATGGGTCGGTTGTCGCTCCTGGGCCCGCTCCTACTGCCGCTCCGGTTGTTGCGCCAGAGTCTACCCCGACACCTGTTGCTGCGCCTGCGGTGTCTCGGGGTATGACCGGTTCTGCCCCCCTTCCACAGCGCTTTGGGGGAGAGCCAACTCAGTGCCGAGGTTTCCTTAACCAGGTGGGCATTTATTTCGAGTTGCTGCCACATGCCTTTCCTACTAAGAGATCAAAGGTGGGCTTCTTGATCTCGCTGCTCTCGGACAAGGCCTTGGCCTGGGCCAGCCCTTTATGGGAGAACAACAATCCGGTGGTTGCCGAGTTTTCCGGTTTTGTTGCTTCTCTTCGGAAGGTATTCGATGTGCCGGCTCGTGCTGCCTCTGCTGCGAAGCTCCTTATGTCCATCAGACAGGGTTCACGATCCGTAGCTGAATACGCCATTGAGTTTCGTACCCTGGCAGCAGAGGTGGGCTGGAATAATGAGGCTCTGGTCGCTGCTTTCTCTCATGGTCTCTCGGATGCCTTGAAGGATGAGGTTGCAGCTAAGGACCTACCAGTGGAGCTCGAGTCTCTTATTTCTTTCCTGATTTTGATTGACACCAGACTCAGGGAGAGACCTTCCTTTAAGGAGAGCCTGCGGAGGTCTTCTAACAGATTGGCGCCTACGTTTGCTGTCCCACCCGTGCCTCCCTCTCCTCCCACGCCTCCTGGGGATGACTTGTCTGGGGGTGAACCCATGCAGCTGGGGTTTGCTCGCCTGTCCGAGGGGGAGAGGGTACTCCGGAGACGCGAGGGCCGATGCATGTACTGTGGTCTCGGTGGGCATTTTCGGTTGGCATGTCCGAACCGTCCGGGAAACGCTCGCACCTGAGATCCTGTCGGGGGCAGATCTTGGGTGGAGTCTCCTCGTCCCCGGTTTCCCGTGTTGACAAACCACTGATCACTGTTGTCCTCTCCTGGGTCGGGGGCTCGGTGACGACCCAGGCGTTGGTGGACTCTGGTGCTGGTGGTTTGTTCATTGATAGTGTGTTCGCTGCCGCCAATTCCATTCCTCTGCAGCCTCGAGGTTCCCCACTGGCTCTTGAGGCGATAGATGGCAGACCCCTTCTGCCGCCACACGTGACTCATGAGACCCTTCCAGTGGGGATAGCCATTGGTGCCGTTCACAGAGAGTCGGTCTGTCTCCAGGTGATTTCATCTCCACACTACTCGGTGGTCTTGGGGTACCCCTGGCTCCAGAAGCATAATCCGACTTTCGATTGGAGATCGGCCGAGATCCTCTCGTGGTCACCACAGTGTGGGTCTAGTTGCATCCATGGGCCTGTCAAGTTGCTGTGTACTTCCTCGGACTCTCTGTTGCCTCCTGAATACGAAGAGTACCGGGATGTATTCGATAAGGTGCGCGCGGTTGCCCTACCTCCGCACCGCCCATACGATTGTGCCATAGAGTTACAATCTGGTGCCGTTCCTCCTCGTGGCAAAGTCTATCCACTGTCGGTAGCGGAGAATGAGGCCATGGAGGAGTACGTGAGGGAGGCGCTTTCACGCGGACACATTCGCAAATCCTCGTCCCCGGCAGGGGCTGGATTTTTCTTTGTGAAAAAGAAGGGCGGTGAGTTGAGGCCTTGCATCGATTACAGGGGTCTTAATCGCATCACGATCAAGAACGCTTACCCGATACCCTTGATTTCCGAGCTGTTCGATCGCCTCAAAGGGGCCACGGTCTTTACCAAACTCGACCTGAGGGCGGCATATAACCTGGTAAGGATCAAGGCGGGCGATGAGTGGAAGACCGCGTTTAACACCAGGACCGGTCATTATGAATCCTTGGTTATGCCCTTTGGGTTGTGCAATGCGCCCGCAGTCTTCCAGGAATTCATCAACGATGTTTTCCGTGACCTGTTGCAGCAGTGTGTGGTGGTCTATTTGGATGACATCTTGGTATATTCTGAATCCATGGAGGCCCACATTATGGATGTCAGACGAGTGTTGCAACGGTTACGAGAGAACAGGCTGTTCGGTAAGCTTGAGAAATGCGAATTTCACCGATCCCAGGTAACCTTCTTAGGTTACATCATTTCCGCTGAGGGGTTCTCCATGGATCCTGAGAAGGTTTCGGCTGTCTTACAGTGGCCCCAGCCCAGTGGTCTCCGTGCCCTGCAGCGCTTTTTGGGCTTCGCCAATTATTATCGGAAGTTCATCAGGGACTTTTCTATGCTAGCCAAGCCTCTCATGGATCTGACCAGGAAGGGCAGTAATTTCCAGGTCTGGCCGCTCGAGGCCATCCGAGCTTTTGAGGCTCTAAAGTCCGCCTTTGTGTCGGCTCCGATTCTGTCGCATCCCAACCCTGGGTTGCCCTTTGTCCTCGAGGTGGACGCGTCTGAGACGGGAGTAGGCGCTTTTCTGTCTCAGCGTAGAACACCAGAGGGCCCTCTGCTTCCTTGTGGGTTTTACTCCCGGAAACTGTCTTCCGCGGAGTGCAACTATCAGATTGGTGACAGGGAGTTATTGGCCATCGTGCAGGCCCTTAAAGAATGGAGGCACTTGCTCGAGGGTTCGGTGGTTCCGGTTCTCATCCTGACGGACCACAAGAATCTGACCTACCTTTCTGAGGCCAAGAGATTGACACCACGTCAGGCCAGATGGGCTCTGTTCTTGTCACGTTTTAATTACGTGGTCTCCTACCTACCCGGTTCCAAGAACATCAGAGCGGATGCCTTATCACGGCAGTACTCCGAGCTGTCCGGGGAGGAGGCGATTCCGACTTCGGTCATACCTCCGAATCAGATCCTGGCCGCCATTCGCACCAGCCTGACCTCTCCCCTGGGTGAGCAGATTTTGGCGGTTGCGCACTCGGAGTTGCGCACTCGGTTGTTGCGAACCTACCATAACTCCAAGGCCGCGGGGCATCCTGGAAAGAATCAGCTGTCCTGGGCTGTTTCACGTCTGTTCTGGTGGCCTTCTCTACGTTCCGACATCGCCGCATATGTAGCGGCATGCTCCGTTTGTGCCCAGAGTAAGTCCCCTCGGCACCTTCCGTTGGGCCTTTTGCAACCCATAGCCACCGGGGAGCGCCCATGGTCACACCTGGGGATGGATTTCATTGTGGACCTCCCTGCATCCCGAGGCCATATGGTCATTCTCATGATTGTGGATTGGTTTTCCAAAATGTGCCACTGTGTTCCTCTCAAGAAGTTACCCTCTGCACAAGAGTTGGCCACGATTTTCGCCAGGGAGGTCTTCCAGTTGCACGGTTTGCCCAAGGAGATTGTGTCGGATCGGGGGAGTCAGTTTGTGTCCAGGTTCTGGCGCGCCTTTTGCTCCCAGTTGGGGATTCATCTCTCTTTCTCCTCGGCCTACCACCCTCAGTCCAATGGGGCCGCAGAACGATCCAATCAGGCCTTGGAGCAATTCCTTCGTTGCTATGTCTCCGATCACCAAGACAATTGGGTTGACCTCCTGCCTTGGGCTGAGTTTGCCAGGAACACGGCGGTGAACTCTTCCTCTGGGACGTCTCCCTTCATGGCCAATTATGGGTTCCAACCTGCCGTGTTACCGGAGGTATTCTCTCCCCAGGATATTCCGGCTGTGGAGGATCACCTTTCCGTCCTACATGCTTCTTGGGTACAGATCCAGAGGTCCCTTGAGGTCTCTGCGCAGCGCCAGAGACTCCAGGCTGATCGCAGACGAGCGCCCGCTCCTTCCTACCAGGTCGGAGACCGTGTATGGTTGTCCACCCGCAACCTCAACCTTCGTGTGCCCACTCCCAAGCTGGCGCCTCGCTTTGTTGGTCCCTTCCGAGTGCTTCGCAGGGTAAACCCGGTAGCCTATGCCCTTGCGCTTCCTCCTGGCATGCGGATCTCCAACGTGTTTCATGTCTCCCTGTTGAAGCCATTGGTGTGTAATCGTTTCACTTCCTCGGTTCCTCGGCCCCGTCCGGTCCAAGTGGGCAATCGTGAGAAATATGAGGTGAGCAATATCCTGGACTCACGCCTGGTCCGCGGTCGGTTGCAGTTTTTGGTCCATTGGCGTGGTTATGGTCCAGAGGAGCGTTCCTGGGTTCCCTCCGCAGATGTCCATGCTCCTGCTTTGCTCCGAGCCTTCCACGCACGCTTCCCTCAGAAACCGTTCCTTACTCCGCGGAGGAGGGGCCCTTGAGGGGGAGGTACTGTCATGGTCTTACCTTCTTGCTGTTCTCCTTCGTTTGACATGTGCTGGCGGCCATCTTGGTTTCTGGGTTTCTTGTAGCCTCCCACCCTGCGGCTTCTCCTTCCCACTGGGAGGAGCTGGATGCCTAGCTCATATATATAGGAGGTCTGTGGCTTCAGTTCCTTGCTTGGTCCTCCTGTGTTCACATGCTTCTAAGACTGCTGCTGCTTCTGGTTCCTGATCCTGGCCTCGTCTGACTACCCTGCTGGTTCCTGATCCTGGCTTCGTCTGACTACCCTGCTGGTTCCTGATCCTTGCCTCGTCTGACTACCCCGCTGGTTCCTGATCCTGGCTTCGTCTGACTACCCTGCTGGTTCCTGATCCAGGCTTCGTCTGACTACCCTTCTGGTTCCTGACCTCTGGCTACGCAAGACCCTGCTTCGGTTTAGCCATCCGTTTGGACTTTTGCTTACAGCTTTATTTTCAATAAAGCCTTCTTATTTCCACTTATCTCTTGTTGTACGTCTGGTTCATGGTTCCATGACAATGCCTTGGAGGTGCTGGCTTGCCCTGCCGCCAGTGTTTTGTCTGAGTGGGTATTTAGTGCTGCTGGTGGCATTATAACAGATAAACGTATCCACCTGTCAACTGAAAATGCTGAAAAAGGTTGACTCATGACTTTTCGACTCCACCGGAGGAAAGCTGATTTTTTATAATGTACTGAATACACTGTATTCCCATGCACCCCTTCCACCACAAACAAGGGTATATGGTTGAATCTTCCTTTTCTCATCCTCCTTCTTTTCTTCCACCATATCAACTTGCTTATTCGTCGCATAAAATGCCCTCGCATATATATGCCCTTCGCATATAATGTTTTACAGGGTCAGATGAGCTGCAGGCCCTCGTATATAATTTTTGAGAGGGTCAGCTCACCAGCAGGCCCTCACCTACAATGTTTTACAGGGTCAGCTCACCAGAAGGCCCTCGCATATCATTTTTTGCAGGGTCAGCTCACCAGCAGGCCCTCGCATATATTGTTTTCAGGGTCAGCTCACCAGCAGGCCTTCACCTACAATCACAAGGGTATATGGTTGAATATTCCTTTTCTCATCCTCCTTCTCCTCTTCCACCATATCATCTTGCTTATTCGTCGCATAAAATGCCCTCGCATATATGCCCTTCGCATATAATGTTTTACAGGGTCAGCTCAGCTGCAGGCCCTCGTATATAATTTTTGAGAGGGTCAGCTCACCAGCAGGCCCTCACCTACAATGTTTTACAGGGTCAGCTCACCAGAAGGCCCTCGCATATCATTTTTTGCAGGGTCAGCTCACCAGCAGGCCCTCCCATATATTGTTTTCAGGGTCAGTTCACCAGCAGGCCTTCACCTACAATCTTTTACAGGGTCAGCTCACCTGAAGGCCCTCGCATACAATCTTTTAGAGGGTCAGCTCACCTGCAGGCCCTAACCTACAACCTTTTAGAGGGTCAGCTCACCAGCAGGTCCTCCATACCTTAAATCTTTTACAGCATCAGCTCACCAGCAGGCCCGAACCTCAAATCTTTTACAGGGTCAGCGCACCAGCAGGCCCTTGCATGTAATGTTTTACAGGGTCAGCTCACCAGCAGGCCCTCGCATATAATTTTTTACAGGGTCAGCTCACCAGCAGGCCTTCACCTACAATCTTTTACAGGGTCAGCTCATCTGCAGGCCCTCGCATATAATGTTTTAGAGGGTCAGCTCACCTGCAGGCCCTCACCTACAACATTTTAGCGGGTCAGCTCACCAGCAGGCCCTCACCTACAATCTTTTACAGGGTCAGCTCACCTCCAGGCCCACACCTAAAATCTTTTAAAGGGTCAGCTCACCAGCAGGCCCGCACCTAAAATCTTTTACAGGGTCAGCTCACCTGCAGGTCCGCACCTAAAATCTTTCACAGGGTCAGCTCACCTGCAGGCCCGCACCTAAAATCTTTTACAGGGTCAGCTCACCTGCAGGCCCTCACCTAATTATACCAAATAGGTAATTTGCGCACATGCTGACTTGCTTGGATGTGCTAGACGTAGCCGTTTCTCAGGCTCCCTCTCCAGAATCGAACATTGATTTACCATTTCCTGTGGCCACCATGGTTTGAGCTGAAAATAACATCGAAAGTTGATAGGGCAGACATCCAAATGGATCGTCGCCGTAACGAGGACGTGCGATCGGCCCTAGGTTATCTAGAGTCACTAAAGCGGCAGCAAGCCCTCGCCCCTAATGTTTTAGATGGTCAGATCAACAGGCCCTTGCTCCAACTGTTTTTGAGGATCACCAGCAGGCCGTCAATCATAATTTTTCAAGGCTGCGTATGATGCCCACCTTTATGTGTAACAAAGGGTGTATTGGAGTGCCGATTCCTTTGGCAGCCCTTTCACTTAGTGCAGGAGTCCCTCTACATGAACAATTGTACCACAATGTGAATGAGGCCCTCCTTTATGTGATATACAGGTTGCATAGGAGTGCCTCTTCCTTGTAATGGCACCACTTGCACTTTATATACAAGTAAATATACAGGAAAGAATGTTTCCTAACAATTTTTCCTCTAAAATCAATTTTATCTTTGGTTTTGTGCATATTATTGTCAGTCTGTAAAAGTGGGGTACTACTTGGACAACATCATTCCCAGCAGCGACCTGGGAGTCCAAAATGCATCCAGACATCCTTCCCATGCTGTTCCCGAACCATTTCAGTGGTGTTACCATCCATTTCTGACCTTTTCATATGAACCAGGCACCCTCCCCTCTTCAGAGCAGGGGGTGCCTGGTTTAATGCTCGAGTTCTCCCATTGACTTCCATTATACTCGGGTGCTCGGTAGATGTGTTCAGCCAGAGCACCTGAGCACCCAAGCACTTTGGTGCTCGATCAACACTAAACGTAACCCATCATCGTAAAGCAAAAAGAACAGTATTTGTCTAGGGAAAGCGTTCTGTAATATTAACTTTTTACTGCTCATCTTTCATACTTGTGTCTCTTTCTTTCTCTTCATTACATTATTGAGCTGTCCAGTAAATTCCATTTCCCATCCCCCTCCAAATCCCCCTTCTTTATCTCCTCTGTGGACATTATCCAGGCCCTGCACTAACAGGATGTTTTTAAAGCACTTCATGGCTTATATCACACTAAGGAAATTTTTATTAACCCTTTGCTCCTACAGTACCTAAATTGTATATTACAGTACTATTGAGTAACATACTGGGGGAGATTTATCAAAAGTAGTGTAATCTGGCTTAGTTGCTCATCGCAGCCAATCAGATTCCACTTTTTATTTTTCAAAGGAGCTCTGGAAAATGTAAAGTGGAATTTGATTGGTTGCTGTGGGCAACTAAGCCAGTTTTCCTTTCTACCAGTGACAATTCTGCCCCCACTGTGTATTATAAAGTAAAAAGGTTATATGGGAGATTTTTCAAAGGAAAACTGGCTTAGTTGCCCGTAGCAACCAATCAGATTCCACCTTTTATTTCCCAAAGGAGCTCTGAAAAATGAAAGGTGGGATCTGATTGGTTGCTAGGGACAGCTAACACACATCACTGAAATAAATAGTAAAGTAAGAATTAACAAATCCGCCAATGAAAAAATAGGAATAATTTAAATTGATAACTGAAGATTATGAAATATGTACAGTAAGACATACACTATACACTGTAGCTTCTATAGAAGAATTAACCAGGGCAAAATATTTTGCGATCTAGTATCACATTTATTAGAAAAAAGTCACCAAAAACCAAACCATATGTGACAACTGACAACATGTACATAGCTTAAAGACAGACTGCCATAGGGTTAACGCTTCATATGGAGACATAAGATAAAAGGAAGGAGTGAGGAGACAAGGGATAAAATAACAAATGTCCCCTTAAGAGAAAGATAAGAGACTCCCTTTACCTTTTAGATAAAGGAGCCGAACCTAAACTAGCATATGCTATGCATTACTACCCCCATGATCCTAACTAGATCCCTATGGGAATCACGGATACATAAGTGAACCTCCTGCAATTACGGAAATTGCTGCCTAGAGGCAAAGCTGTGCCCCGATATACTGCATGCCGCACTCGCCTCCACATGGTGGTAAGTGCCATCACAGAGGAGTCACTAGTTAAAAGCGCACCTAAGGGCGGCTTTACATGCTCGATATTGGTGCAGATTTTTCCGCGACTGAAAATCAGTTCCGTTCGCTTGAATGGGACTTGCAGAAATCCATGTGCTTGCTGCCCCATTCAAATAAATTTAACTGATTTTCAGCCGTGGAAAATTCTGCAACAAAATCTGCAGCATGTGAAGGCGGTTTAACAGTGACGTGCATAGGGATACAGGCACCAGCACAGACACTGCTAGTGATATCTCCCTCATGCTTTACACTGCAACACTGCCTGTAAAATTTTGCTGCTGTGTGTAAGTGGAAGGTCAGTATGTGGACAGATGAGTAGGTTACACCAAGGACAGAAAATTATAAACTACAGAGACCCAAACCCAAACTCTCAGAGAGAAGAGGACTATCAGCAGGGGTGTAATTACCATAGTGGCAGACCATGCGACTGCTATGGGGCCCAGGGCAAGAGGGGGCCCAGTCTTAGCTGGGATCATCTCCTCTTCTATTGGAGGTGAAAACTTGGTCAGGACTCTACCCTTTAAAGGAACCACTTTTAGCAGATGAAGCAGTGGAAAAATGGCCTAAGGGTCATTGAAAAGGGTTTAGGCAGAAACCCTTCTGTCCCGTGTGGGGGGCCTGGTTTGATCCTTGCTATGGGCCCCTTACTTCTCTATGTATGTCGCTGACTATCAGGAAGCTGCTACATGTAGATGGAGGGGAGGGGAATTAGTAAGGGGCAAGGGCCCGGGGAGGTGCTTTCATCAGCCATTGATAAGTAAACTATTGATTCCTCTTCCTGAATAGTGCAGGACTTGCTGCAGGAGGAGAGGTTTGGGGGAAGTTGCTTGGGGTGTTTCCAAATTTTGCACCTAGTTATGCCCTTGGGTACAGTAAGGACCCGTAGACTACTTTGGGAGCTGTGTTTTGGCTGCGTACCACTTGCATATTACTCTGGTGTCAATGGGTGGCCAAAATTAAATGGACTCTATAATTTGGACAACCCCTTCGTAATCACCAATGTGGACACAACACAAAAATACACATCTCATATACTGCAGACCTTCTTATGAGACATACTTCTGGTGTATAGTCTCATATATTTTTTTTTTAAGTGACTGGCTATGCAGCTCTATAATGTAGTGGTTAACGTTCTTGGCTGTAATGTAGAAGGTTGTGAGTTTGAATCCCATCAGAAACTTTTTAGAAATAGAGGCTAAATTAAATTTATATATTTTATATTTTTTTTAGCAATTGTAAAAAATGTGTAATTACTAAAAAAATAAAAAATTAAATATATATATATATATATATATATATACACATATACTGTCCTTCTCCCATACCATGTAGATTGTAAACCCTCACGGGCAGGGCCCTCTCTCCTTCTGCACCAGTTTGTAACTCGTCTTGTTTATGCTTAGTGCAATTGTCTGTATTATGTATGTGTTTCATATGTACAGCGTCGTGGAATGAATGGCGCTTTAATAATAAATAATAATAATAAAGATAAAATCATACTTCTGATATACAGTACAGACCAAAAGTTTGGACACACCTTCTCATTCAAAGAGTTCTCTTTATTTTCATGACTATGAAAATTGTAGATTCACACTGAAGGCATCAAAACTATGAATTAACACGTGGAATTATATACATAACAAAAAAGAGTGAAACAACTGAAAATATGTCATATTCTAGGTTCTTCAAAGTAGCCACCTTTTGCTTTGATTACTGCTTTGCACACTCTTGGCATTCTCTTGATGAGCTTCAAGAGGTAGTCACCTGAAATGGTTTTCACTTCACAGGTGTGCCCTGTCAGGTTTAATAAGTGGGATTTCTTGCCTTATAAATGGGGTTGGGACCATCAGTTGCGTTGTGGAGAAGTCAAGTGGATACACAGCTGATAGTCCTACTGAATAGACTGTTAGAATTTGTATTATGGCAAGAAAAAAGCAGCTAAGTAAAGAAAAACGAGCGGCCATCATTACTTTAAGAAATGAAGGTCAGTCAGTCCGCAAAATTGGGAAAACTTTGAAAGTGTCCCCAAGTGCAGTCACAGAAACCATCAAGCGCTACAAAGAAACTGGCTCACATGCGGACCACCCCAGGAAAGGAAGACCAAGAGTCACCTCTGCTGCAGAGGATAAGTTCATCCGAGTCACCAGCCTCAGAAATCGCAGGTTAACAGCAGCTCAGATTAGAGGCCAGGTCAATGCCACACAGAGTTCTAGCAGCAGACACATCTCTAGAACAACTGTTAAGAGGAGACTGTGTGAATCAGGCCTTCATGGTAGAATATCTGCTAGGAAACCACTGCTAAGGACAGGCAACAAGCAGAAGAGACTTGTTTGGGCTAAAGAACACAAGGAATGGATATTAGACCAGTGGAAATCTGTGCTTTGGTCTGATGAGTCCAAATTTTAGATCTTTGGTTCCAACCACAGTGTCTTTGTGCGACGCAGAAAAGGTGAACGGATGGACTCTACATGCCTGGTTCCCACCGTGAAGCATGGAGGAGGAAGTGTGATGGTGTGGGGGTGCTTTGCTGGTGACACTGTTGGGGATTTATTCAAAATTGAAGGCATACTGAACCAGCATGGCTACCACAGCATCTTGCAGCGGCATGCTATTCCATCCGGTTTGCGTTTAGTTGGACCGTCATTTATTTTTCAACAGGACAATGACCCCAAACACACCTCCAGTCTGTGTAAGGGGTATTTGACCATGAAGGAGAGTGATGGGGTGCTGCGCCAGATGACCTGGCCTCCATAGTCACCGGACCTGAACCCAATTGAGATGGTTTGGGGTGAGCTGGACCGCAGAGTGAAGGCAAAAGGGCCAACAAGTACTAAGCATCTCTGGGAACTCCTTCAAGACTGTTGGAAGACCATTTCAGGTGACTACCTCTTGAAGCTCATCAAAAGAATGCCAAGAGTGTGCAAAGCAGTGAAAGTCAGAGCAAAAGGTGGCTACTTTGAAGAACCTAGAATATGACATATTTTCAGTTGTTTCACACTTTTTTGTTATGTATATAATTCCACATGTGTTAATTCATAGTTTTGATGCCTTCAGTGTGAATCTACAATTTTCATAGTCATGAAAATAAAGAAAACTCTTTGAATGAGAAGGTGTGTCCAAACTTTTGGTCTGTACTGTATATGAATGCATAATATATGGGAAACTACTACTGATGTTTTAGCCTTAATATATTTACATATATTATAATATATTATATGTTCTAAATATATAATAATATATGTAAATAATGTAAAAAAATTTAATATGTAAAAAAAAAAGAAACTTCTGCTGTATATTAATACTTACTACTATGGTAGTAAGTATTCCTATACAGCAGAAGTTTTATATATATATATATATATATATATATATATATACATATATATATATCTAGTAGGAAAGCCCAAGGGGCCGTCATTGACAAGATATGTGTCACCGAGGTTCCTGGCCTCCGTGAGGTAAGAGCCGGTAATTTTAAGTATCAGCGGCAGCTAGTGCTGACTGACACTATTGGTTATTTAGTGTGGCAGTAAAGCCGCTCCGGGCCGGCTCTTACTGGGAGCAGCCAAAGTGCAGGGTGAGTGGCTGTTCCCCACGTTCCAGGCCAGGTTTTGGTTAGGGATATAAAACCTAGCCAGTAGTCTCAGCTATGTGTGGATTCCCTTACGTCCTAACCAGTTGCACAGATGGGGTATTCCGCCCCTGTGGACTGGTAGGACAGGTGGAAATTTTATTGACACTTAATAATTAAATAATTAACTAGACCCTCCCACCTCCAATAAAAGGGAGGATCACCCCCAGTCCCCTTGTGTTTTTTTCTGTCCTCCGGACAGGTTTGGACTGGTGGAGATCCCCCTCTGGGGATCCCTGTTCAGTTCAACTTGTCACTTACCCCTTTGGGGTAACTTTGTTTTTCTTCATTCCTGTGGCTGTCCGCCGGGTAATCTCTGCAGCTCACGTGCTGTGTTCTCGGGGCGGTGAGGATGGTTGTATTCGGCCCGCTTGTGGCTCCCTTCTGTCCTCTATCTAGGTGCTCCTGAGCGCTGGAGCTTGGAAAAAGAGGCCCCACGTGTTTCCTGTGGGCGCCGCCATTTTGGGAGTGACGTCTCCGGCTGTGACGTCACTTCCTGTTTCTAGGAGAAGTGTTTTCTCCTTTAATAATGTACTTTTTTTTCACCAGTTTTGGTGAATTAAGCTATTTTGGCTCCCTCTTAGCCTAGTATTTCTATTGTGATCTTGTTTTTAGTCATTTTTATTGATGATTAGATTTTGGCGCCTATTTTTTGGCGCCAAGGTTGCTATTTAAATCCTGCACTAGTGGTCATTCGGCCTCCTGGAGCACAGGTGATTGGGTATCCTATATGCTGTCTATCTTGGATATTGGCGAAGCTTCCCTTCTTCCAAGCGTTTTTCCTTTGTTCAGCTAGTGCTGTCCTCTGCTATTTTACCCTTGCGGGTTTTGCTTGAAACAGGTCTCGGTTTTTCAGTGAAAAAGCCTATTTGCTTGGATTCTTTTTCTCCTTCCACTCTTAACAGTTAATTCTCTTTGTTTCTTGCAGCCATGTCGTCTACAGAGGACGGTAATCGAGACCAGGGCAGGAAGAGTTCTGGCAAAAGACGTCATCTTCTATGCCACGATTGTCAAATTGTCCTGGAAGACAATCAGTGGCGTAGGGATCGCCATAGCAACCATAGCAGTGGCTATGGGGCCCTACGCCACTGGGGGCCCGTCCGGACCGCATTCATTATTATTATTTTTTTTTATTAAGTCACAGTGCACAGTTAAAACACACAGGCAGCCAGGCCCGACCGCCCGCCCAGTGCAGTGGGCGGGGCGTGGGCGGTCCGCGGCTCGGGCCTGGCTGGGGGGAAGGCAAGGAGGAGTAGTCAGGTCAGGACTGGAGGCTGAAGCAGGCGGGCCTGGGGCTCACTGCCGCACGAGCAGAAGAGGTAGGTAACTAGAGGGAGGAGGAGGCGGACTCAGGTGGTGAAGGGGGCGGGGCCGAACTGTGGAGGGGGCGGGGCCGAGCCAGGCCGTGTATGGGGGGGGTTACCTGTTGTGGAGGGACTAGGTAGGGAGAGGGAGTGCTGCTGCACTGGCGCCAGTCAGATTAGCGCTATCTCTATCTGAGTCGCTCTGTCACTGACCTGACATCAGTGACATCAGCATGACAGGACGGCCCGATGTGGGCGGAGCTATAATAGCCCCGCCCCCTTTTCTGCCCGCGATTCCTGCTGCCTGAAGTTGAACCTTCCCTGCCCAGCATGCTGAACACCAGTTGGATTGCCACAACTGCACCAGTGATGTGAGTGGCAGGGGAACTGGGGTTATATTCAGCTTTCCCAGACTGTGCACATGTGACATGCAGTACAGTAGGAAAGCTGGGTGAATTATATCATGAGATGTCATCCAGCTTCCCTGCTATCCTGCATGGCACAAGTGCAGAGGCATTAGAGTATGGGGGAGAGGCACAGAAGGAAAGCTGGGTGTCTATATATGTGTATTTTATATGTGTGCGTGCATGTATGTGGTGACTGTGTGTATAAGTGTGCCCCTGTATGTGAAGAGTATGTGCATGACTGCGTCCGTGTATGTGAAGAGTATGTGCATGAATGCGTCCATGTATGTGGAGAGTATGTGTAGGAGTGCATCTATGTATATGGAGAGTGTTTCTATCACTGCGTCCGTGTATGTGGAGAGTGCGTGTATGACTGCGTCCGTGTATGTGGAGAGTGCGTGTATGACTGCGTCCATGTATGTGGAGAGTGCGTGTATGACTGCGTCCATGTATGTGGAGAGTGCGTGTATGACTGCGTCCATGTATGTGGAGAGTGCGTGTATGACTGCGTCCGTGTATGTGGAGAGTGCGTGTATGACTGCGTCCATGTATGTGGAGAGTATGTGTAGGAGTGCATCTATGTATATGGAGAGTGTTTCTATCACTGCGTCCGTGTATGTGGAGAGTGCGTGTATGACTGCGTCCATGTATGTGGAGAGTGCGTGTATGACTGCGTCCATGTATGTGGAGAGTGTGTGTATGACTGCGTCCGTGTATGTGGAGAGTGCGTGTATGACTGCGTCCGTGTATGTGGAGAGTGCGTGTATGACTGCGTCCGTGTATGTGGAGAGTGCGTGTATGACTGCGTCCATGTATGTGGAGAGTGCGTGTATGACTGCGTCCATGTATGTGGAGAGTATGTGTAGGAGTGAATCTATGTATATGGAGAGTGTTTCTATCACTGCGTCTGTGTATGTGGAGAGTGCGTGTATGACTGCGTCCGTTTATGTGGAGAGTGCGTGTATGACTGCGTCCATGTATGTGGAGAGTGCGTGTATGACTGCGTCCATGTATGTGGAGAATGCGTGTATGACTGCATCCGTGTATGTGGAGAGTGCGTGTATGACTGCGTCCGTGTATGTGGAGAGTGCGTGTATGACTGCGTCCGTGTATGTGGAGAGTGCGTGTATGACTGCGTCCGTGTATGTGGAGAGTGCGTGTATGACTGCGTCCGTGTATGTGGAGAGTGCGTGTATGACTGCGTCCGTGTATGTGGAGAGTGCGTGTATGACTGCGTCCGTGTATGTGGTATGAAAGGTACAGAGGCTAAAATACTTGTGGATATGTAAAGGTATATCAGATTAGTCTATTACAATTGCAGCGCAGGTTTTAAAGGGGTTGAGTTGAATATAAACTCCGTCAGGAACTGGAAATGTCAAAAAACAGTCGTGCTAAAAATGACAGTAAATACAGTAAATAAAAAGTCTTTGTGAAGAAGTGTGTGTGGGGGGCCCCGTACAAAAATTTGCTATGGGGCCCAGTTAGTTCTAGTTACGCCTCTGAAGACAATGATTTATTTTCGCGACGTCCGCACTGTAGAGCTAAGCTTCTTCCCCAGCAGGAACCTACGGTTCATGATGTAGTTGACTGGGTGAAGAACTACATGGAGTCCAACATTAACCAGGTGAACTCCTCTATATAGGAGCTGAAGCAGGCCTTTAGATCTAAGCGCCAAAGACCTTCCTCTCCTCATCGGGCCATGGAGGTATCGGGGGCTCAGGATGCCAGAGAGGGTTCTATTTCCTCTTCTTCCGAAGATGAGGATGGATTTTACTACTTCTTTTCTCCCGAGAAGGCCCAGCGGCTGCTGAGATCCATCCGGTCGGGGGACCAGGATGTGGATCAGGGTGAAGCCTCTACCTCCGCCTCTAAGGGTCCCAGGGCCTTTAAAGCGGATGATTCCCTCCTGTCATTAATGAGGACGGAGTGGAAGAAACCAGAAAAAGGTCCCGTGCTGACCAAAAGATTCAAGTCTGTCTTCTCGGTAAGAGGAGATCAATTGTCCTCTTGGGGGCCAGTACCAAAGGTGGATATGGCCATTTCCAAGCTTACCATCGGACGACGGTTCAAGTCTTCAGGATACGATGGACCGCAAGGCTGATTGCGCCTTTAGGCGCGTTTATTCCTCTGCTTTCGGCTTCTGCCTCAGTCGCAATAGTCGAGGCTCTTGGTACTATGCCGGTCTGATTAGATTCTCAGAACTCCCTGCTCCCCAAATTCCTGCAGGCGGTCGCCTACAACACTTTCTAGAATCTTGGCAGATCCACATCCAAGACCCTTGGGTGCTCCGTATTATATCTCAGAGATACCTGGTCCTGGTAGACTTGGACAGTCCCCCATTGGACAAATTTGTGCTAATAAGACTGCTTCCGTCCAGCAAACAGAAGATTCTAGAGGACTATATCCTGGAGTATCTTCGGAAAGGGGCCTTAGAGGAGGTGCCTCTTCAGGATCAGGGAGCTGGTATCTATTCCCCAGTTTTCCTGGTACCCAAGGTGACTTGAGATTGAGATTTGAGATATTTCAATCAGTTTATCAAACACAAGCATTTCTGGATGGAAACTATCCAGTCAGTGACCAATCTTCTATTGCCAGGAGATTTCCTGGCAACCTTGCATCTCAAGGATGCATACCTCCATATTCCCATCCATCCTGGGTCCAGAAGATTCTTAAGGATCGCGGTGCAAGTCAGGGGGTCCTAAAACACTTTCAGTTTGCCGCCCTCCCGTTTGGAATTTCTTCGGCCCCACACACATTTACCAAAGTGGTGGTTTCTGTGGTGGCAGCTCTAAGACTTCAGGGTCTGAGCATCATTCCATACCTGGACGATTGGCTATTCAGAGCTCCTTCCCAAGCGATCCTGTCCCAACACATCTAGCAGGCTGTAGCCTTCCTCCACCAGCTAGGATGGATAATCAACTGGGACAAGTCCCATCTCCTGCCAGCTACCTCAGTGAAGTTCCTGGGATTCGTGGTGGAAATAACGATTCATCTTACTCCCGAAAGAAGGCTATCTGTTCAACAGACAGCCTGCTATCTCTTAGTACCTCGGCAAGTAACCATTTGTATTTTGATGAGAATGTTGGGACTAATGTCATCAACCGCAGAGGCGGTTCCTTGGGCATTATGGCACCTATGTCCGCTACAATCGGAGGTACTAGCCAAGTGGAATCACAGTCCGGTGGGACTAAATTCCGTGCACTCCCTTTCTTACCATGCCCTGTCCTTTCTAAGATGGTGGACTCATCTGGAGGACAGCAATTCCCTGATCCAACCCTCTTCGATCATACTTACCACAGATGCATCCCTAGTAGGCTGTGGAGCTCATCTTCTGAGCAAGACAGTTCAAGGAACCTGGACATCTCAGGAGAAGTTATTGTCATTGAATCTCCTAGAAATCAGGGTGATCAAATTAGCCCTTCTTCATTTCGCTCCCTGCATTCAAGGCAAAGCGGTGAAGGTACAGTCAGACAGCATGACTGCTGTAATGTACATCAACAAGCAGGGAGGCACGAAGTCGCAAAGTCTCCTGAGAGAGATAGGTGTGATATTGGATTGGGCAGAATTGAACCTCACCCATTTATCAGCAGTCCACATTCATGGAGTCCACAATATGATTGCAGATCGCCTGAGCCGAGGTCTTCCAACCGGAGAATGGTCTTTCCATCCAGATGTCTTCAAGGAGCTAACGCTCAGGTGGGGCATGCCAGAGATCAATCTCATGGCAACGAAGTTCAACACCAAGGTGGAGAGGTATTGCTCCCTTTACAGGGAGGACAACACGGTGGCAATAGATGCACTGTCAATCCCATGGAGGTTAGGGATGGCCTATATCTTCCCTCAAATTTCCTTGATTCCAAGGGTATTGATGAAAATCAGGCACCAAGCATCAGTCATCGCCATCATTCCATACTGGCAGATTTTGATGACCTTTTTTTTGACACCATGTCCCATTTGAAGAGCCCCTGATGCACCCCTAGAGTAGAAACTCCATAAAAGTGACCCCATCTAAGAAACTACACCCCTCAAGGTATGCAAAACTGATTTTACAAACTTTATTAACCTTTAAGGTGTTCCTCAACAGTGTACGGCAAATGGAGATGAAATTTCAAAATTTCTATTTCTGGTAACCTTACCTCACAAAAATTTAATATAGAGCAACTAAAAATCATATGTACCCTTAAATTAGTCCCAACAAAAACGCCACCTTATCCCATAGTTTCCAAAATGGGGTCACTTTTAGGGAGTTTCTACTGTAGGGGTGCATCAGGGGGGCTTCAAATGGGACATGGTGTAAATAAACCAGTCCAGCAAAATCTGCCTTCCAAAAACCACACGGCGCTCCTTTTCCTCTACGCCCTGCTGTGTGGCCGTACAGTAGTGTACAACCACATATGAGGTGTTTCTGTAAACTGCAGAGTTTACGGCCTACTGCTAGACTGCCTACTCCGAGATCTCTAATGTTAGTGGTGGGGAAGGTGACGTTGATGATGACGTGTCGATGGACGTCACGTGGGTGCCCACAAGAGAAGAAGAGGAGGGGAGTTTAGAGGGAGAGACGTAGCAGCAGATAGGGAGGAGAATCAGGCAGAACTTACATTACACAGTAGGCAAAAAGCAGACTGCAAACGTATCAGGAGCGAGCCATTTACCATGCACGGTCACATCTGGCAATCCCAGGACACCGGCACATGGCTCCGCAGTGTGGGCTTTTTTTAACGTGTCCGCTGCTGACAATAGTGTTGCCATCTGCAGCCTTTGCTGTCAATGCATAAGTTGCGGTAAGCCAAACACTCCCCTAGGGACAACTGCCTTAAGAAGGCACCTGGCCTTCCATCACCGAGCCCAGTGGGAGCAACGCCGTCAGAACCCACAAAGGCACACTACTGGCGCTCCACGTTCTGCCTCTTCTCCTTCTCCTCTCTCCTCCAAATTGTCTTCCACTCCACCTTCCACTGTGGCGTCCTTACGTTTATCTGGCAAAAGTCAGGCTTCCGTGGCCCAAATGTTCGAGCGTAAAAAGATGATGGCACCGGATAACCCTCTTGCCCAATGGTTGATCGCTGGCTTGTCGGAACTGCTAGCCCGCCAACTACTGCCATATAAATTAGTGGACTCGGAGGCCTTTAGAAAATTTGTGGCCATTGGAACACAGCAATGGAAGATCCCAGGAAGGGAATATTTCTACCAGAAGGGCATCCCAGAGCTATATGGCCACGTTCAGTGGCAAGTGAATGTATCTCTGGCACACAGTGTCGGTGCCAAGATACATCTGACCACAGACACGTGGTCTAGCAAACACAGGCAGGGAAGGTACATAACTTTTACTGCCCACTGGGTGAACCTTCTGACGGCCGTCAAGCATGCAACCTTTGGCACCCGTGTAGATTTGGTATTCCCGCCATGGATTGCATGCAGGCCTGCCTCTTCTTCTCCTCCTCCTACTCCATCCTCCCTCTCCTCCTCGGCTGACTCCTCCTTTTCCACTGCTACCGTCTCTTCCGCTGTGCCCCCCAAGATCCCCAGAACCTATTCGACGTGCCAGGTGAGACGTTGCCATGCTGTGCTGCGTCTGTTGTGCCTGGAAGCCAAGAGCCACACAGGTCCTGCACTCCTTTCAGCTTTGCGTTCAAAGGCAGATCAGTGGCTAACACCGCTCAATTTGACAGTTGGTAAAGTGGTGTGCGACAACGGTGCCAATCTGCTGAGCACGTTGAAACAGGGCAAAATGACACACGTGCCATGCATGGCACACGTCCTGAACTTAGTCGTGCAGCGATTTGTTGCCAAATATCTCAAGGTCTAGGACGTCTTGCGGCAGGCCAGGAAAATCTCTGGCCATTTCAGAAGATCTTACACGGCCATGGCTCGCCTTGCTGACATTCAGTGGCGACAACACCTGCCCGTCAGACGTCTGATTTGTGACTGCCCGACGCAATGGAACTCCACCTTGTATATACTCATTGGCTGTGGGAATCTTCTTATACCTGATTCACGGTGATGGCGCTACCCCCTGACGAAGGCACGCCGAAACGCGCGTTGGGGTAGCGCCACCCTGGGTCTTTCCTGCACACGGTTCTTGTTTTGGTGAGCCCCTGTCTCCTGCTGTTCTCCTCCATTTATTCATCCTACATAGATTTTTGGTCTGCAGTATACTTTCATCTCTATTTTCTGTCTGCATACCCGTCTTTTATCTACTGAGGGGACATGCGCTGACAGGCACCTCACCTGGTACCTTACTGTTTCAGCATTTTGTACATGGGTTTGATTATTTATACATATACTATGTACCATGCTCTTTTGATCCGTGTGTTTTTTGTCCTCCGCCCCCCCTTTTCATCATGTTTATGGCATCGTATCTATTTATTGATTACTTCAATTCATGTTATTTTTAATCAAGTCTTAATAAAGTATATATATTTTTTGGTATTATGAGCTCCTATCTGTTTGTTTTCCCCTATTTAACTCGGAGCTTTTACCGAGTCTCATTTTTGTGTGTCCCTGTTTTTGGGTTTACATTGGTTCAGACACTGCTCTCCCCTTTCCCTATACAGGGACACACTAGGTCAATCTTTTGTTCTTCTTGTATATACTTGATAGGCTGCTCCAGCAGAAGTGTGCAGTTAATGACTACCTGTACAAACTCTGCAGCAGGACAGGTTCTGGGGAGCTTGGTTTTTCTCATGCGCGGCGCATGCAGACTTCTGCGGCCATTTGATGAGATCACCAAACTGGTCAATCGCAGCCAGGGCGCCATCAGTGACATCATACCTTACGCCTTACGTGTCATTGATCAAGCCGCCGAGAAGCAGGAGCTGGAAGATGAGGAAGTCGCAATGCTGGATGAATTCTCGGGGGGCTACTCCATCTGAGACAAGTCAACAACAGGAGTCTGAAGAGGAGTCAGATGAGGATGGTGCCGGGGCAGAGGAGGAGCAAGAAGAGAATGCTTTAAGGGTTTCTGGGATCCCTGGTGTTGTCCGTGATGGGGGGAGGAGAACGAGGACGATATTATCCTGGATGATGAGCAGGAGCCAGGCCACTCCACAGCTTCCAGTTTAGTGCAAATGAGGGCCTTTATGCTCCAGTGTTTAAAGAGGGACCCCCATATAAAAAGCATAAAGGGCAATGACCAGTACTGGGTGGCAACCTACTTAGACTCCCGGTACAAACACAAAATGGCGGAAATGTTACCACCATCACAGAGGGCTGTCAGAATGCAGCACTCTGCTTTTGCGGGTGCTGGCAGAGGAACTTCCACTCACAAAGAAACAATTGCGGGTACCAATCCAACAGCGCATGGAAGAAGAGGGCGGTTTGAAGATGTGTTGGTCATTTCGGATATGAGATCATTCTTGCAGCCAACCCATCAGCAGCCGTCCTCCGGATCCAGCCTCAGGGAACGTCTAGACCGACAGGTGTCCGACTACATCGGGTTAACAACCGATGTGGGTGCTCTGAGAAGCGATGAACCCCTGGACTACTGGGTGTGCAGGCTTGACCTGTGGTCAGAGCTGGCACAATTTTCCATGGAACTGTTGGCTTGCCCCTTGTCCAGTGTCCTGTCCGAAAGGATGTTCAGCGCACCAGGGGGAATCGTGACCGATAAGTGCACTCGCCTAGCTCACGACAGTGTGGACTACCTCACATTTCTAAAAATTAATGAGGCATGGATCTCGGAGGAATTCAACACATGTGACGAGTCGACCATGTTTGATTGAAATTCCTCATGACAGCCCACAAATATCCGCCACCAGAACAAATCATGGTCCCTGTCTTAGGTAAATACAGTGGCATAAAAGGCCTTTTATGTCCGTTGAATGCCAAATATTTGGGGCCTGTACTGGCCGACAGTTACAAATTTATCCTGTGAACGCCTGATGTAACTCCAGCCACAGAATCCAAAGTTCTTCGCTGTCAGGTGAACGCCTATTGGCTAATTTTTGGGGCCTGCACTGGCCTCCAGTTACATTTATATCTGTGACCACTTAATGTACCTCCAGCCACAGAATCCAAAGTTCTTTGCTGTCAGGTGAATGCCTATTGGCTAATTTTTGGGGCCTGTACTGTCCGACAGGTTACAAATTTATCCTGTGAACGCCTGATGTACCTCCAGCCACAGAATCCAAAGTTCTTCGCTGTCAGGTGAATGCCTATTGGCAAATTTTTGGGGCCTGTACTGGCCAATAGTTACATATTTATCCTGTGACCGCCTAATGTAACTCCAGCCACAGAATTCAAAGTTCTTTGCTTTGAGGTGAATGCCTATTGGCTAATTTTTGGGGCCTGTACTGACCGACAGTTACATTTTTATCCTGTGACCGCCTAATATCCCTCCAGCCACAGAATCCTACAAAGTTGTGTGCTGTCAGGTGAATGCCTATTGGCTAATTTTGGGGGCCTGTACTGGAGTGGCAAGTTCTCACAACAATACTTAGTGCACCAATCACTAATATCTCATAAGACCTTATAAAATGTGAAGCTGTGTGAACCGCAAAATAATAAATCGCATCATTAGGGATTTCCGCAATGGCGCTTTTTTTAAACACTCGATCTGCATATACAGTGATTGTTATAACATGCGTGTGAAATGTAATCAAATACACTGCTTTAATGTCAAATTACATACAGTGATCAGAAATTCTTCCTCAACGTTGCGAAAATTGTTGCCAACCATCTTTTCTGATTGCATCCAACTTCGGTCTGGTGGAAACCCAGTTGCTGTAGCAGGCCGCGCATATTTTATATAGGCGTAAATTACATTGCCAATATTTTGCGTTGAAAAAAATAATGAATGGAGATTGCAAATTCGAATAATACATCTGGTATGTCACTGTCCATGTTGTGGGACTATTTGTGCACTTCAAGGAAGTATTTGGTGGCTGCAAATATGACATGAAGGTATTCCAGGTTTGTCTGCCTTTAAAGTGAATGGAGCCCACCGCGAACTTGTGGTTCGCGAACATTTGATCGCGTTCGCGAACTGTCCCGGCCGATGTTCGTCCATCACTACCCATCATGACTGCATCAGTGCAGAACCTGACATTAGCATGATAAAGGCACAGGACCTGTAAAATAAAGATGAGTCAACAGCACACAGCATAGCATTAACTGCACTGGTGTCATTTAAGTTCAGGTTCACAACACAAGGGGTCAGTTCAAGTGAAGTATCCTGTAAGGGGTGCTATGTAGAATTATCTCCATTTCAAGGGGTTTTCCAAGATTGTTGAAAAAGTGCTACAGAGCAGGGTTCTGTGTGAAATTAAGATAAAACCCACACTCACCTTTTAAATGTCCTATCGCCACTTGGATCCCCGCTGAGATTGCAGCAGTCATGTACTGTTTATTGTATATGTCACCAGTGCAGCCAGTTATTGGCCTCAGTGGTCACTTTCTGTTCATGCACATGTGATTGCTGAGGCCAGTGATTGGCTGCAGTGGTCCCATGAACAATAAATAGCATGTGACTACTGCAGACCCAGCTGAGATTGGAGCGGTGGGAACTGGAGCAGTAGTGCGGGAGAAGTTGGACATTTGCAGTGGAGGCAAGGAGAATGGGAGTGGAGATAGTGGCTATGCTGGTGATAGTAGCACTCATAGTTCACAGTGTCAATCTCCCTCTGGCACTCCCTGGGTCATGCACAGTGAATGGAGGGCACAACCCTTCTTCCCTCAGGGCATTACCTGGTATTGGGACTTCTGCCTGGTGGTAGTTGGAGTGCCCTTGATGGACTACGGTTGGATGGGTGCAAGGTAGGTTTGTGGATGCAGGGGCTAGTGAATGGTGGAGACAATAACCAGTCCCCTTGCTTGCAATAAATACAGCTTCACTTTTCAGAATCTGATGATAGGTGCAGCAGCACAAATAACGGTAAAAAGGACAGTTCAAATGTGGATCACAGTATAATCCTCTCTCAATAGCAGTGTAGAAGCAACAATGATGGTAGTTGTAGTACTCACTTGGTCTCCGTCTTTCATTAAGAACTCTCTACAGTCTCTCAGCTGAACCATAGGCATGCAATGGGGTTCTTATTACCTTCTTCTGCACTTCCCAGACCGAGAAGTGCTGCAGAACTTAGATATGGGTGATCAATTCATCTCAAAGTATGGGGGGTGCTTTAGCAGTAGTTCCTCTCCACAGCAGCAAAGCCTTTCTGCCATAAGCATGCACAATACCTATCTGTCCAATGCACAGCCTGAGTTCTGGACCTTCTAAGGTGTCTGGTGTCTTCTTTTCCTGGGTACTTTGGTAGAGTTGCTTTTTTAGCAGCTGTAGTCTTATAGGCCAGGGTTCTATGAACTTGAGCCTAACTTGCAGAAGCTTGCACATGTAGGTGTTCACAGTAACTCAGTTACACTCAGACTCACTAACTAACCAGGGGACAGAACTAGTCCATCACCTGGTAATCTAAAAAGTCTGCCAAACTGGGTCCTGCTCCCTTACTTTAAAAAACAAAAATATTGGGCAATCCCTTTTTAAGAGAACAAGCTGATGGTGCCGTTTTGCCTGGAGATTCAGTTTAATAGTTTATTTTCATAGACAATTTATGCAGAAAAAGCTATGTTCTACAAGTACAGAGCCAATATAATGTTGTGGTTTAAGCTCCAAAGAAAAATACTTACTGTATGTCCAAGACTCCAAGTAATTGAAACATTACATTTAATCCATGGAATAAATGCAAAATATGATCACATCACTTACTGGGAGTTAAGTTCTAAGTAAGGGGCCAACAAATAGCATTTCTGGAGAAAAACGTGCTATATGCACCTGGACATACAGCCTCAGACTTGGAAAAATAAGTGTTGGTCTATTCCAAAACACATTGTCTCGTATATGTAAATAAGAAAAATTGTCTCCAACCACTTAAGGTCTTGTTATTGCGCCAGGAGGTATCAAAAATGGTGGACCACCAATACTCAACACCCCTCTATTGTCTCTCATCACTTCTCCAGGAGGACTGGCAGCTCCACAACTGAGGAGCGAACAATACCGGCAGCACTGACCACGATTTAAACATACGCCTATACTAGTGTTGTGCCTATGCTTGCGTAACACGAAAAGGTGAGCATAGTCATCACCTCTTTCTAAACTAATACACTAAGAAACTACTACCCTATGAGCACCTCTCGCTCTCTTGCCACATATGCTCTACAAGATTTTGGAATGTGTCTGCGGGAATTTTTAGCCATTTATCCAGAAGAGCATTTGTGAGGCCAGACAGATGTTGGACGAGAGGACCTGGTTTGCAATTTCCGTTCTAGTTCAGCCCAAAGGTATTTGATGGTATTAAAGGGTAACTGTCATGTTTTCATAAAAAAAATCTATTTTAGCATATATTACTGATGCAGCAGCATTATGCATAAAGCAATATTTAGTTTCTTCACATACCACTGTTTTCCTTGTTTTTTTCCTTAGTTATGGCTGTTTAAACATTTACAATATGAGGACCTTCTCAAGATGGGTCCTCTGCCAGTTCTCTGGGGCCAAAACTGCCTTCCCTCACTTTCCATACACACTTGCTGTAGCCAGCAGCTCCCTGCCAGCCAATCAGATTGGATTACTGAGAGACACGCCTCCTCACTCTGAAGCCTGATGCAGGCATGCAGTGTGGAAGACCGCCCCTCTGTCTTCCTGTCTTAGCCAGTGACAGACAAGCCATAGCAACTGTCTTTTAAGGGAGCAGTGGAAAGGGACAGATGACATTAATGAAATCTGTCATTATAAGGTAATTACAGATCTTTTGACAATCATTGACAGACTAACTCAGGTATACATTCCTAGCTCTAATAAACTAGCAAATAAAAAAAAAATGACAGTTACCCTTTAAAGGGAACCTGTCATCAACTTTATGCTGACCGCAGCATAAAATAGTGACAGAAATGCTGATGTCAGCGGTGTGTCACTCATGAGCTAAAAGTAAGTGGTTGCTGAGAACCAGCATCATAATCATTGCAGCCCAGGCCTTTAAAAGAGTCAAATCTACTTCAAAAGAGTCCTGGTTATCCATAATCTCCTGCTCTCCTGCCCATCTGCTGATGATTGGCAGTTCTCTCCTAGAGAGAAAGAGAGAAAACTAGGTAAAAAACTGTCAATCATCAGCAGGAGAGCAGGAATTTGTGAATAGCCAGGACTCTTCTCAGGTGGCCGTGACTCTTTTCCAGGCCCAGTCTGCAATGATTGTGATGTTTGTTCTTGGCAACCACTTACTTTTAACTTTTAAATGACAGACCGCTAAAATCAACTCACCTGTCTCTACTTTATGCTGCCGTTAGTATGGGCAGTGTAAAGTTGATGACAGGTTCCCTTTAGGATCAGAGATCTGTGCAGGCCAGTCAATTTCTTCCAAACCAAACTCAACCAACTATGCCTTTATGGACCTTGCTTCGTGTACTGGGGTACAGTTAGGCTGTAACAGAAAGAGACTTCCCCAAACTGTTGCCAGAAGCATACAATTATTCAAAATGTCTTGGAGTGCTAAAGAATTAAAATTTCCTACACTGGAAGTAAGAAGCCTAGGCCAACCCTTGAAAAACACCGCTATACCATTATTTTTCTTCCACCAAACTTAACAGTTGACACAGTGCAGTCAAGCACAAAACATTCTTCTGGCATTCGTCGAACCCAGACTCATCCACCAGACTGCCAGATAGAGAAGTGGGATTCATCATTCCACAGAACACGTTTCCACTGTTCCAGAGTCCAGTGGCAGTGTGCCTCACACCACTCCATCCAACTCTTGGCAGTGTCCCTATGTATGTGAGATCGTACTATGAGTCTCAGCAATCAGTGATCCAGCACTGTAACTTTATGTGGTCTGCAACTTTGTGGCTAAGTTGCTGTGGTTCACAGTTCATTGACTTTATACGCCTGTGGCAATGGTGCCGAGTGAATCGCCGTAATTCTAGATATTGTGTCCCAATACTTTTGACGATATAGTAAACACTGTATATACCATATATCCCACATAGTGTATAGTAGTAAAATCCCTGATTAATTACAAACCTTTACATAACACTATCTACATTGAAACATTAGATTTGACGGATGATTCTAGTCTGGACCACACTGGAAAATTTTCATCAAAGTTTTTCATTGAAGACCCACAGCTAGAGTGAAAATCATCTACAAAAAGTCTCTGTCTCTCTGATTTTAGGAAATTAAACAGCAAATGCAAATGGTAAAATTCACTGTTCACCCACCCAAGGCCTATAAAGCGTTCCCCACCAATTTGTAGAACGAGGAGAGAGAAGCGCTCACATAGTGTGCTCTCTCCCCTTTCTTCAGGAGAGGCAATTGAGATGGGCTCATAGACTTTCTATTGTGGCCATCTCATGCAGCGAGAAGAAACAGCGCTCTATGTGAACACTTCTCTCTCCTCGTTCTAGTTATCGGTGGGGATCCCCACCATTCAAAACCTTGATATGATATGATATGTAACTCTACTACATCTGTAGGTCCGTCAAGTTCAGCCTTTCTCAGGTCAATTATTTCATATTAATTGTAAGATTTTGCCTGTGGATATGTCAAAAAAGTTTGGAAAACCCTGTAAATATTGGTACAAGATCATCCTGTAATCCCGTGGCACTGAGGACGGGTTCACATCAGCGTTTCATTTTCCGTTCAGTTCTGTTTATAACGGAATGCCCAGACAGGATGCAAAACGGAAGCCTTTAAGAGGCATTCCGTTTTGCTCCATCCTAATAGAAGTCTATGGGCAAGCATAATGGATCCATCTGGTTTCCGTTATGCAGGACAAAAAAAAAAGTTGTGTCCATGGAACCTATAACGGAATGCCATAACGCTAGTGCGAACCCACCCCAACTTTAGGCGGGTCATTGCTACAGCTGATGATTGGCTGAACAGGCATTTCCTAGGGACTAGGAAGCAGAGCCAATGAGGGCTATGGTATTGTGGAACTGGAGATGGGGAAAGATCATGGGGATATGATTTCTTTTTTGCTTCTTTTATGCCACTTTGAGCCATTAAAAATGGTCCACTGGGCACCACTTTACATTTTAGTGAGTATGAACAAAACGGATAGATCAGGACAAAGGATAAACCAGAAATCAAAAATGTACTTATTTAAGTACCCATATTGTAATTAATTCATGTCTTTCAAATGCAATTTATTATATACAAGTAAGTATAGGAATAGGAGTTTTGTTGATTTAATTTCTATTGGTATAATATACTTGTCAGCTATGTAAATAGATTATATTGTACGCATATACAGAAGATATGATTTTATGTACAAGTATTGCAATGTAAACCAGTATAAAAAAAGGTCTAAAACAAAATCTTTGTGGTCTATATAGCAACCAATCACAGACAACCAATAACAACCAATCATATGCCTTGAAAAATGCAGATTGCACTATGGGCAATAAAGGCAGTTTCATAAATCTGCCCTATTATACATATGTTTATATAAAACAAGTGTCCATGATTTGAGGGCTATGAAATACAATGGGGGAATTTATCACGTCCTGCACTCCAGAATTCTGGCTTTAAAAAGCCACAAAGTGACAAAGAAACTTGTGACTTGGGGCAAAGTTTTACATTTTTACACTACTGAAAGTTTTGGAAAGTGGAAGCAGTTAACCATATTAATTATTTTCACTCCAGATTTATTAACTGAGACTTTTTAAAAGGTCACAAAAATACATTCACTCTTACTCCAGTAAAGGGTAGGCATAGAAAGTGGAGTCATTTCTCAGACAGTGTTAGACTTAAATATGCACCAATTTTATCAATCTGTGTACGACATTTAATAAATTTGGCCCAAATTACGGTGACACAGATGCAAAACTGACTTTAAAAGTTCCCCTCGTGACCAATTCTCTCATCCCTTCCAAATATTTTGCACCAGATAGGAATCATTTTTAATTATAGAGAAACTGTCTGAAATTCATTTTAATAATTGGGGGTCATTTACAAAGGCTTTACGCCATGGTTTTGCTGGTGTGAATTTCAGGTTTCTTATTCTTGTTGCCTTTTTACTAAGACTGGAGTGTGAAACGCCAATCTTTAGTAAATGACCCCCATTGTGTTCCTAATCATAATTTTCTTATTATAATGTTCTACACTGACCAAAATTCTCTGAAATGCCTTTGGAGACGGTTTATGGTAGAGAAATGAACATTCATTGCACGGGCAACAGCTCTGGTAGACATTCCTGCAGTCAGCATGCCAATTGCACGCTCCCTCAAACATTGCGACATCTGTGACATTGTGCTGTGTGATCAAACTTCAATTTCAGAGTGGCCTTTTATTGTGGGCAGTCTAAGGCACACCTGTGCAATAATTATGCTGTCTAATCAGCACCTTGAAATGCCACACCTGTGAGGTGGGATGGATTATCTCGGCAAAGGAGAAGTGCTCACTAACAAAGATTTAGACAGATTTGTGAACAATATTTGAGAGTAATGGGTGTTTTGTGTATGTAGAAAATGTTTCAGATCTTTGAGTTCAGCTTATGCAAAATGGGAGCAAAACCAAAAGTGTTGCGTTTATATATTTGGTCAGTGTATATTATGTACAGTTTACTGGGATGGCAAGGGGGGAAACATTTACCACCAATTATGCAAAACAATTTGGGAGCTTCAATATATTTTGTACAGTGAAAGTAGAGTCAAGTATTTTATTGGATGGAAAATGTGTATAGAGAAGGGAGTGTAAATTTGGCAGGAAAAAAAACATACAGAATGTTCTTTTCCATTCTTACTAATGCATGAATAATATAGATTTTACTCTTTACTCCAGGAAAATATTAACCTTTTTCTGTTAATATATAGGCTTCTTATGTAAAATTTTTGTGTCATGCCACCTAATTGGAATTTATTATGTTGCAGTTATGTATGATAATAACCCATGGTTTAGATGTGGTCTAGAGGGGAAAAATTCAATTATTCACAAAATTGTCCTCCTGTGGAATAAAATATGCTGTACACCAGGCATGAGGTGGTATGAGACAGAAGTGTCTCACATACCTAGTGAAATGTACAAAATGTAATGTCTTATATGGACTATTTGTAAATTTGGTAAAATGTTCTATATTTTCACAAATTAGGCAACTACCGTAATTCATGCAACCTACAAAGGTATTAAAAAATCTCTACCATTTTATACCAACTTGACCAAGTCTGTCACTGCAAAAATTGACCAATTTGCCAAAGATAGCATAAAGCCAGTACAATTATCGTAATACTCGGGGTTATGCCAAGATAGAGGATAAGCGTCTGATCTGTGAGGATCTGACTGCTGGGGCCCCCCACCATTCTTGAAAATACTTTTTAATGAAACTGTATATAGCAAGTTTTATGATTCTAATCTTGTATTCAGTGCCTAGGGTTACGACTTTCAGCTTTCTGGTCGAGCATGCATAGTTCCAGCACCAGGAGTAATAGGAAGCTGTAACTGGGAAGTAATGTGAGAGGCTCAGCCAAGGAAATATGGGATAAGAAGAAAAGCCTGAAGTAGATATCAGCAATGCCAGACAGGACCAGAAATCTGCTACCCACATAGGATGTGGCTGGAGTCACAACCTTTTGATGCATTGAGGAGAAGCACATAGGGAGCAACAGTTGGACAAGAAAATGTAATTATACACCACACACAAAAAACTTTAGGATATTTGTCTTGGGGGTGAAATTTCAATGCACTTAAACTTAAAATGCACTCTAACCTTTACAGGTGAACTTAATGTGACCTTCTCTAAACTTTTGAATTCACATGTCCCACTGTTCAGTGTTTCAGTACTTTTTGCACAACTTGCTGTTCTCTAACAAGGAGCTTAACGGCAAAAATCACAACAGGTTTTTGATCCATGAATCGCCCAATAAATTTCCTGGTTCAATTAGAATTGGTATTTAAACAGTCCTCCTCATCATGCTGTTCACATTTTTACATCAGGAGACCAAGACAACACCTAACAATTGATCAACAGTACCTCACCATTGCAATGCTTCAAGCAGGATGATCTCAGACGGAAGTGGCCACTGAGCTTAGAGTATCACAGAGTGTCATCAGCGGGTTGCAACAGAGATACAGTGAGACTGGAAGAGTCACAGGCATAGAAGTGGACTTCCTTTGGCCACATCCTACACTGATGACCGCTTTATTGTGAACAAAGATGATGAATGCCACACAACTCCAGGCACATTTAAGCCTAAACTACTTGAATAACATCATTTATCCAGTCATTGTGCCTCTGCATGAACAACACAGGCCTAATTTCATCTTCATGGACAAACATGAGCCAGCTCATCGAGGCTGCATCATTAGGGAATGACTTCTGGAGACTGAGGTACCTCAAATCAAGTGGCCTGCACTTTCTCCAGACCTGAATCCCATTGAAAACCTATGTGATCAGCTGAGTAGCTGTGCAAAGGCTTGTTACTCTGTACCCCAAAACCTCAATGACCTGAGTGCCGCCCTTCAAGAAGAGTGGGATGCCATTTCTCAGCAAACAATAATTCGACTTGTGAACATCATAAGACGTCATTGTCAAGCTGTAATTGATGCTCAAGGCCACATGACAAGTTATTAAGAAATTGACATTTTGTGTGGGGATATACCCACCACTGTTGTTGGCTTTTGTTTCAATAAATAGTATGAGATGAGGAAATCACCATTGCATGCTTCTACTTTATGCTCTACTTTCATTATATAATATCACTTTAGCGTGAACGTTTTACGTTTTCCATAAACTTCACCCAAAAGCCAAATATCCCTAACTTTTTGTAAGTAGTGTATATGTTTAGAATGTAGCCTTAGTGTTGCTGCTCTGTGTATAATGACTACAGCCTTCTTTGAAGTTTCTTGTCCATATGGTGAAACACCCCTTTAATAGGGACACTCAGGAAGTATTATAAATTTTGATAGGGAACTCAGTGGGCATTTTTAATTTTTAGGGAGCACTCAGTGGTCATTGTTACATTTTATAGGCACTCATGAGGCATTATTACCTGAAAATTCACATAGAAGGGAGCACTATTATTGTCTAGAGCAATTAAGGGGCATTATTAGGTTCTACAGTACACACAGGGGACATTCATTATTACCTTCTAGAGGGAACAAATAGGTTATTATTGCTGTCCAGAGGGCACCTACGGACATGAATGCTACATTCAGGGGACAACGATGGGCATTATTACTGTGTGAGAGTACAAAGGTGTCACTAATACTTTTAAATTCACATGTCCCACTGTTCAGTGTTTCAGTACTTTTTGCACAACTTGCTTTTCTCTAACAAGGAGCTTAACGGCAAAAATCACAACAGGGGTTTGATCCATGAATCGCCCAATACATTTCCTGGTTCAATTAGAATTGGTATTTAAACAGTCCTCCTCATCATCCCGTTCACATTTTGACATCAGGAGACCAAGACAACACCTAACAATTGATCAACAGTACCTCACCATTGCAATGCTTCAAGCAGGAAGATCTAAGACGGAAGTGGCCACTGAGCTTAGAGTGTCAGAGAGTGTCACCAGCAAGTTGCAACAGAGATACAGCGAGACTGGAAGAGTCACAGGTATAGAAGTGGACTTCCTTTGGCCACATCCTACACTGATGACCGCTTCATTGTGAACAAAGCCCTGCAGAACTGGATGATGAATGCCACACAACTCCAGGCACATTTAAGGGAGGTGAGAGGCACTCAAGTGTCACATCAGACTATTCAAAACAATTTAAATCGGTGTGGTCTGAGTGCTAAACAACCTGCAAGGGTACTTGACCACACCACTAGGCACAGGCATCATCGTCTTGCATGGGCCAGGGGGCATCTACGTTGGATGAAGGACCAGTGGGCCTCAGTGCTGTTCACTGATGAAAGTCGATTCACACTGAGCAGAAATTATGTCAGCCAACAATGTTGCAGACGTCAAGGAGAGCGCTATGCATCAGCCACTGTTGTCACCAGATGAGCCTTTGGTGGTGGTGGTGTTACAGTGTGAGCAGGTGTGTCTAGTCAATACATAACTGCCCTATACTTTGTGAATAGTACAGTGACAAGCCTAAACTACTTGAATAACATCATTTATCCAGTCATTGTGCCTCTGCATGAACAACACAGGCCTAATTTCATCTTCATGGACAAACATGAGCCAGCTCATCGAGGCTGCATCATTAGGGAATGACTTCTGGAGACTGGGGTACCTCAAATCAAGTGGCCTGCACTTTCTACAGACCTGAATCCCATTGAAAACCTATGTGATCAGCTGAGTAGCTGTGTAAAGGCTTGTTACTCTCTACCCCAAAACCTCAATGACCTGAGGGCCGCCCTTCAAGAAGAGTGGGATGCCATTTCTCAGCAGACAATAATTCGACTTGTGAACATCATAAGACGTCGTTGTCAAGCTGTAATTGATGCTCAAGGCCACATGACAAGTTTTTAAGACTTTGACATTTTGTGTGGGGGTATACCCACCACTTTTGTTGGCTTTTGTCAATAAATAGTATGAGATGAGGAAATCACCATTGCATGTCTCTACTTTATGCTCTACTTTCATGATATAATATCACTTTAGCGTGAACTTTTTATGTTTTCCATTAACTTCACCCAAAAGCCAAATATCCCTAACTTTTTGTGAGTAGTGTATATGTTTAGAATGTAGCCGTAGTGTTGCTGCTATGTGTATAATGACTACAGCCTTCTTTGAAGTTTCTTGTCCATATGGTGAAACTCCCCTTTAATAGGGACACTCGGGAAGTATTATAAATTTTGATAGGGAACTCAGTGGGCATTTTTACTTTTTAGGGAGCACTCAGTGGTCATTGTTACATTTTAGAGGCACTCATGAGGCATTATTACCTGAAAATTCACATAGAAGGGAGCACTATTATTGTCTAGAGCAATTAAGGGGCATTATTAGGTTCTATGGTACACACAGGGGACATTCATTATTACCTTCTAGAGGGAACAAATAGGTTATTATTGCTGTCCAGAGGACACCTACGGACATGAATACTACATTCAGGGGACAACGATGGGCATTATTACTGTGTGAGCGTACAAAGGTGTCACTGATACTGTGCGAATACTGATGAGATTGATATTACTATTTGGTTATAAAAGTTAGCACAATGACTGCTGGGGGCACAAAAGATGGCACTTGTATTGTATGTAGCACTATACCACTATGGGCATTATCTACAATATATGGCACCATTGTTTTTGGAGGCAATATGTATTAGCCACTATTATTTTTAGACATGCTGTCTATGTGCCACTATATTTAGGGGGGTAATTGTAGTCATGACAAAATTATTTCTGAAATACAGTATTTGGGGATACTGTACCACACAGAAGGTGCAGTAATAGGGTATTAGCAGGATGGTGAGTTTGTATAGACTGGGGGAAAATAGGGGAGGAGGGAGGGTTGAGGAGGAGCCAAAGATGGCTTTGTTGCAAACCTCATCACTCGTGCCTGGAAGAAGTTGTCATGGTCCACAGGGCTGATGGAAAAGATGAGAAAAGTGAACAGCTCCAATCGGAGAACACATGTGTCAATTGTAATTCACTGGATTTTACTCAACTATTATCACTTATATATGCATTATCTTACTCAACGTCCCCAACAGACCTATCTATATCGATCAATGGCTGCACACTCTGACACCAAGTCAACCATGTCCGCTGCCTTGGAGTAACCTTGGATTCTGCCCTGTCCTTCAAACCATACATCCAAGCCCTTTCCACCACCTGTCACCTCCAACTCGAAAATATCTCCCGCATCCGCGCATTCCTCAACCAGGAGTTAATGCTTGTACGTGCCCTCATCATCTCTCGCCTAGACTACTATAACATCCTCCTATGTGTGACCTTCCATCTAGCACTCCCACACCCCAACAAACTATCCTCAACCCCGTTACTCCTCTGCCTCTCCCCTCTGCCATCTCTTCACTGGCTCCATTGCCCAGCGAATTCAGTTTAAAATACTAACAACTACATACAAGGCTGTCCACAACTTGTCCCCTCTTTACATCTCTGAGCTACTTTTCCAATACATCCCCACACATAATCTCCGATCCGCACAAGACCTTCTTCTCTTCTCTCCTCTTATCACCTCTTCCCACAATTGCCTCCAAGATTTCTGGAACTGGAACCATCTACCCCAACACATCAGACTCTAACCTAAAGTGGAATCCTTTCAAAGAAACCGGAAAACCCACCTCTTCAGACAAGCCTACAACCAGTGTCGCTGCTGCTGTTATACCACCATGACCAGCTTTACTCTCACCTACTGTGTCCTTCCTCCATACCAGATTGTAAGCCTTCGCGGATAGAATCCTCTCTCCTTCTATACCAGTTTGCAACTCGTTCATGCTTAGTGTAATTGTCTGTATTATGTATGTGCACCCCTTATCATATGTACAGCTCCATGGAATGAATGGCGCTTTAATAATAAATAATAATAATGCAGTGTCCGTGTATACTGAAATATAGTCAATGTATGGTGGTGATTTTGGTCTTTGTTGAGTGTCCAGTTATTATTTAGTGGTATTGATAGTGGAAATGCACTTTAAGAGTAAACTGTATTATCTATCCGTACAAATGTAGCTTGGCGATTCCTGTAGTGGGCCAAAGGACTGCCAGTCCGACATTGATTACATTCCTAGACGCAATGTTTAGTATGTGAATCTATTCTAGGTACTGTAAGCTGTATGTGGTTATTCTATGTATTGACTAGCTGCATGTATGCATACTTATCAGTGATTACATACTGTATTTGCAATAACTCACAACTGAGACACAACGGTTGTAAAACCCTTTATTTGGAGACCAAAATGAGCAGAGACTGAACCATACAAGGGTCTTGGAACAACATAGTGCATTTCATTAACCCCACAGCAAGTGTCACAACCCATGGAATAATGGTCATAAAATACCATGTTCTTCATTTCCCTGAATATAGCACCAATACGAAGAAAATTGTTTAACCCTTTACTGTCAGGGTGATTGTCTCAAACCCAGGTTTACATTTAAGATTGCACTGAGAACAAATGGGTTTCTGTAATTCTCTGTTAGTTCAAGGATAAGACATCATGGTCCCCGTGACACCTGTTTTGATCTGCTTGTGTTTTGCGAAAGTAAAATGAAGGAGACATTAAAACAATATCCGGGTTTATTGGAGCAAAATTATACCCACATTTGCACTATTTTCTTCAATGTCAATCTGATATTTTCATATATATTTCATAGGGTGGCATCACAGATTTCGGTTTGGGGCTAGAAGTGTCAAGTTATGCTGGGTAATTTTTTGGAGTAATGGCAGAATTTTTGAACAGACCGCCATAACGTTAGGAAGAAAATTACATTTCAGAGAGTTGCGGGGATTATAGGGATGTACCACATGAAATTAAACCAATACATGACGTACGGTAATCTTCTTTGGTATTATACCGAATCTAGGCAATAAAAAGCTATGTTTTTTTGTTCTATGTTTTATTTGTTCTTTGTATTATTTTTTAATGTCAAATAAATTGCTTCAACTTCCACAAACTTGTATCAAATGTTATTACTGCTGTGCATCCCTACGGCCTCCCACTACCTTATCTATCAATCTTATCACCTGCATGCTCTTTCTTCGTCTTCTATGGTCTTCTATACACAGAGATGGTCTTAGACTCTACCTAAACTTATACATAAAGGGGGACATTTACTAAGACCGGGGATTTAGACACTGGTCTTAGTCCCTGTCTGCTGCAGCTTGGTACACCTAAGTTATGTAGAGACACCGGCCTAGGCGCATGACCCCATGGCCGTTCATTTTTGGCGTAGATATAATTCATTTTCTACGCCAAAAACAGGCATAGAAAATGGGGAATGAGGCACTCGAGAAAAGAGGCGTTTTTTTCATAAATGACCCCCAAAGTTTATTAAAACCTTCTGTGAATGCCCTAAAATGATTTTTTCTATTATACATTATTGATATTTTAATTTGTTTTGCAATCTGTACTCCCAGGGCATATGTATCCCCCTGCAACATCATTGTACAGGGAGGAGCTCCACTGTCTGGAGTTCAGGTTCCAATACCGCTTAGCAATCAGACCCCTGTGGCCACAAAGAGCGCTGTATAGGCAACAGCTTCACAGTACATTGCTGCACCTGTCTGTACCAGCGATGCTGTCTTAAAGCCTGGCTTTAGGAGAGCGGGCACAGGAAGAGGAGCAATGTGCTATACTGAACTCCTGCGCTGTGCTCCCTCGCTCTGCTAGACCCTGTACCATGCAAGGCTTTAGAAGAGCGGAACAAGCAGGCACAGTGCAGGATCTCAGCGCATCACTCTTCTGCCTGTGCCCACTCTGCTAAAGACTGGCATAGCACATCTATGGCAGGCTTTAGAAAAGTTGCCCTGGTACAGAAAGGAGCAGTGATGTACTACAAAGCTCTTGTTTATACAGTGCTCTTTGAGGCCGCAGGGGTCTGATTGCAAGCGCTATAGGCACCTGAACTCCAGGTGCCTATATCGCATGGAAAAAATAAGAAAAGAAAAAGTGTTTTAGAAAAATCTTTTTAGGGCATATACGGTAGGTTTTCAAAAACTTTATAAGTTTAGGTACACTTTAAGAATGCAGCATTTAGGATCAGTAGGAACTGAGTAGGGATAAGTCACATGACATACTGTACAATCCCATAGTCTAATTAGCTTACAAAATGGTCATGTGCATAGGTGACGGATACCTTTCTACAGCGTTGCTTCTTTGCATTTTGTTTTAAGGCACTCTTTGTGATACAGTATAGTGGTCCTATCTATTTAAAGTAGTATTCAAATTTACAGTGCTTCCGATGTCTTCATTTGCTATACAGCTAATTTAATGGCAATCTTTTATTTTTTCATGATGGGCCTCAACATACTGCTTAACTGTGTTTATGGCTTCTATAACATAGCTGCATTTTAACTTTCTTACAACGGCCTCGAGCCTCCGAAACACCCCTAATTCTACTAATTCAAACATGGCTCTCCATAGAACCCTACCTATAGTCATCTAAAGTTGTTAAAAACTGTAGGGGTTCCAAATGTTAAGACTGTAGTATGAACGCTAAAATGCTGCCATATTATGGTTATGTGAAGAATTCAATGTACTGCACACATACTCGTGCAGACATATTGCACATAACACTTGCGGCACACCTCTCATACCTTTTAAAATATTGTAATGGAAATGAGTTTGAAGTATCATTGATGTTTTATAATTCTAACTTGATGGCACCTGAGATTTCTCTGGGGTATCAAAATGTTTGGCTGTTTCATTCCATATCTCTGGTGCAAGATAAATCTAAAATATTAAGAGCAATTTGAAAGTGGCACAACTGTGATGATTTACATTTTTGAGAAAAGGTATGAGAGTCTGTGATAGGATTACAATCCAGAATGTAAAGTTGTACCTATTCGTTATTATCTTGGATCACAGCGCATATGGCCGAATGGCAATTCAGGCCTATTGTGTCAGGAAGAGTTGGGCTGTAAATTTACTGGCGTTTCAGAGATACCCTGCGGCTCACGGTCTTGAAGAAGACACCTTTAAGTAGAGAGGAATAATCGGGGATTCTGAACAGGCTTCTTTCACTGAAGGGAGCTCTAGAATCTGCAGAAGCACCAGTTAGCAGCACTCGTAGATTATCTTCATGTGGGCGACTTCCTACTGACAATACTGAGATCTCAATGCCTGCAGCTCGAGCATCTTGCACAGCCTTTAGAAGAGTGTCCTCTGCTTGGGTGTTGCCATCTGAGAACAACAGTAGCTTCTTGCTTGATCCAGGTGCTGCATCCTCACGGAAAAGATCTGTTGCCGCACGTAGCGCTGCTCCAACATCTGTACCACCGTTGATGAACTTCATCTTATCGATTGCATCCACAACCTCTGTGTAGTTGGAAAGGAACTGTACCTCAACCCGTTGTTCATTTTGACCACTGTACTGCACCACCGAAAGACGCACAGAGTCGAATGCTGGACTTTCCGCTTCTAGGAAGCGTTTTGCGAGGCGCCTTACAAAGCCTTTGCTCATCTCGAAGTTTCTGCTTCCAACACTGGTAGAACTATCCACAAGAAGAGTGATGTCGGAAGGAACTTCAAATTTAACTATGAAAACAAAGGAAGGACATTATTTATCAGGACTTGACCATGAGAGGATTAGGTGGCCAGATAGGCCCATATCAACCTTTCTGGGAGCACATACTGTATATGCTTTAACCAGGACAAAAGCAGACTGTATGAATTGTGAAAAATTGTGCACCTTGTATTTCGTAACCCTATGATAGCATATTAAATAATAAAAATAAGAAATAACATACTTACTGGCACAGGTGTAATCTGGGCATTTCTTTTCTGTAAGAGGAGTAAATACAGTTTTAGCCCACATGTATAACTTCTATGGGTGGCACGCTGTTTTGGGAGTGATTGGCATACTATACCTTTGCAGATATGAGCAGTGACATTCTGTAGGAAACCATCTTCCAGCAGCTCTGTATAGCTTGTCCTTTGTAAAGATAGTCCCTTTGAATATGTTGTTCCACCGCAAGAAATATCACCCAATTGGTCAGGGTTGGGAGGAGACTGGAAGATGTCTCCTACTCCAAGAGAAACCACCTGTTGAATAGAGAAGATATGAGCAAGGCGCCAAAATACAACATAAAAACTATGGAGAACACAGATGGCTTTTTACCGGAGTAACATCACACAGGGTATTGAGTGGTGTTCTGTCTCTCAGGATATCAGAGTGACCATCTGTCAACACAAGAGCCACTCTCTTATCAGATGCAAAACGTTTCAGTAGATTATCTTTGGTAAACGCAAGTGCCTCCCCAGTCCATGTGCCTCCTGCTATCCAGACCAAGTTCTTAATTGCCCTACAAAAAAAAGAAAATTTACAAATGTTACAAATATAGGTATTTCCTTCAGAGTAAAGGACCCTCGACCTGATTCTTTTTCCATTGCAAGTAAAAAACTGAGATTTATTGTAGAGGTGCATAATCTACAGTATCACCATCTACATCTATAGTATGTTGTGTAGCATGTTACGATTAAACCTATCCCATTGAAAATTTACTGCAGACTGCAGGCAACATGGAATAGAGCAAAAAGAGCTAAGCAGACTGATATACAGCTGTTCAAAAGAACTAGTGTTTTTTTTTTCATTTAAAGGGGGTATCAAAGAGTAAGACAGACCTCCAAGAGTGGCTGACTCGTGGAGAATTGGTCATGTGACACAAGGGGAGCAGGTCACTGCTGCAGCCTGGGTTTGGCTGCAGCGGTTACATGTCCTCCTGTCGAAGGATAATGTTTTCAGCAGGGACAGGAAAAGCTGGACCAGGAGCCTTAGACACCAAAACCAGTATCAGGGACCAGGTGAGTATGATCAGATTTGGTCAGCCACTCTAGGAAGTCTGTATTAATCTTGGATAACACCTTTAAATCTTGCTCTTTTTATGCTTTAGTCCAGTGGTTGGTCCTAATCCTTAAAGGGGATCTGTTGCTACGATCTCAGACTATTATCTGCAGTAATACATGAACAGTACTGCAAATAAGGTGTCCAACCATTTATATTTTCTTACTGCCCCCTTTTTCCCTGCTGTGAGCTGCACTAAAATACACAGTCCGGTCTGCTGTGCAGTGCTCACGTAATGGAGAAGACTCTTGTGTTTCACTACCGTTTTGAGTGCTAATACTGATGTATTACTGCAGATAATAGTCAAAGCCTTCCGTATATGACTGAAAACAAAGGTAGCTGTAAATCACTGTGTAGGACCACGCACAGTGCTCCTAAGCCCAAAATGACCAGAGACTTAAAGGGGTTTTCCAGGATGTCCTTCAATATCCGAAGTGAATAAGAGCGCTGCAGTAGCCAGTTAGGTCTACTATGCAATGGATGGAGCTGTGTAGTTACTGAGCCAGTTTTCGGAGCAAGAGCTACCCCAAAACAATTGATCATTGGAAGTGCTGGATGTCAGACCCCTGCCAATCAGATATTGATGGCCTATCCACCAGTAGTAAAACCATTAATAGTAACATTCTGGAATACCCCTTTAGGTTTTACTGATCTTTTCCAATAAAACTATGTACTATTAGTTTATTTTATATGTGTTAGTAGTTTCATGGGTTCATACTGTCTATATCAGGGATCAGCACCCTTCGGCACTCCAGCTGCTCTGAAACTATAACTCTCAGCATGCAAACATGTCTGGCTGTTCTTATAACTCCTATAAAAGTGAATGGAGCATTCTGGGAGTTGTAGTTTCAGAACACCTGGAGTGCCACAGGTTGCTGATCCCTGGTCCATAGGAACTTTTATGGTGAGTTTCACTCACTCCTTCAGTTGGCCAATGGTGCTGATGTTGGGGTCTCCCATGGCTACAGATTCTTGAGTATTTCCGTGACTGTACTGTACCACTCCGACTCGAGATTCCCCAGTGTTAAACTGTAATCAGAGAAAATAGAGACTGTTGACACTGTTAGTCATGGAAACAGTATACAGTGAATACATTAAACCTACTGGATGACTGTAAGTTAGGTAATAGTGGAAATATGGAAAATGTTCTAGCCTAGTATATTCTAGTGAGAGCATGGAAACAGTAATCCTGACCATTACACTGCAAGGATCATAAGCACTTCTCCAAGGAACCAGTTCTCTAACCTTGACGTGTTCATCTCTGCTCAGTCGATCGATGACCTTTATGATAAACTCCTTGGCTATCTGGAAATTAGAACTTCCAATACTCTCAGAACTGTCAACAACGAAGAGGACATCAATGGGACCACAGGTGCATTCTGCAGGAGACATTTGTAGAGAAAGACAGTCAAATTCCATTAGGGAAGGGGTTGTCTCTGAATGAGAAATAATGAGCCATCGATTATGTGCAATGTAAATTACAGTAGTATATCTAGCAGGGGCGGACATACCACCTATGCAGCCGGTTCAGCTGCACAGGGGCCCAGCGTGGGAGGGGGCCCTGCACTCACCTCTATCTTCCAGCCAACACTAAGCACAGAAGGATCGTTCAGTGCTGGGGGAAAAGGTCCTGGACTGTACTGAGAGGAGATGAGAACTCCAATACACCTTAAAGGGAACCTGTCAGTACCAAATCGGACCAAATACCGCCAGTACTGCCTTAAAGCTCTTGACATCAGGTTTCTAACAGTGTCCTTGTGTAAGATGTACAAGGCGCATTATCGCTGTAAAAGACCTTTTATTACCCCACAGGTCATAAGCAAATGAGGTTCTTGAAGTCAAGGGGGCAGCAGCTTTTACCGTTCTCTTTGCATTTGATTGATGGCCTTTTGGATTCTTTTAGGCGCGATTCCATCCTGAGATTTCGAGCATGCGCCGTACCTTTCAGATGCCTGAGCATTGATCCCCAGTGTAGGGTATTTGCTTCATCGAGTCAATGTGCTGACGCTCCTGATCCTGTGACTGATGCTGATGCAGAGTAAGGTTCTCTGAAGCGCTTGCCCACGTGAGTCTGCGCCAGGGCATTGACTTGCTGAAGCCAAGTACACTACAGCGAGGATCAATGCACAGGCTCCGCAAACTAGATCATACGCCGCATATGTGAAAGCTCAGGATGGAAATGCACCTGAAAGATTCCAAAAGGCCATTAATTAAATGCAAATCCAAAAGGCCATCAATCACATGTGAAGAGGCGGGAAAGGGGCACGGTGAGCTTGACTTAAAGGGTGAAAGCTGCTGCCCCCTTGACTTCAAGAACCTAATTTGCATACAACCTGCGAGGGAATAAAAGGTGTTTTTGTCACGGCCTATGCTGTACGCTGTGACACTGTTGCCACACTTGCGGTTGCCCGCGGCAACGTGTTGCTATGAGAGCATGCGGTGGCAGTGTCTCGGCCTTCTGGGTGATTGCCGTGACATGGTTTCCACGCATGCTGTTGCCGGTGGTTACGTGGTTTTGTATGCTTGTGTGTGCACTTCCCCTTTAAGTTGTAGCCTCCCCCTGTCTGGTGCAGTTAGGGTTAACTACCTTGCTGGGTGTGGTCACTAGGTGCTTCATCTTATCTGTGGCTAGAGACCAGGAGTCAGTGGTACTCCAGCCATGGTTTGTGCTGGAGCTATGCTCCTGGTCTTCATATTCCATCTGTCCAGTGAGGGCCACCCTTGTGGTCATCAATGTTATCCCGGTGTCTCCTTCCCTTTCTGTCCCTATGTGTATGGAGTGGGTTATGTTCAGGGTGTTGATATGTCTAGTTTTGGTGTTACATGTCTGGTGGTGTTTGATGTCCAGCATGTTTACTAGACATTCCCCTGTCTCACATGTATTGCAGCTTTGGGTGTCCTGGGTCCCTGTGTGGTTTGTGGTGTGTGCTGAGTCCTTTTAATGTTGATGTGGACAGCAGCACTAGTGCACGGGTTCCAGTCAGTGTGTCTGTGGCAGGTAAGTGTGTTATTGGTTTCACTTACCTGCCATCTCTATAGCTGTATGTGTTTCCCCTCCTTGCAGCCTGGCCTTAGTTAGAGACTCCTGTTCCTCTGTGTTGTGGATGAACAGGTCGTCTCTCCCCTGCTCCCAAGTGAGGGATTTCCAGGGCGACTCAGGATATTAGGTATCCAGCGTATGAGCTGTCCCACCATCGGGGTCCGCTCATACAGTGAGGAGTCAGGAAGAGGATTAGGGACGCGGTAGGAGGTGACCTGCTCCCTTATTACTCCTTTTGGCCAGGCTGATCACCCTTTTCCCTTTGATACCGCATGGTAGGGGGTTTCCCCCACTCCCCTCCATGACAGTTTTACAGTGATCATGCACCTCGGATATCTTACACAAGATCATAATTAGAAACCTGATGTCAAGAGCTTTAAGGTACTGCTGGCGGTTTATGGTCCATTTTGGTGCTGACAGGTTCCCTTTAAGGACGTTTGATAATGTCATCAATGGGAGGAGCCAGAGCAAGAAGACTGTACAGCCAGCATTGGTGTAGAGAGATGTGAGTTTTTACTAAAGATGCTAAGTGTGTGTGTATGTAGCAGAGCTGTATGTATGTAACTGAACTGTATGCGTGTAGCAGAGCTGCATGTGTGTAACTGAATGGTGCAGATAGCAGAGCTGTATGTGTGTATAGCAGAGCTGTATGTGTGTAAATTAGAGCTGTATCTGTGTGTAGCAGAGCTGTATGTGTATAGCAGAGCTGTATCTGTATGTTATGAGGTCTGATTTGAGATCTGATATGAAGGTCTGATCTGAAAGGAAGGGAGATATTTTTTGTATTGTCACACGTTATATGGGGTATTTTGTATTGGTGCACAATATAAGGGGGAATTTTTTGACTACAGGGGAACATGATAACTAGTATGGGCACTATGGGGGTATTATTACTTTCGGGTACAACAGGACATGATTATTATTATTGGGGGCACTGTTAACACTAAGTGCACTCTGGCAGATAATTATTTTTATTGGTGGGACTTTGAGGAGCACTATTACTGTGGAGGGCACCCTGGCACAGTATCAGCTTAGTTAAAAAAAAACATTTTTTTTGGGGGGGGGGGGGTCGTATGGATTATGTCAGAAATACTATTTCCTGGGTGCAGTTATTTTTATTTTGCTAGTTTGTTATTTTATTTATGTATCATCTTTTTGTTAAACTCTACAGAGATGAAAGAAGTCATCATGGCAGTTAGGTCTGAATGGCAAAGATGAGGAAAGAGAATGACAGGTAAGAGGTATGTGGCTCTGTATTACCCTTTATGTTTGTAGTGCTGTATGTAATGGTTTCCAAGTATTTAACAGTAGGGCTGGAGGGGGTGCTAAGTTGAGAATTTGGCAAGGGGAGGGTGGGCTTCGTTTCAATTTTTGCTTCTGGCAGCAGAAGGGCTAGGTGCACCCCTGTCCCTTGCCACAAAGCACTGAGGGCATAGGGAGGGGGTGGCCAGACACAGAGGGTCCATCTGTTGTCTTGTGGATATGAGACTGAAAGATCTCAAGCCATTACAAGATGGAGCTGGCATCCAGGACCACTCCCCACTTATCTATAGTTTACATTCCTTAGCTAATTGCGCAGAAGTGAACTTTTTTTTTTTATAATGACCAATGGAACAAAGCCAGAGCCTCAGGGGGACGCCCTGCTTAACTTCCTCTAATAAACTAGAGAATTCTGCTTTGATCCTCGAGAGGTGTCAGTGTGATTTTCTTCCTTGTGCGCGACTCACTAACAACTTGCAATTTGGGGCAGACAGTTGATAATATAGCACAGCTTGTGTGCATCCAAAACACTCTGTCTCTGCCCCTGACATCTAGTCACTTAGAAGAAATGATCATGCGAACAAGCAAGAATTTTTGGATGTTAGTATGAGAACTGTATAGTGTCCACATTTTGGAATATGAAAAGATCAGATATGGTTAAGCTTAGAAGAAAAAATGAATATAGATGTATACTCACAGGCATCAATGCATACTTACCACAGCAAGCTGAAAAAAAATAAAGTTAAAAGGCAATTAAATTTAGCTCGTCATAAATAACTCCAGCATCAAAGATCCAGATGATAATAAACAGGCCTCCGATCACTTAGACATGAAGCATGCACAGCTACATAAAGAGCATAACCCTTTGCACTTTTGAAAGACATCTCTTACTGAGAACATCCAGCATCAAAGGGAACAGATGGACATCTGAGGAACATTAGGACAATTCAAAGAACCCTATACATGTCTTTTTCAACTCAATATGTCCAGTGTAATGTTGATGCTTACAGTTTTAGAGGTTAGTAATGTGCTTTGTGGATGTCTCCAGTTAATGATAGAGTGGTTCTTTTATTTGCCATACTGAAAGGTTACCTGCTCAAACTTGAAAGTGATAACTGGCATTAGCAAACGTTAATATCTGATAGATAAATTAACCCTGTGTTATATGCAAATTCTAATTTGTAAGGCTAATTTGTAAAGCCAATGGTAACTAAAACATCTGATACAGTAACTCAACCCTATATCATATGCTATTTTATAACAAAGCTAAGTTCTAATTTGTAGGGCTAAGATTAATTTGCAAAGCCTATGGTAGCTAAAAAAAACATCTGATAAATAACTGAACCCTATATTGTATGCTATTTTATAACAAAGCCAAGGCTGCTTTCACACTTGCGCTTTCCCTTTCTGCTATTGAGATCTGTTATAGGATCTCAATAGCAGGGAGAGAACGCTTCCGTTTTGTCCCCATTCATTGTCAATGGGGACAAAACTGAACGGAACGCAGTGAGTGCACCAGAATGCATTCCGTTCTGTTTGGTTGCGTCCCCATCGCAAGCACCTTTTTTCTGTCCTTGATGTGGTGCGAAGCAAGACGGATCCGTCCTGACACACAATGTAAGTCAATGGGGGCAGATTCGTGTTTTCTCTGACACAATAGAAAACTGATCAATCCCCCATTTACTTTCAGTGGTGTTCATGAGGGATCTGTCTTGGCTATTTTAAAGATACTACAATCGGAACCGTTCATAACGGATGCAGGCGGTTGTATTATCAGCTCGGAAGCGTTTTTGCTGATCCATGATGGATCCAGCAAAGATGCTGGTGTGAAAGTAATCTAAGCTGCAGCAAATTAGGCACACAGGAGTCCTATCCAGAACACTAGAGTACTTACTATAGTTAACATGGAGCTTCTGTAGCCTATCACACGGCAAGGAGGCAACTTAAATGGTCATGGCATCAGATAAATATCCACACATGTCAAACAGAGCCAGGACATTTCCCTGACTGGAATTTCTGCTTGCCTAATTTGCATAAACAGCAGGGAATACTTTAGAATATTAAATGGGTTATCCTATGAGTAATGTAACAATGAAAATAATGCAAGTCTACATGACAACCTCTTTCTAACAAAGCTAGAACCAGCCCTGAACCTCACATAAATCCAGAGTTCTCCCTATTCATTACTCTAATTGTTCTGCAGTTACTCTTATTTCAATAAGCTACTGGCCGTTTAAGGATGGAACTGAGCATGTGCGGCCATTTCAGTGAGCAGGACAAAGAATTTAGAAAAAGAGAAAACAGCAGGTGGCGCTATACAGATAGATTTCATTGAATAACTCAGTGGCTATAATACATTTTTTATTTCATGCAATCATGAAAGTATTCAGATCCAGGTGGGGGTTTGAAAACTGTAGAATATTATTCATGGGACAACCCCTTTAATTACAATTAAGTAAAATGTAACTTTAAATGCACACTATTGTTTCTACAAACTTTGCAATAATTAATAGTACAGGTGGGAGTAGGAAGCTTTGTAATATCTTTTTTTTTTTTTTAGGAAAAAATGCCTCTTTCTTCACTTACCAGCCAATTCTTCTATTCCCTCCCCCCCACACTGTCTGAACTGATCATTCACTCTAAATTCATAGCTCAAAATCGAGACAGATTATCAGCTCTCTGAGGAATCGGGTTAAGTGCCGCCCATAAAAGTCTTTGGAAAGGGGATGAGGAGGAAAAGGCAGCTACAGAACAGAAGAGTGGCAAAAAGACACATAACAATGCTTCTGAAGGTTCTAGGAAGGTTTCTATCTCAGTCCAGTGCTTCATTCATTGCTATACTGTTAAATATCACTTTATATGTGGTACTTCTGCTTCTAAGGGTGTGCTAGGTACTGACAGGAGAGCAAGGTCTCCTTTTGCGGTTGATTCTTAAATGCACCTATAATGACTGGTGTGCTTTGTGTATTGCTCACTAGAATTGCACGCTCCTCAATATTTATTCATCAAATGAAGAAACTAGTCCTTACATAAGGTTCTCTATCTAGATCCCATGCTTGTTGGGTCACCCAGTTTCATGACTTATCCAGAGCCACAATGTTTTAACAAAAAATAATTCATGTATTATTTATTCGGGGTCCTTCATTACGGCATGTACTTGAAGACCAATTAATACTTACAACACATTTTCATGATGATGTCCAGAATTTCACACTCCTGTGGATATAACAATAAGATGTTGTTTAAAGTGTAAGTAAATGTATAAAGCAGACATCCAATAAAAATCTCAAACTCTGGATAGCTGCCAGCCTCCTAATTTAGAAGCAGAGTGAGTCACTTGGAATACATGTTTCCTATGTCTTGTCATTTTTTGTATGGGATTTCCTAATGCCAACAACTGGTAAAGTAGGGTATGCAAGCCAAGTCGGAGTGGCTGCTGCAAGTTACTGAAAATCTGGTTACCACAGCCAGTAGTGACAGAATCTGTCTGTACTGGATAAATCATTTTAACATGTATATATGGCTATCATGACTTACATCTGGGCCTGGTGGTCCTGGAGGTCCAGGAGGTCCCTACAAGGAAAGAAAGTAAAAAAAATAACAAAAACAGAATAAAATGTAAATTTAACAAAATTGAAATTGCTGACAAATTGACAGTGTAACACCAAGAAAGACATTCGCACAAATATATGTGACTTACCAGTGGTCCTTCTTGGCCTCTGTATCCTTTTGCTCCCTTGGGCCCTACCACCCCAGGTACAAGATTCTAAATGAAGGAGATAAATAACATTTTCATACTGTTTTTCCGATTTACTTTTACAAAATTATATCATTTGGGAATGATATAAAAGAGATATATAAAATTCATCACAGACTATCAACAGCTCCTTTGCTTTCACATTTGCCTCCAGATGGGAGATGTAGTATAGATAGAATGGGGATGGAACAGCGAGAACTGAAGGCAGAGAGGTGGGATAAAGATGGTGCAGAATAAGGAATGGAAAAATGACAGTGGTTAGCAGAACTATACCGTAATACTATGATACAAGTTACGGGGGGGGGGGGGGGGACTAGACATTTATTTTTATGAATAGGAGACTTGCTGTCACACTTAATAGTCAGAAGAAAGAGGAGTTATGTTTCATTTTTGGACCATATATTTAACCTCAAAATAAGGGAGCATTCACACGACCATGTTTTTCTTCCGTGTCCATTCCGCAATTTTTGCGGACAATGCACAGACCCATTCATTTCTATGGGTCCGCAAAAATAGCGGAATGCCTTTCATTGTCATCCGTGTGCTGTTCGTTCCGTGTGTCCGTTGCTTTTATTTTAGAACATGTCCTATAATTGGCCGCAAATTGCGGTCCGTGGCCCCATAGAAAGTCATTGGGTCCGTAAAAAACGGACAGCACACAGAAATGCATCAGTATGTCATCCGTTTTTTGCGGACCCCTGGACTGAAAACATTCTAGGAAACCCCATTTCAGTTTTTTGCGGACCATGAAAAACAGATGACACACGGAAGCACCACTTCCGTATTATACGGACTTACGGAACGGAAAGATAACTGAAGACATACAGGACACACGGATCCATGATTTGCAGGCCGCAAAACCAACACGGTCGTGTGAATGCTCCCTAACAATCCATCTAGTAAAACTCTAAACAAACACCATTTCAGACTTATCTGTCATCATACTCACATCCGCACCAGGGTCTCCAGCATCCCCCTCATCTCCCTTAGGTCCTGGATACCCTTTTGTTCCCTAAAGAAAAAAATAATTAGGAGCTTTAGTATTAAAAGGTTTCTTCCCTGACTCATCGTTCAAAAATAAGACGCTTAGAGTGATAACTATACGCGTTAGCTTACGTTTACGCCACGATCTCCTCGAGCCCCAGGGTATCCCTAAAAGAGATATGAAACCGTTATTAACAAATTGTTTGCATTTGTAATGATTTCATACATATGGAATACTCTTAAGTAATTGAATGTCTTCTTCAAGTCCCCATCTGAAAATTGTTTGCTTCATAAAGTGTCAAAAGTTGGGTCTAAAACTTACTGACCACCAGCGTACTCTTCTTGATGACTTGTTTAGGCTACGCTGTCAGCCAGAGATATGGACACTACATTTGGGAAATAAACTTACCTGAAAGCCTGGAAAACCATCTGTTCCATTTCCTGGGAGGCCATCTTCACCCTAAGGATAAAATACTATTAGTGTATGATAATAAAATAAATTCAGTTATAGTAAAAACCCAGATGATGTCCTGCATCGAGGCAATATTAATTCATAGAGTATGGATTGTTTAGTTTAAGTAAGATGTCTCTAAGCTTTTGCTGTTTGAGAGTAGCATTTAGGGTCCTTTTATACTGGCCAAAGCCTGGTCTAAATAAGCACCGATCGATGATCTAACAAGATGACGCCACTCATTTTAAGGGTTTTTTACACTGCTTAATGCAAACTGTATGGGGACAAACAAGATTGTTTGCATATTGTGCTGTTTACATGGGGAGATGTGCTGCCAAAAATGATGGTTCTTAGGTCAATATAAAAGATGCAATCGGCCCACAAATGAGCTGATCGACTGATTCAGCACATGTAAAAGGGTGTTGATACTGGGCCACACTGAACATTAAAAAGCATACCTCTCAACTTTTTGGAAGGTCAAAGAGGGACAGGATGGTTGGGCGTTCAATGTCAGCGAGTTTTGCGGTGCTTTTTTGCAAGTCTGGGCGTTCCCATTTGCATGTCCGATTTAGGGTGTTACGACATGCGTTCCAAGGTGGAACGCATGCCGCCTAGTCCACGAGGGTGCGCATATTATGTATATCTAGTAGGTTTGGCATAATTTATTTCACTTGTTTTTAATTTAAATCATTAAGAGGGTATTGAAAGGCAAGGAGCACAGTACTAGGATATCCCCTGAGGAAGCGAGACTGAAACGCGCGTTGGGGCTGAAGCTGCTCTGGTCGGTACTTGTGTTTCATTACCCATTGTGGATGGTGTCTATCTTGTACTTTATCAGGTACTGAGCCCTTGCTGAGCTCATATCCCCAGAATTCTTTTTTATTGCACTTGCACTTTACATGTAGGGGTTTTTCAGATAGGCGTATATCTGTGTCTGATGACAATGTTATCTTACCTATGTCATATATGGTGTTATACATAGGAATTACAGTCCTTGTGAGCTTCTGTTTTCTGTACATGCATGCCTCTGTTATTGATTTTTATATTTTTATTATTTTGCTATGAACTAAAAGGAATACTGTGTGATTTTGATCATAATTGGGGTGTTAGGTTGGATATATGTTTTATACATTTTTTGAATCAAGGTTTGTACTGACGGATGGAGGCCATCCCCATTTTGGCTTCAATCCTTGTCTGAATGTGTTCATCTTTATTACCATACACTTACGCATTTTGCCTTTGTGTTTCATAAATGAATATCGATAAACGCAAAGGGGAAGTTCATTAAGTTAAATGTGCCAAAAGTTTGGCTCAATTTGTGGTACAAAAATGAGCATAAATGTCTTGAGCTAGATTTATTATTAAGACACTTTTTGCATGTGGCTTGGATGAGTCTTATCATTACTTAAATTGAGACAATATTGCTCCAAAATCTTGGTGCAAAATGTTGGTTCATTGTAAGCCAACCGAAAGGTGACATGAGGAGTAGTGTCTAACATATCTAGCAATTTGCGTCAAATCTATTCTACAAGGTGCATCACTATGATAAATTTGGCGCTGTGTCTAGTTTAAAGCTACCTAAATTTAAACATACAAGAGTATTAATAAATCTCCCTCAATATGTAAAAATACACCGTGATGTGATGGGGGAAACACCACCTGCATTATGTAAGGCTTGAGAATCCAAAATATCTCATTTAGGACATACATGAAATTACATGACAATTAAGACAATCCTTGTTATGGTGGATTAAACGCGTTCCGTGTTTTTCACTTTCATCTTATAGATACTGTAAAACTATACCAGATGCAGTTTGACTGCAGCCTATGAACACTCCCATACTGCTCCCGCCGGCAGAATTAGCCATCTCCTTTTTACAGTTACGCTCTTACCCTATCGCCTGCCACTCCTGCCTCTCCGGGTAATCCTTTAGCTCCTCTTGGTCCTTTAGGCCCCTGAAGCAATAAAATTATAAAGGCAAAACTAAGAATAAATGAAAGGAAAAAAAAGAATTTATAGCTAATAGGAAACAGAGGAGACACAGGAAACAGCTGCAAGTGATTGCAGCTTAGTACATATGCTAGAGGGTCCAGCGGGAATCAAAAGCAGCTCATCAATTCTCTTTCTGGACATAGGTCCCTAAAATTCTGGCTGTGGTCATCGACCACTGCTCAGCTTAATGTGGGGGAAACCCAGCATGTGACATGCAGCTAGTATGTAAGGCAATAGCAACAGTCATTCTTTTTATGCCACAGAATCGAGTTGGCTCATTTTTCCAGCACAGTACGATGCAGAGACCATACGTTTCCAATATTTTCTTCAAAGGGTAATCCTTCTCTGCACATGGCAGACATTTTGTGGATGCAGAAAATATTCAAATTAATGCAGGCTGTGAGTTCTCCAGGGACCGGTCACAACATAATGTTGCTAATATCCTTACATTTAAAGGGGTTTTCTACACCAGTGCCTCTGTTCAAAGAAGCCATATACCTTGAGCTGCATTGAAGGCATCCCACCCAAGGTAAAGGTCCTCTGCTCTGTACTGATAAGGCGGTGAGAACTGACTGAATAATGTCAGACTCTGCAAGAAAACACCCCCAACTTTTAACATCCAGAAGTACCTTTACTTCACACAGGAATAATAGAGGAATGGCGCCACATAGAGTCATAAGCATAAATGCCCCAGAATTGTCATTCATATGGGTCCTCTTTAAAGGAGTTTTTCAGGGCAGCCCTTCCCCACGTGGCCCAACCTGTGGATGTCAGCATATATACCTGCTTCCTATCACTGGCTTCTGGCTCCTTTGCTCCCCTGCCACCGCTGCCTCACTCCCGTCTTCTGGGCCAACATCCTATTTGAAGGAGGTCATGTATCCGATGCAGCAAATGACTGGCTGCATCTGTGACATGTCCCCTAATGCCTCACGTTACTCTGTGACATGACACATGGGGGACTCGTCACCGATTCAGCCACTTATTGGCTGCAGCGACATGACCCCCGTCAAATAGGATGTTGACACTCGGGGATCAGAGCAAAGCATCCCTGATGAGGGAGTGAAGGAGCAGGGACCCAGCATCAGGGAGCAGGTAAGTTTTATATCCCTTCATAGATCCAGTCACGTGGGGGTTTGGAAGAAAGGCCCCCCAAAGGTGAACAACCCCTTTAAGGTCTCATACATGTGGTTGTATTACAACTCCATTTGGTATGGGGCCATAGTAAGAGCTTGGATGCTAAGCTTAGTTGATGGCTTACCACTGGGTTTCTCATATACACATCTGATCAGCTGTTCTGTGTAGCTCTGTTGCCAGAAGTCAGGCTGGAGCTACAGAGCAATGTCAACATTCTCTGTAGCTGCGGCTCCAATTTCCAGCGACTGAGCTACACAGAACAGTTGATTGGCCAGGATAGGTCATAACTTAAAAAAACCTAGACAACCCCTTTAAATCTGGAGAACGAAAACTTAGTGGGGTGAAATAAAAATGATCTAGGTGAGTTTTAAAGGATTTAATAGGATTTATCTTGGCAAAGTCAAGTGTGTTACTAGACTACATCCTTTAAAAGAGAAGGCCTTATTCTAATATATTCCAGTGGGCGCTATATAAGTAACATAAAGTCTATAGAGCAGATTTATAAAAATTGTCTTAAAGAGAAACTGTCCTTGTTGCCCATTCAAAATATTCAAAAATATACACACCTCGGGACCGCTTGGTCCTTCATCCCCTCTGTATCCTTTTGCTCCTCCAGGCCCTGGTTCACCCTACAAATCAATAAAACGTGAATGTTAATAGACAAGACACTATCACCGAACTTAATTCCACTAGTGAAGAAAGCTTGAGAGTCAAAAATGAATCTGAGAAAAAGGAAACCGCAAGTCAGACTGCTAAGATTAGAATACAAACATTTTTGAGATTCTCTAAGTGTATCTAAAGTCCGATAGCGGTGGAGCGTATAATGGCTAAGAGGTGAAAAGACGATGATCGGAAGTACAAAGCTAGAGAAAAGTGCAAAGTACGAACAAAAAAAAATCCAGAAAATAAGTGTCCTTGGAATACATTAGTTCAAAGGCGCAACATACCATCTATATCAGAAAAGATAGCCAGGAAATTGTATGTTTTTCTGATCTTAACTGATCCTTCCTGATCCTAACAGAAGAAATCCCTGGTCATTGCCAAGAAATGCAGTCCTAATAGCTTTCAATATATCTTTCAAAAAAGACGTCCAGACCCTTTACATCATTAGAGAGATGTAGTTTTGGCCTTTGATATATTTATATATAGTGATTAGGTCTCTTCAGGTCTTCTTTTTTTCAAAAGACATAACCCCATTTTTTCATTCAATTTATCTCCTCAAGTCTTTTTTTCTATACACTGGTGTCCAAAACTGTGCACAATACTCCATGTGTGGTCCAATTCAGGGGCGTAGCTATAGGGGAAGTGGCAGCTTTGGGGTCCAGACTCAGAAGGGGCTCACCCAAGAGGAGAAATAAAAGATTTTATTGTCAGGGCCCCCTGAACAGTATTGTACAATGACATTATATACAGTGACATGACATACAATATATATGTGTAGGAAACTGGCAGGGAGGCTGCTGGGCCTCGTCTGAGAGCGCGATCTTGACTAGCCGCAGGATGGGATTTGCAGGGGAGGAGGGGGTTTCAAAAAATCTGCTTGAGGGACGGGGGTCCGTTCGTTGTTATGGACCCAGTCATTTCTAGCTACGCCACTGGTCCAATTTGTATAGAGCTATTTTTTTTTATCTATGACCCTTTTTATGCATACTATGATCTCGTTGCCTTGGCTGCGAGAATTAAGGGCCACAGAACTAAGGGCCACACAGAACTAACCAATTATCAGTTACTTTATTTGGCTGACACCCAGGGCCGGCGCCACCCATAAGCAGAGTAGGCCACCGCGTAGAGCGCCACTCTTGCTGGGGGCACCAGCGCTCTGGAGTCTGGCCTCTAGTGGCGTTGCGAGGTGGATGCGGCGGGTGCGGGCCGCATCGGGTGACACCAGTCTGATGGGGTGTCACCCACCGGACCCAAGTTCCCAACACCACTAGCACCCGCCCCCTTGTTCTTGTGACACTGATCTGATCCTGTACTTGCTGGCTGCGCAGGCATGAGTTCAGTCACTTCAGCGCGCAATCCCGCAAGACCCGTGACCTCCCGAGGTGGGTCTCACGGGATCATGCACCACAGGATGGGATTGCGCGCCGAAGACACTGAATTTAACTGAACTCATGCTCACGCAGCCGGCAAGTACAGATTGTACAGGATCAGCGACACAAGTACGGGGGGGAGGGACTACATAATGGAGGGCTGTCTGGGGGCAAAATTAACTTGTGTGGGGGCAAAATTACTTAGTGAGGGGCAAATTCCATAATAGAGGGCAGTGTGGGGGGCAAACAACATAATGTGGGGCAGTGTGGGGGGCAAATTACATAATGTGGGGCAGTGTGGGGGCAAATTACATAATGTGAGGCAGTATGGGGGGCCAATTACATAATGTGCGGCAGTGTAGGGGGCAAATCACATAATGTGGGGCAGTGTGGGGGCAAATTACATAATGTGAGGCAGTGTGGGGGGCAAATTACATGTAAGGCAGTGTGAGGGGCAAATTACTTAATGTGGGGCAGTGTGAGAGGGGAACTACTTAATGTGGGGCAGTGTGGGGGGCATATTACTTAATGTGGGGCAGTGTAGGGGGCAGTATTACTAATGAGGTGATTACTATTGGTGGGACTATGAGGAGCACTATTACTATGGGGGCCCTATTATTTCTTCAGAATAGTATTTGTGGTATTGGGGCCGGTGCACAGCGAGCAACAGGATAACACTGTGGGGACTCCAGGTATGGGGGATGATGGTAGAAAAGTGAGGACACTAAGATGTATGTGTGTCACAGTCTGCAGAGATGAGGCGGCTGAGAGAAGTTGCCCGGACCGAATAGAGAAGATGATGACAGAGACAATCTACATTGGAGGAGACGTCACCTGGAGGCCCTGGATGTGAGAGACATGTGCTGCTGTATCTGTGCAATGCTGCTATTTTATGTTTTGCATATGAGAAAATGTTTACAAATAAAAAAAAATCATTAAATGTTCTATTTTACTATTTTTATTATTTGGTCGAAAGGCTGATTGGGGGAGGGGGGATTGTAACAGGACTGCTGTAGAATATCTAAAATTAACTGGTCAAGTAAAATGTTGCATGCAACAATCATTAAATAGGCGGCCGACAAAAAGGGGGGCAGGTCAAAGGGTGTGGTCAATGGGCGGAGTCAATGGGACGTCAAAATTAGCTTTTGCCTAGGGTGGCAAAAATCCTTGCACCAGCCCTGCTGACACCAAAATTATACAATGGGAAAAAGTACCAAAAACTGATGTCCATGCTTTGTACATGTTTTATCAAGTGTTTTAGACATTTTTTTGTAACCTTTTTACTCCCTTATCCGACAGGGGGCATGGCTTTACAGGAAAGAGGTTGTGGCTTAATTATGCCTCGGGGGGCAAAAATATGCCAACATTTTGGAGTAAAACAAAGCCAAGTTATAGATGATGTAAACCTAAACTAGGCAGTCTAAATATGCAAAAGATTTATGATCCTGCATCAGCCACTATGATTAATCTGGCGCAGTTTAACAATGTCTAAGTTTACACTGTCGCATTTTTAGACTATATTAGTAAATTTTCCCCATTATTCTGTCTAAATAGTACTCCCTCCCATGTTTACAACTCTGGCTGGCTGATCAAAAATTTAATTTGGTAGATTCCTATTAAACTCAACAGTTTGTAATCCCTTTCTTTAATACAAAAAATAGGCAAATCACTGTAAAATTGATAGCACATTTTAGTAACTATAGTATCAGAACAAAGCACAGTTTATGTCTTCAATTCCATTTGGCTAGAAGCACATACCCTCTTTGTTATTATAATGGAAAACCTCCAAATCTTTACTCAGAGCCGTCTGCAGCCACGTCTGACTTATTTTCTGCTTAATTTCTCCTCCATCTTTTGCTGCTAAATATTTTAACTTTAAGTGCAGAGATCTTTTCTGCCAATGTTTATATAAAATAACCTTCACATAAAAATTATAAAGAGAAAATAAAGTCATAGAGAAAGTATTCCATATTGTACAGTAGTGGTGCACAGTATTCATGTAAAACATTATAAAGATATAGCAAACATTCAGCTTGTTTTACACAAGGTTTGAAGGGAGACTAAAGAAGACTGAAACTGCTTAAAATAAAAGCTTTATATATTTTTATTGTTACTGGCATGGGTTGTGGATCCACTGTGCCAACCAACTGGTTTGAATTTGGGCTAGACCTAACGGTGTTATCATAGGGGCCCTCAGGTATTCACACTTTAAATGGTCACTAACTTCACAAAACTTTGCATAAATCAATAGTGTGCAAGTGACCACAAGAAGTTCTGTAATATTTTTTATCAGTGATAAATGTCTAGTTCTCCTCTATCAGGTGTGTACCAGCTCCCCCTCAAAAGAAAATAGCTTTTTAGTATGAAAAATAACTTTTTCCCAACCAAGATGGAATCATCTCTGATGGAAGATCATATTACATATATCAATGCAAGTCTATAGAAAGGGGAGGAGGAACTAAGGATACACATATAAACAAGCAGGACTGCACAGCTACATAGGAAGCCTATAGCTCATCAAAAGTGCTTCATTCACAAAAATGCAGGTCAGTACTTCTCTGTAATGTCTTCCATTATCCTAACTGTTTCTGACTGTGAGATGGTTAGGAAGGAGATTTTTCTCTACTTTCTGTGTGTGCAGTGGATGGCAGCTAGTCTCCAACCACTGTGTCTGAGAGAGGTATAACAACTGATAATAGCTCTTTCAAAGGCTCTAGATAGCTAGAGAGACCTAGCATAATCTGTAGAGGCTAATTGCACAGGCAAGGACTAAACCAAACAGCCAGGTATATATAAGAGCAGCTGATCAGCAAGTAGACACAATCATGCAGCAGCTCACAGAGCAGGAGAAGATTAACCCTAGCAGTGCTGAAGACAGAGGTACTGTACAATGAATACAGTACAAGACTTAATTCATACACAGGAAGCCAGAACCTGTGCGCACAGGACAGCAGAGGCCATGAACCGCCATTGTGACATTTACATTTTGTATTTTTTGTATTTAATATTCTGTAGTCATTTATTTTCTAATATATATTTTTTAAATACACAGAGCTCTCAATCCCCGGTATAGTCATAGACAACTTTATGTCTATTTTTAGCCACTACAAAAAGGAATTAAAAATTCACTTAAAAGTGACCTTCTAGTAAGTTCAAAAATATGTAAGTCGGTACCTACAGGAAACGATTAGCATCTATTCCATGAGGACAGAGCTCTGGTTGGGGGTCACAGTGTAGCTACAGTGCCTACAAAAGTCTGATGTAGCCACAGCTCCTGTCTCATTACTGGTCCAGGTTGTAGAGGTCTGAACCAGTGATGAGACAGACATTGTTTTAGACCAGCTCAGTCTCCCTGTAGGTACTGTAGGTAAACATTTTGAAAATGCTGTAAGCTATAAGATATATAGATCTGAGAATAAGTCTAAGCAGTAATATCATCATAAACATTGATTCTTACTGGATCACCAGATGAACCAACAGGTCCATCTCGACCTTGGTCTCCTGTTTGGCCGGGATCTCCCTAGAAATAGAATTGAAAAAACTGTAAATTATAACAGATACATAATAAACTAAATAAAGTGTAAATGTATACATGCTTAAACTGATTGAACCCTAAATATATATGCTTTAAATGTTTTAAACCTTTGGTCTGTGTTCACAAATGCACCCCTGCAATGTGCCATTGTGCCAAAAATTGGAGCTGTTTTCAGACTGATTGTTAATGACCATGTTATTTGGCAGGTAAACAGCAGATTTACTTGCAATATCACAAAGCCATTACCAACCAATTTGAAAGCCACACCATTTTGCAGAAGGATTGTATATCGGCTCTGTTTTTGTTTTAGCACACTTTAGCCACATTTAGTGTCTCCAAAATGGCTCCCTTCAGGTAAGTTTTTAAAAGTAAATAATAAATAGCTACAACATGTAAAACAACTAACAATGATATTTTTATTCTACATAGTTTGTGATAGAACTCCCCTTTCGTGATATCTACCTTATCTCCTCTGGGTCCCCGTGCACCAGATAGCCCTGGAGGACCACGCTCTCCTTGACCGCCCTGTAAAAAAAAAAAAAGATTGTAAAAATAATATAAATTGTTAAGTGTATAGTTCATTTCGGTATAAAACTGTTATCATTCAAGAGCCTGTCATGAACAGCTGGATAGGCCATTAATAGCAGACCGATGAAGGTCCAACTCTCTGCACTCATGTTGATCTGCTGTTTGAACGGCTTCTTTATGGTTTACATTGTTCCTCAGATCTGCAAGTCAGATACTTAGTAGCAGCAGTGCTGGTATTTCAATCTGTTCTGATATCGATGAATAGGACTCTTTATAGTTTACATCAAGCAGATGAAAATCTTTCCTCATTATGCTACTGTGCGTCCATTGCATGATCATGACAGATTTTAAACCCCCTGGGAGCAAAGAATGATACTAGTGATCATAAATAGGCCAAGTTCCCAACATACAGCACGATTTTGGATATTAAAACTTATTGGTAAATGGTGGCCAAACAAAGTATTAAAGGGGTTATCCCATGACTAATGTAAAAAATAAAAACCAGACATCATATAGTACATGAAAATCTCTTTCTATCAAAATTACAACCAGCCCTGTACCTCACATGGATCCAGAGATCTCCCCATTTATTGCTCTGCTAGATTTATATCAAGGTGACAGCTCAGGAGGAGTGTCTTTTCTGCTGCAGCTAAGGACTAGGAGGCGTGTCTCAGCTCTACCTATCACAGCTCAGAGGGCGTGTCTCAGCTCTACCTATCACAGCTCAGGAGGCAGGTTAAGGATGAAACTGAGCATGTGCGGCTTTCTCAGTGAGCAGGACAAAGCAATAAGAAACAAAACAAACAGCAGGTGGAGCTATACAGATACATTTTATTGAATAACTCAGTGGCTATGCTAAATTTTTTATTACATACAATTACAAAAGTATTCAAATCTAGGTGCTGGTTTAAAAACTGTAGAATATTTTTCGTGGGACAACCCCTTTAAGTAGGTGCTAATAACAAACTGTCACTAATTGTATTAGTAGTGAATTAATTTGAATGTCAGGGACAGGGTATATTTACTTAGAGTAATTGTACTTTTACACAAGATCTATCTGCATCCACCTGGAAAAAGCTGTAAAGTGAAGGCCACTAGGGGTCTCACTTCCACTACCTGTTGTATAAGGTCCATCCCTAGTAACAGAGACACAGAAGATGGGAAGTGGGGACATTTCAGAGCTAGCTGAGCTCCTGAGACTGATAGAACTGCTTCTACATTGCTTCTGAAGAGCAGAGAAGCTTATGTGTATCTATAAGTCTGACCCACTCCCTCCTTATCAGCTTTCTGAGCCCCTTAGAAGAAAACAAACATAGTGAGAAGTAAGGGGAGTGAGGTCACTGCATAGAGTACTGGCAGATTCCACAGAAGGGAGACATCCCCTGCTTGTGACAGAAATGCATCTAGATGTGCAAGTGACACAGGGAATAATATGGCTGAAAAAAACAATAGGGAAGCCCAAAAAATACCTGCTTCTTCACAGTTATGATTCTACAATAAGGCACAGCCATTATACACTACTATCTTACATCATTAAAACCTTAGCAAATCCATATGGAAATATGCAACAGTGTTACCACGTGGTGTAAAAAATTCACAGGCAAATCCATGGATTTTTATGCAAATCTGCAGTATGCTGTACATGTTGTAGATTTCTACCAGATGTGTGCCACAAATTTCACTCCTGACTGTGAAAAACACAATCATGAGCATACAGTACCCAAATAAAGTAATAATACTGCATAGATGTGTAGCAGCTCTTACCCGTTCACCTGGTGGCCCATCAGGTCCGGCATCCCCCTGTAAAGACCAAATAAAATATACTCAATTTGTCTAGTAGGGATTTTATATTTATGAGAAATATATTTAATATTTATGGTCACAGGTTCATTTGGTTACTTACCTCATCTCCAGATTCACCTTTCTCACCCGGTTGGCCACCTGCTCCTGGATCTCCCTGTAACATAAGTAATCAACATAAGATACCATAATCCAAAAAAGTAGGTAATAACGTGACTAGTAATCTATACAGTATATTATAGCTAAAAACGCAGGCTGGTTTCTTTGGTTTCTTCTTCATAGGTAAGTTTTTTTGTATTTTTAGATTTATTAGGTAATATTAGTTCAGCTACATACATTATGTTTTCACTTTGCATATGTTTTAAATTAGCAAAATTTTCACCCCAAACATTCCAAGCAGCATATTAAAAGTTTAACTTCATAGTGACCAATAGTTTAAAAAGTATTGATCAACAGAATCATCCCTATTACACCAGGCATAGTGTCTGGTAAAGTTGATCCTGCAGAGCTTAAGCAAAGCTTTTTAATGCAGACCTGTTGCAATATAAAAGGGGTCTTCCCATCTCAGAAAAAGGGGGCATATTGCTAGGATATGTCCCCATTGTCTGATAGGTGGGACACTCACCTACACTGAGAAGGAAGGCCTGAGAGTTGCAGAGGGAGCAATGTGCATGCACAGCCACCCTCTATTTATTCGGTGGACTGAGAATAGCCGAGCGCTGGCTCGCCTATTTTCTTCGGCCACATAGAAATGAATGGGAGCGGTGGCCGCGCAAGCGCGGTGAGCTCCCATTCAGTACTATGGGGAGAGCGCTTGGTGGTGGCCGGACCCAAGGTCACCACCTTCCTCGCTTCGTTATCAGTGTAGATGCGGGTCTCAGAGGTAGGACTCACACTTATCAGACAATGGGGGCATATTCTACCATTTTGATTTGTTTCACGTAAGATATTTGTGGTCCATATTTTACCATGTTTTTAGTGCATGGATTTTCATGAATGGGCCATACACCTCCCAGCAGTGATATGTCACTGACTTCAAACCTCATGGTTATCCTTTGTTCAAAACCCCAATCAATAATAAAAAGGGTCTTTCAAAATCTTACCTTGTCTCCTATGACACCAGCATTACCAGGTTTCCCTGCAGTGCCAGGACGTCCAGATTCACCCTAAAACATAAATGACATACTGTAGACACCTTTGTACTGTGCGACTAGTGATCATGTAGCAGGTGTCGTTAAGATCTGCAAATGATCGCATTTTCAAGCACCTAGCTCCAATCTGTGCATATGGGGAGGGGGGTACATAAAAGATTGAAGGACAGATTGAAACAAAAGTTTTTTAGCTTTATAAAACCTCAAAAAAATTGGATCAAGTTACATGGGATAACTTGCCAGTTATCACCACTTGGTGGAAACTGAGAGGGACAGAAAACTTGAACTGAGAGAACTTCGTTTATTACAGCAAGAGGTGTACAGAGGCGAACCTTTGCCTGGATGGATTGTCAGATTAGAAGAAGGTCGCGTAGTGATCCCAAGTGAAGTTGGACATCACATCCAAAGCCAAGGGCGGCATACATTGTCTACCCAAACCATCAGAAGGCTCATAGCCAGACGTCCAGCTACAGGTTTTTCACTGATCTCACACCATCGCTCTCAAAGGCTATCATGGTGCACAGCAAGATAGCATTGGAGGCTGGAATGGAGGTCTATCCTGATAGCCAGAGATTGGTATGGAGACCATCTTGTCAACACCATGAAGAGGCCTTTACAAGGGCAAACTGGTCCTACTTCCCGGATTATGGTGTGGGGTGCCATAATGTACGTTAGCTGGACTCCTCTAGTCTTTAACAGCTCAGCGTTACATTGATTTGGTCATGGAACCAATAGTATGGCCATTTCTTCAAAGTGTACCAAGAGCCATTTTTAAACAGGACAATCCCAGGCCATGTGTTGTTTATACTACTGTGAGCAGAATGTGTGGCCTAAATGTGCTACCATGGCCTGCAGCGTCTCCAGACTTGTCTCCCATTGAGCACATCTGGGACATCATTGGTCAGCAGTTGCAAAGGGAGCTGCTAGCAGCGGATCTTGATGATTTGCGTGCCTAAGTGAATTCAGCATGGTAGAATGTTCCTCAGAAAGCTATTAATAACATCACTTATTGCATGCCAAGGTGTGTAAGTGTGCATATTTCTGCTCATGGTACTCATAATCAATACTGAATAAATTGAGATGTTTTGAATATCCTTTTTTTATCATTTGTATATCATTAGCATGTCGATCCTGTGATTTCCATGATTCCTTGACTTTTCCTTCTTGGTTTTGCAGTTTCAATGTTGAGGAATGTATCCTATTGTATTTCATGGAAGAATAAATGGAGTTACCTTATTTCCTTTTAGTCCATATGAGCCAGGATCTCCTTTCGGCCCAGCAGGTCCAGATTCTCCCTATGAGGACAACACATGAGCATTAATGAGATTAATTGAAGATTTAATTAGGACACACTGGGTTCAACATGTTTAAATATAGCAGAGCTGTGATCTGTGACTCCAATTTAACCACAGTGCCTAGAGGAAGTCTGAGGTAGTCAGAAACACACCTCTTGCCTCATTATTGGTTCAGATTGCTACCCTTCCTCCTTCGTTCAGCTCTGCCACTTCAGATTGGCCGCTGTCTATAAATGCAGATCTATAACAGCCTATGTAGGAAGTCAGTAGTTCAGGGAGCTGTTTTCTATTACAGCAAGGCCAGATTGAATATAATGTAGAGACTACTCACCCATCATTCATTAACAATCTTTCTTCAAGCTGACCCATGACAATAATTTATCATGGGTCAGCTAAAATTATCATTAATTAAATTTCAACAGACAAACGTTCGTTTTAGTTGAACTCGTCCATTTTTTTCAACTTTAGATTAATGTGTACAGCCACCTAAAACGGTTCAGAGAGTGAACCCAGACATATTCCCATTTTCACCCAGGCTGCCCCCCTGACTTAAGCATCGGAGCAGCTCATGCTCCGATGTTCTCCTTTGCCCTACGCTAAATCGCGCAGGGCAAAGGCATGTTCTGGAGCTCTCCATGGGGCTGCCAGGCAGAGGCTTCTGCCCAGCAGTGAGCCCGGTGACGTCACCGGCACTGATGGGCGGGCTTTAGCGCTGCCCTAGCCTGTAAAACGGCTAGAGCAGCACTAAAGCCTGCCCATCAGAGCTGATGACATCACCAAAGACACTGCTGGATGGAAACCTCCGCCCGGCAGTGTGTTATTGTAAATAAAAGAGTCCTTGCCCTGCACAATCTAGCACATTACAAGGGCGAGCATCAGAGCATGAAATGCTCCAATGCTAACATCAGGGGGGCTGGCTGGGTAAAAATATGGGTATGTCCGGGTTTAGCTCTAAAAGGAGTGTGGAGGGTCACTTTAAGCTTGGATTTATATAAATAACTATTACATCTCTTTGGTACTGACCTCAAAACCAGGTGATCCTTTGCAACCAGCGAATCCATGCTGTCCATCCTCTCCCTGTTGGAAATAATGAAATGTCATATATGTTACAAAACCCAAATTATTTGCAGATTTCAGGAAAGGACTACCTTTACTAAAAAAAAAAGATCAAGAAATTATTTACTACAAAAGACATTATAAAGGAATAGTTGTTTTCCAGCTCATTCTCTCCACTCATCTGTAAAATGCTGCCCCCATTGTGATTGACAGAGGGCAGAAGTAAATACTCACTTAAGTGGCCAACATGTTACATTTCCCCTACAGAGGCCAATAATTGGGCTGTTAACAACTAATTGTTGGAGTTAGCTTTATAAAGGGATTGTCTTGGCGAAACATCCCCCTTTAATAGTTACACGCATTCTTCAAGTAATTTCAAGTTTGGCTAGGTCTTCAGATAAAGGCTCCTGACTGATACTTTGAACATTATGTTCACTCACCTTTTGTCCATCAATCCCATCAGTTCCTCTTTTGCCTTTGTCACCCTGTGAAATAAAGGAAACATGTTTAAACATGGATAGTTACCCATAGAGAGACCTCCTTCATAAAGCTGGAAATGAGGGCAGCTACAAAGAGCATCTTCATCGCTGGAAGAACAAGTCTGTCCATATGTTAAATGGACAGCCTATTGATATCAATGGGCACTATGTACTACACTTCTTAATTTCCCCTGTGTTTGCACTGTAGGGGAATTTAGCACTTTCTATCAGGCACTAGTGTTGATCGCGAATATTCTAACCGCAAATTTTTATCGCGAATATCGGCACTTTGAGAATTCGTGAAGATGTAGAATATTGTGCTATATATTCGTAATCGCAAATATTCTAGATTTTTTTTCATCAGCACCCTCACTGCTTCTTGCTTGTGGGCCAATGAGAAGGCTGCAATATCTTTGTCAGAGCTTAGCAACATCCCTAGCAACAAAAAGTTGCCTACCCCTTACTATATGAGAACCTCCCCAGCAGCCATTTTCTGCTGTTTTTGCAGTTCTGAGAGAGAGAGCAGTGACATTGCTGTGCTCTCTGCTTTAATCTGGATCCTATTCCTTATCCAATTACATTAGATAGTTAGCTCATATATATAATACAGATAATTAGTGGGAGATAGTCAGTGTAGGTTATATCCTGATGTAGTGTAGCTGATAGGCTCCAGTGCAGGGTGTTAGGTAGTGTGATAGGAATTAGTGTTTCTCTGCTGTCCATACATACCGTACATGCTACAGACATAGTGGTGTGATGTTACAACAATACTTAGTGCACCAATCAGTAATATCTACTCAGACCTGATAAAATGTGAAGTTCCATGTATTGCACAAAAAAATATGCACAATCATTAGTGCCGATTTGCGCAATCGCAAAAATAATGACTGGAGATCACGAATTGTAGAATTTGCCAATTTATTGCAAATATTATGCGAAAAAATTAGTAAAATATCACAAAAACTAATATTGCCTATGCCGCTCACCGCTCATCACTATCAGGCACCCTTAAGGATTAAAGGTGATTACTGACAATTCCAGCAGCAGGAAAACCGGTGACTAGTTTATCATTTGGGAATTCTTCTAACAAAAGGTATTGTCTAAATCAGGTCACATTAATAAGATGAAAATCGAGTTCTTAGGCATATCTAGTGTGAGAATATAGGCAGTTGCTAATGCAGACTGTAAATACAGTTCTAGAACTGGATGTGGATTGAGAATGCACAGATCCAGTTATGTGAAACACAAATAAAAGATTTAAAAAATGTTTTGCACGTGAGATCAGAAAGCCCATTTTATGCAAAGGCCAGACCAGGGCTACATAGAGAGCTGGTAGGTATTCCAATGGTTAAGATGGGCGTACCTCTTTAAACTAGTTTGTCTTAAAACTGCAAAACAACTTACCTTTGCCCCCTTTGCTCCTCTTGCACCCTGCAATAGAAAATCAGATAGTTGTAGCAAGACAGTTCATAATGTGAATGAATAAAGATGGTGAGTTGGCCTCCAATTGTTTTTTACTGCTACCAATGGTTTTCACTAAAAGCATGCACATACCATAGAGACAGTCCCTTGCAGCTGCTTTGGGGTCCTTGGAGAAAAGGGATCTATTTGAGGCTGGTCTCATCCCAATTTTAATATGCAGTGAGAACCTGCACAGGGAGGTTGTCTCCAAAGCTTGACCTATTCTTTGGTTGAACTTGATGGACTTATGTGTTTTTTCAACCGTATTAACTATGTAAGCGGAAAATCTACTTAACTCATGAAAAGGCTATGGGGCAAGAATAAGGACATGTCAAGCAGCTTCTGTAATTCTGTAATGGGTTTAATTGTTATTTGTGTTTTGGGGCCTCTGTTCTCCTTAAACAAACGTCAAGGCTTTTGTTTGAGGCCTCATAGTTTATGATGATAATAATAACAATTATTTTTATTAGTTATCGGGGTGGACTGGCCATAGACTCCACAAGGAAACTTCCCAGTTGGCTGATGCCCAGGGGACCATCTGAGCCCTCTTCACAGTCTCCAGCCTGGTAAGTAATGATCTGGTGCCTCCTGAACTCAACTCTATAGCAATCCTAAGGCAACTAGAGTAAGAGGACAGAATGTGGCGGCTGGGCTGGCTACCACAAAGGGGCAGTTTTTGGGGAGATATTTTGTGCTGCTGGGGCATTATTTTGTCATGCACTATAATATTTGGCTCTGCTAGGGTGGTATAATGTGCCACAATAGGGTATTGCTGGTCCTGCCTACTTGTCTCGGCCCTGACTTCTGTCAGTATGGACCTAACGACAAAATTGGGCCACTTTTAGTTCTTTTTTCAGGGCCACTTTAAGTTCCGAGTCTACTCCTGTTAGCAATATTTAACTGTTCATAACCGTAGTGCTAATCTATTCTAATTAAATACGAAATCAAAAGTTACGCAATTACAGGACTTCCAACATGGTCGGAATTCTTGCGGTTATCATAAGTCATCTACTTCCTCAGTAGGAAAATATCAAGTGTCTACAATTTCTCCACAACCATCTCATAACACTTTACTAATACACATTATGTGTGCACCTAGCTCCCTGACACTTCCAAGCTCAGCTAATTTAATACCGAAGTTTTTCTCATGCCTACTTACCTTTTCTCCTCTGGTTCCTTGGTCACCCTATAATGAAAAAGAAGAAAAGGCAATTTAAGATCAAGATCAATGTGAACATCAAACAGCACAGTGATTATACCATAGGTAATATGTAAATGTCATCAAATTTACCTTCATACCCTGATAGCCTACAGGTCCAATGTCACCAGTACGGCCCTGCAAAAGTTAGACGTTATTAGCAATGAACACTTGGAAAACTGTGATAAAAAGTGGCAAAAATTAATCTTATATTTAAAATCGAATAACTGGTAAGTAGAATTGAGGGGGTTTCCTGGGACTTAGATATTGATGACCTATTCCCAGTATATTTGTATTGATATAGTTGAAGATGGGTATTATACGACTGTCGTGCACTTAAATCATTATGCATGATTAAGGACGTTTGTGCTTCCAAAATGTCACATGGTGGATTGGATTAATAAATGGAAGAATTTCATAACAAGCTACGAACAAGCGGTGAGTCAGTGTATGAAAAGTCTGCATGTGTGTGCATTATATCGACTGAAGATTGGAGCCTGGTTAGCTCCGAAGCAGGTGTGGGTGGTACTGAATTATGTGGTTAAGATACACAATTGACTGTTTGGATCTATCCTTATGGTAGGTTATCAATATTAAATCAGCTGGGGTCCGATACTCCCACTGATCAGCTTGCACCCAAAACTATGCAATGGATGGAAGGTTCCATCTTCTTATAGTTTCCGGTGACAGTGTGCTGCAGCTGAGTTCCCATTGATTTGAATAGGAGCTGAGCTGTAGTACTTCAGCATGGCCACTACACAAAGGATGGAGCCTTCTGCTTCCTTCTTCATCCGCTTCCTGAAATGGTTGATCGGTGGGGTGCCAGGTGTCAGACCCCCACTAGTCTGTAACTGATGTCCTATCCTGAGGCCAGGCCATCAATATCTACATCCTGGAAAACCAATTTAATTATGTCATCTAAGCCACAATTATGCACTAAATTAAATCTAATAATTAAAAATAATTGTGAAAAATGTAGTTTCTGTGATAATTACATATTTTTTCTCAAAAACTGATAAAACTGTGCAGTAATCCCTCAAAGGTCCTATAATGCCGATTGAATAACTATGAGCGCAACTGTTCTTGAGTCACTGAGGTTATGCGATCATCTGAGGCCAATGAACGGAAGCCTAACCGTGTAATATTGGAGTAAGAGCAACATTTTAATTTATTTTGGATAGTTTTATGTTTCCTACTTCAGTGAGCAATCCGCTAACACTGGCAGAAACAGTTTACACAAACCAGGTACTCGAAAAACATGATGAACCTTTTACAAGATAGAAAGTTTACAAGAAGTAGAAAGCACTTTTTGGCAGACCGCCATGATAAAGCTCACTGAATAATTGAGTGGCATGATAAAATGTCAAAGGGCTTCCTAATAGTAGCACTGACTTCAAGCAAGTATGACTAAGCCCCCATGGAAGAGTCAGTTAGTCATTTGGTCTAGTCATGAATGGTTTAGTAGAGTGGGTCATTGGGAGTTTCTTCTGCATAGATATATTGCTAATTTAAAGGGTACATCCAACTGTGGAATAACGTAACCGATGAGAGAGCTCATATGCAAAAGGAAAATATAGGTATCCAGAAACCAAGACTGTTGTTCATCTGGTGCTACATTTTCCCATTGTCAGCTTCAGACATGGGAGTCTGCCGGGAGACAGGTCCACCTAGGTGTATGACAGTGGTGTCACTGCACTAATAGCACCAAGTAACATGCTTGGAGCCAGGCAGCAATGTGTATTGGCTGATTTAGCCAACTAGGAAAATGCTAGAAATCATGTGTATAATGTTCTTGTAGTTTTCCTGAATAAATCATAATTTTACCGTAATTAAAGGGAATCTGTCACCAGCAACCCCTCTATCAAATTGTTTCCATAGACACATAGTTGTGGTTCACCTGATTAAAACACACTATTTCTTTTGTTGATCCATAACTTTGTTACAAAGCTATGATACTTTCCCTTAATATGTAAATTAAGCCTTTGGTGCAATGAGGGCGTTGCTTTTATTGTACCCAAGCTCTGCTGATTTCTGTGGCCAGCCCCTCCCTGGCTGCTTTGCTACTGCCTAAGCCTGTCAATCAAGGCAGCGAAGAAGAGGCTGGCCACAGAAATCAGTAGAGTTTGGGTGTAAGAGCAATGGGGACACCCTCATTGCACCAATGATATAATTTGCATATTAAGAAAAAGTATCATAACTTGCGTACGGGGCCTCATATCACCAAAAGAAAAACAGCATTTTAATCAGGTGAACCACAGCCTCAGTATGTGTCTATGCACAAACTTTGAATGTGTATATCCTAAGTGTAAATTTAGCCCATGGATCTGATCTAAAAGATGTGTGATGCACAATATTATATACAGTATATTAAATTTTTGGATGTGGATTTAGCCTACTCACATAATTATTTAGCAGAAATAATGCAATAAAAAAACATGACATCTGATGTTCTCAGCAATTCAAGAGGTGCACTATGCTATTATATAAATGTAATAATTATTGAATTAAATGTCCACCTTTTAACACAATGATATTTTAGATAATAAATTCTACGCTGATTAATTTCTTATTGTATGTTTAAAGCGGTTGGAACATCTTTTTTTCTGATACAGAACTCAAAATCATCTGCATGGACAAAGAGTTAAATGATAACTCTATGTGGCCACCACTAGGGGGAGGCTCTTAAGTGTTTACTACATATTGTTACATATTAAAATACATAATAAAACATTATGCAGTAAGCTCAGAAGCTCCCTCTAGAGGTGGCTACAAGTAGACAGAATAACATCATCAGTATGTGTAGATTATCTAAAGCTCTGGAAAATTCTACTCTAGTCACTAATATGATAATGAAATTTGAACACTAAAATGGTGTTTTAAGGTGGTGTTTAACCTGCATGTTTAAGTAGTTTACATAAATCTTGAATTAACTTTTTTTTTTTTACTCATTATGGCCACAGATGCCTTGTTAATTAAATTCTTCAAGAAAAGTTTACTTACAGGGTCTCCTGGAGGTCCACGATCTCCTGGAAGTCCAGTTTTGCCAGTTTCTCCCTATGGTTACAGGAACATTGTCAGACAGAGTTTACTATGTATATCAATTATTTTACTCACCTTATAGTAGCCCTCACCTCATAACCAAGGGGACCAGGAGGACCTGAACTTCCTCGGGGAGGCTAAGGAAAAACAAGAATATAACAGTTAAAGCATTTCATAGAATTATACATTTTTGTAATATTCACAATTTGTGCACATCCCGCACTACAGACATCCCTTACCTGACACTCATAGGAGCAGCACTGCAGCATTAAGAGAAGGGAAAGAAAGGGTTATTAGTGACTCCATACAGCATTGTATAGCATGACGTCTTCAGGGTTCATTAACATATATGTAATACTCACCCCGTGTTCACCGTTAGCTTTCTGTAATAAAGGAAAATGAAAGTTATAAGCCTGAAACCATTGTAGCAACTCTGTTCATCTGTTCATAGAATTACATAGTTAATATGTATGAAAGAAAATGTTTACAAATAGCAGATATCTGACGTATTAATAAAACACCATAATTAAGTGTATACATTGTATCAATAGCCCTGACGACTAAGCCTGTAAATTTGTGATTCTTGTCTGTATACTACAGACATAAGTCATCTCATTTTCCATTTTACAGTGAGTTGCAGAACTCTTCAAGCCCTTAATATTCAATAGAGGAAAATAAAGTTTATTTGTCACACAGTATCAAACACCTCTATAGAGTGCAAAAATGTATTAAGACTAAATCACCTTAAGTGTTACAATTATATACATATAGTATAAATATTTGGAACTTACTTTATCCTGGTACACTTTTTTAACTACGATTGCCACTTTTAAAACTACTCTACACTATAGTATAGTGTACTGTATGCACTATGAGCTGAAATATCCATTCTTGCCAATGTCATGGACACTTGGGTCGCTAATATAGTTTTTATAATTTGCCATGACTGAGGCATTTTTCCTTAGGGTGGGTTCACACTAGCGTTAGGGATTCCGTTATAGCTTTCCGTTATAACATGGTTATAATGAAAATAACGGAATGCCCAGACAGAATGCAAAACGGAAGCCTTTAACAGGCATTCCATTTGCTTTTCGTCCTAATAGAAGTCTATGGGAAAACATAACGGATCAGTCTGGGTCCCGTTATGCAAGACGGAAAACAAAGTCCTGTCGACAGAACTTTGTTTTCCGACTTACATAACGGGAACCAGACGGATCCTTTTAAAGGCTTCTATTTTGCATTCCGTCATAATACAAGTCTATGGGCAGAAGAACGGATCCGTCCTTCCATCTTATGGATTATGTTATTTTCTGTTATGACCATGTTATAACGGAAAGCCATAACGGAATCCCTAACGGTAGTGTGAACCCACCCTTACTAAGGCTCTGTTCACACTTGCATTAAAGGAGTTGCCTCAGGTGACAAATGTCTGATCACTGGGACCGCACCCCTGGGCCACCAGTGTTCACTAGAATGGAGGTTTGCATGTCCCTGTTCCTCCATACTGTAGGTCCGAGTTTGAACGGAACAGTGATGTAGCCTGCGCCCTGCCACTCCACTCGATGTCTATGGGGCTGATGGAAACAGCCAAGTACAGTAGATATACATTCTTTTAATTACTCACAATAGTGTCAATTATGGAATCAATTGTGTTTTCTAGTTCCACTTCAGACAAGCCAGCAGCACTGGTGGCTGTGAAGTTCCTCCTGTAGTTTGGATCAGAGGCTATAACACTGAGACGTGGTTCCTGCACATAAGAAAAGAGAAAGCATTAGATGCGGCTGTGCATTTATTTGCATGATATCTACATTGAATCAAAGAGATTCCATCTTACCAGGTGGTTTGGTGAGATGGCAACAGAGAAAACTTTAATTCCTAGGTGTCTGGCTTCATTTGCAGCATCTTCCAGACCACCACATGGCTCTTTGTATCCTTCCAAAGGATGACCATCGGTCACCACAACTAGATATTTGTTCTCCCTTTGGTGGGATCCTCTGTAACAGGAAGTCAAGTTATATGACCATAGATAGATCAATGTGATCAATGTAAAGAATTTTGGTGATTGATAAACAAAAAGAGAGATAGATAGATAGAATGTCTATTATACAAATTATACCAACCCAATCAAGATCTCTTCAATGCCTCTTTTGATGGCACAGTCAGTGTGAGTACCTTTGCCTATGTACTCAACTGTATCAACTCTACTCTTCAAGGTATCACGGTCTTTTTCTAGGTTGAGCAGAGAGCTAATTAAGATGATTTCATCACTATAGTGCAGAGCTCCTGCATTCCATACAAGGTTGCGGTCACACCGGTAATACCTAAAATCAAAGAGATGTTTAGGGCTAAATCTCAGTACAGCTTAAATAAATGCTTATGACGTGACTCTAGAACGTTAAGAGTTATACATATATCAGAAACATCATTTTCAAACATTCTTTTAGGTAATTCTGTAGGATTTGTCATGCCAATGCTTTGTTAATGACAGTGGCAGCTAACTGTTTCTCACCCTTTAACCTCTATACAAGGATCTGACCTTGTATAGAGCCACCAGGTTGCCACCTCTTGGAATAATCCTGGGGTGGTTGGCAGCTGACCCACTGGGCACAAAGACTCTGGTGTGAAACTCCTAGGGATCAGGCAATACTCAAAGTCAGGAAACAGACTGAGGTCAGGGCAGGTAGCGATCATGCAAATCTATAAAACTAATCCATGGTCAAAACCGGTAGCAAAGCGTCAATACTGTAAACAAGTTATGATCAAAACAGGCAGGGGATGGGTAAGAATCAATAAGCAGGCAAAGGTGTCACGACCATGGTCATGGTCGTGACTCCTGAACCGCAAGCTGTTGCCTGCGGTTTGGTTTGGTTGTTCAACCACAGGTGAGGGCCGCTACTATGTTGCCTCACTTGTGGTTGCCGCGGGCAACAAGTTGTTATTTTGTATGTCGCAGCATAGCAGCCTGAGCTGGTGCTAAGCAGCTTGCTGCAAAGTGCATGCGGTTGCACCTGGCAACCTGTCTTTGTTAGGTGTGTCTTTTGTATGTCTGTTCCTGTTTCCCCTTTCTTTATAGCTTGGCCAGTGAGACTCCTGTTCGTTTGTATCTAGGAGGAACAGGTAGTCTTACCCAGCTCCTAGTCCGGGGCCACCCTGAGGGCTAGCAGGAATATAAGGTTCCGGAGTATGAGCCCTTCTACCATCAGGGTCGGCTCATACGGCTAGGAGACAGGGTCAGAATTAGGGATTGTTAGGTAGGAGGTGACCTGCTCCCTGATTCCTGTCCTGGCCTGGCACTGACCGTCCATCTTCTGGCATCGCACGGCTGAGGGTTTTCCCCATCCTCAGCCATGACAAAAGGTTGGTACAAGGGCAGACAAACAGAAAAGCACACGTTAACTTGTCACTGGTAACTAAAAAACCTCCTAGAGGAAGGTGCCTTAAATAATTAGAAGTGTCCATCCATTAGCTAGATGAAACTAGGAAGCACATACTGGCCCTTTGGAAGTCAGGAAGGATGTGTTTGCCTTAAAGACAGGACAGGAGGCCTTCACTGAGAAGCGCAGTCTGCAGTCTGCAGGAGCTATGTGGAACATCAGCATCTGGACTCCATGATGGTGGTCAGTGGAGGACAAGCCAGTCTGGAATGCTAGCAGGGAAGAGGATGGCAGGTGAAACACATGACACCTGTGTCCGCTAAAGGAAGCTGGACTGTGGCAGAAACGGGCCACCACTGCAACGTGCTTTACATGGATTGTGCACTGATTTTAGCAAGAAGACATTGTACAAAGTGGAAAACTTTTTAATGTCAGCAGTTTTTTGGGTGTTTCTGATAGTTAAGGGATTATATACATTGCAAGTGAAAAATAAAAACTTTGCAAGGGTGCCCATAGACTACCAATGAAGACTAAAACTGCATGAAGCAAATTAATGCATAAAAAAATCTATGAAACATATTAATAGGCTTTATATTCAAATGTTATTAGGATCATGACAGCATAAATATACAGTACTTAAATGCTGCTGAAAAGGTTTCAATGAGTAAATATTTTTTTCTGTATTAACAGTTGACTGTATTACAAGTTCTTTACCAAGACATTTACTGGACCCACACCCTTGTGTAATCTTTATTTTTTTTTATAGATATGCGTCCACTTTATGTAAGTATAGGGTAAAAGAATTGTATGGTTACCTTGCAGTGAGCTTATCTATGAACTTTTTGGTAAACTCTTTGACTTGGGTCACAAGAGTCTTGAATGGTTTCACACGGAGAGCAACACTCTCTGATGTGTCCAGCACGAAGAAAATATCCACAGGACAATCTGAAAACAAGTCAAACACATACATCTATTATAACCACATTATATATGTTAATATACTGGATGCTACTGGAGAAATATATTTAGCTTTAAGAAAAGAGTCCACCATCTCAAATAGTTGCATGACTACAAAAATAATAGATCAATTATAAATGGCCATAGGTTCATCATGCATGCTTACTAGGTATGATCACTATAGAGAATGGCTTGTTTTTGATCACTAGTGTACAGCCTGGATTGTCAATACATTGATTGGGTAGATGGTGAACAGAGTAGATTGTTCACCAATCACCATCCTTCTTCTTGGTTGAATTATTTGTAGTACTGAATTATTACAGAGTTTTCTGGGACTTGATGAGTGGTAGAAAGAAATGTTCCACTGTCACTGTTAATGGAGGTCTGTCTGTCTGTAGGTCCTGTATCTGTCAATGTTGTTTGGTTTCTTGTGAAAGTGTGTACAAATTCATTTAAAGGCATTAGCATTTTACATGAAGAGGAAAACAAGCAGTTACTTTGGGGCTTCCGTCACTTAAGTTGCACCACCGCTCCCATAAATTGTCTAGGACAGCCATTTTGAACTGACCGATTTGGCAATTTTCAGCATTTTTGTATGGAAAAGTAATTGATTGGAAATTCTAAGGTATCCTAAATGCTATTATTAATAAAAATATATCATATGTACAAATGCCCCTATCAAAATATTTTGCCAATGGTCCAATCTTCAACCTAATTTGCTCCCTGCATGCAAAACTTTTTAGGTCAAAGAACAAGGTACAGTAGGTAGCTCTGACATATGCAAAATTAAAAACCACAGATACAAGGAATGCTAAGGCATGAGAAACTACAGTGTAGTCCTAAAGTATGGAGACACCTGAAAAAAATGGAAATCACTGATTGGGAACGCCATTCTGTGTGTGGCAAAGCCACCAACTTGGAACCAAGTAGATATTTTCAAATGGGAAGGGTGCCTGTGACAAATGTTACTGATTTTGAATTTGATGAGGAATACAAATCTGTGCTTAAATATGATGTAACTTTATTCATGCCAAAGTTTTTAACAATTTTCTATTTGTTAAAGATATAGATATGCAGATGTAGATTTGGCTGCGAGATTAAGACACAAGGTGAGGAGAGCGATTGGGCTGTTACCCAGGGAGCGCGGAAGCCAAGTCATGCTAGTTGATTTTAATGCTGAACAGACTGTTTCGCCAAACAGGTTCTATGATGGACCTGCCAAAAGTGGAGGTAACAACACAGATGATGCAACAACAATGGTATCCTTCAGCAACAGCCCACATTGTCCTACCCGGCGTCTGTCACAGAAGAGCAGGGTTAGTCGAACCACCATCCGGGGGATACTAGCTACGCACAAATGGTACCTTTACAAGATCCAGTTGCTGCATCATCTCAATGAGGATGATTCCGGACACCATGTTGAATCTGAGGAATAGGTGTCACAGCAATTGCAACTGGGCCTATATTTCACAGAAACAGCACTGTTCAGCAAACTTCTACATGAAAAAGGAGAACAAACAAAACCTTCAATACTGGTCTGACACAAATCTGCACCGGATAGACTGCTCCAAGATTGTTGACGCACAGAAAGTCAAGGGGTGGTGTGTGGGGAAAAAAGATAGTAGGCCCACTCTTTATTGATAATAATCCTACTGCTGCCAAATATATGCAATTGGTACATGACAAGGTGTTTCCGTCACTGTGCAACGAAAATGGCACATTCCCAGTAGGATGGTGCTCCCCCTCCCCTACAACATTATGGATGTGATGTCCGCAAATTTTTGGATCAACAGTTTCTTGGGTAGTGGATTCGACATCTTGGCCTGGTGAAGTGGCCCCCTCGATCGCCTTGGATTTCTACCTGGGTGGTGATGTCAAGTCCAGGGTTTATGCAGTGAAATTCCAGAGTGTGGCGCACATGCAACAGCGGATCCTGGATGCCTGTGCAAGCATTTCTGCTGAGGTGTTGCTCTCAGTACATTGTGAATAGGAGAAGAAAGTCACCACGACAATTTGAAACAACTGGGAGCACATTGAGCATTTCCTGTAGCAGATCGTCATTGTGTTCCATGTCATGGAAAAATTGCTAATAACCTTGGCAGGAATAAAGGATTTGGATTCCTCATCAAATTCTTTATTGGATACATATGTCACATGTACTGCTTCCCATTTGAAAGTATTGACTTTGTTCCAAGAAGGCAGCTTTCAAAATGGCCGCTATTTTGATCAACACCCCTCACAGATATGCCCCGTTCCCCTTAACAACATGCCACACACAGGATGGAGTTCTAACCACCATTTTCCATTTGTTCAGATGTCTCCATACTTTTGGACCAGCCTGTATTTAAAGCGAAGTAACTATGGTAAGTGCAGGAGTACAGTAGAGGTCAATCAAGCGCCTTGGTGCCTGAAGGGTCCACAGGCCAGTATGTAGAAAACACCAGTATTATAAATGGTACACAGTAGATAGGGACTCTTTTACAGGTTTAGCATGGTTCCCAAGAGCTTCAGGTTAAGTTGCCTATTGATGTTATATTTATATTAGAATATTGTGCATATCTAGTCATCATTTGACTAAAAACTCAGGCCTATAGAAAACAAAATGGCTACCCATTAAAATCAGAGACTTTAAAATGGCCACTATGACAATAAGCTGAAATGGTATAGACAAAACTGAAGCAATCATTATGGCAAACATTTTTGAATTCAACTGTATTGAATGTATTGACCCTCATCAGCTTATACTTAAAGGGGTTATCCCATCATAGACAATGGGGGCCTATCGCTAGGATATGCCCCCATTGTCTGATAGGTGCAGGTCCCACCGCTGGGACCCGCACCTACAAGCAGAACGGAGCGGAGAAACTTAAGGAGGGCGCACTGCGCATGCGCAGCCGCACATTCATTTCTATGGAGCCGCCGAAAATAGCCGAGCGGCCCCATAGAAATGAATGGGAGCGGTGGCCGTGCATGCCCGTTGCGCTCCCATTCACTTTAATGGGAGAGGCTGGGAGCTGCGCCTGGTGGTGGACGGACCCCGGGAAACCCGGGGTCCTCCAGCCACAGCTCTCCCCGGCTCCGTTCTCCTTGTAGGTGCGGGTCCCAGCGGTGGGACCCGCACTTATCAGACAATGGGGGCTTATCCTAGCCATAGGCCCCCATTGTCTATGATGGGATAACTCCTTTAAATGTTCCCTTAAAATTATTTTTCCGGGACTATTGATATTGACTGCCTATCTATTTTCGGAATAGGTCATTAATATCAGATCGGCACCCCCACCAATCAGCTGCTTCAGTCAGCTACCTGCTCCGGAAAATATTCAATAGAAAGGTTCAGTAAACTGTCTATTGACCATGGTGGGGTTTTAGAGCTCAGCTATGTTTCAAGTGAATAGTAGTTGAGCTGAATATGCTGGAGCCTTCCATCCACTGTACAGTTTATGGCGCCAGTGGCTGCCCAAACCAGTTGAGAGTGTTGATCTGATAGGTGGTAACTGTAGAATTATACCAGGAAACTGTTGTGTATTGTGGGGATTTGGTCTGGTAAACAGGCTAGCGGACGCAGTACAGAGGCAACCACAAAGTCTTTAACAAACAGTTCAGTGTTTTATTCACACATAAGGAAAAACAAAAAGTAATGGTTTGCAGTCTTGGTGTTTGTTTACACCATAAAAAGTTCACAGAACAAAAGCCTTCACCTGGTCAGCAGTTTTTCCACCGACAGTCCTAAGCAGGCTTTAGGGCCTGTTTTCCAGCAGGTGTCTCTCAGTGAGATGTGGCTTCTTTTAACTCCCAGGAAAGTTCTCAGTTCCCAAACACACAGAGACTGACAGTGCTTTCTGCTGAGAGGAGAAACCCACACCCAGCTGAGACTGCTGGCTGGGTTTTACATAGGCCAAAAAAGACTTGGCCTGGAGAGTGGGGAGCAGCCACCTACCCAGCACTTTGGCTACTCCCAGTAAGAGCCAGCCAGGATCGGCTTTACAGCCATACTAACAACAGAACAATGTCAGTCATCCCTAGCTGCCACTGACACTTAAATCTACCATCTCTTACCTCACCAAGGTCGATGACACATACCTTCCATCAATGACGGCCCCTTGCGCCTTCCTACAGTATGCAGTTCCTTGATATTTTAGCATATGGCCAGTTTACATTTTAAAGGGGTTGTTGACCTCTGGGGGGGCATTCTGCCAGAATCCCTGTATGGATCTGTTGGGGTTTACAATATTGACGCTGGCCTTGAAAGAGGCTAGAGGAGGGGCTTAGATCTGCCCCTAGTTCAGTTAGTAGTGTGTTCGATGAAGGCTTGAGAAGAAACCACATGTTCTCACTCCTCAGAGAACTAGGCCTTCATCCCAGAGAATCACTATCTCTGAAAAAGATAGAGAGGAGGAGTACTACAACCCCCATACTTGCTTATATCCATAAATCACTGTATGATGATATTTGCACTGTGAATTATTTAGAACTGTGTTTTGATACAGTTTGATGTACTACAATACCCATTTTGCGCTTTAGTAACCGCAACTACCATCAGGCAGAAGCTCCACCATCAGGGTGTGCCCAGAGGAAAGAAAGAGTACACCCTCATATTACTTCCCTGTCCCTAGGGTGCATTGGTGTAAGGATTGCCACTGTGAATAAGTATTGCAGCCAGAGCCACTACCACTCCCATCCTCTGCCTCGCTCCTCTGGGGTTTGCAGCATTTGTATTATAATAAATAATTGCATTGACTCCCGACATTCCCACTGATCAGCTGTTCCATGCGAACTTCACTTCCTGTTCATTAGGCCCCATGCACACGGCCGTTGTTCACGGCCGTGTGCGGGCCGTGGAACCGCGGCCTGGATCCCTCCTGAGAGCAGGAGCGCACGGCGTCACTGGTTGCTATGACGCCGTGCGCTCCCTGCTGCCGGCACAGTACAGTAATACACTGGTATGATCTATACCAGTGTATTACTGTACTGTGCCGGCAGCAGGGAGCGCACGGCGTCATAGCAACCAGTGACGCCGTGCGCTCCTGCTCTCAGGAGGGATCCAGGCCGCGGTTCCACGGCCCGCACACGGCCGTGAACAACGGCCGTGTGCATGGGGCCTTACCCTGCACTTTGTCTCCATTCACTTGTAATTACAATACACCGCTGCTCCACAGGAGACGACGCGTAGTGTAATGAAGGGGAAGTGGTGCTTCCATGGAGCGCCGCCAACTCGTTAAGCAACTGATCAGCGGGGTCCCGAGTGTCGGACCCCCACCATTCTGATATTGATTACCTATACTGAGGATAGGTTATCACTGCACAACTCCTTTAACTATGCAATGAGACATTCATAGAAAAAAGACAACCAAAGCTAAAAGAAAACAAAACATTCTAGTAACAATACATTTTGCTGGGGAACTGCATGGCAGTGATCCAATGCAATGCTTCACTGTATATGCAAATTGAACTAAAGGAAATTATATTGGCAGTAGAGTGATTAGATTAAAGGTTTTCTACCCCCAGAAATACTGTTATGTTATACGATGCGCTAATGTCAGCACTACATAACAGTATGTTTTTACCTTTCTCCCTGCAGCCGTTGTGCTAAAAAAAGCACTTTTATAATATGCTAATGAGCCTCTAGGTGCTATGTGGGCATAAAATCAGCACCTAGAGGCTCCGTCTACTCACCCTTTATCCCGCCCAGGTCCCCTGTTCTGCCCGCCCAGCTCCTCTTGATTGATGTCACGGTTCGCAGCATCGCTGACGAAATCCCGCGCCTGCGCCGTTCACTTCTGTATTCGGCGCAGGCGCAGTGAGTGAAGGCCGCTCTCCTGATGCCGGCTTCCTCACTGTGACATAGTCGGCGCAGGCGCAGTGAGGAAGCCGGCACCAGGATTGCATCATTCACTCACTGCGCCGAAGACAGAAGTGAACGGCGCAGGCGCAGGATTTCGTCAGTGATGCTGCGAACCGTGACATCAATCAAGAGGAGCGAGGCGGGCAGAATGGAGGACCTGGGCGGGATAAAGGGTGAGTAGACGGAGCCTCTAGGTGCTGATTTTACGCCCACATAGCACCTAGAGGCTCATTAGCATATTATAAAAGTGCATTTTTTTATCAGAACGGCTGCAGGGACTAATGCTAGAAACATACTGTTATTTAGTGCTGACATTAGCGCATCGCTAGTGTCAGTCAGCTACATAACAGTTTTTCTGGTGGAAGCCCTTTAAAGGCGTTATCCTATGATTAATATGAAAAATAAAATGACATCATATAGTACATGGCAGTCTCTTTCCAACAAACTCAGAACCAGCCCTGTACCGCTCATGGATCCAGAGAACTCCCCATTCATTGCCGCAATTGCTGTCAGATTTATTTCAAGTTGGCATCTCAAGGGGGAATACATTTTCTCAAGGGGCATGTCCTTTCTACTGCAGCTGGTGGAAGTTGAAGGACCAAACTGAGCATGGGCATCAATCTCAGTGAGCAGGACAGAGAAATTAGAAAATGAGCAAACAGCAGGTGGCGCTATAGAGATACATTTTTAATAAATAGCTCAGGGGCTATACTCAATTTTTAATTACATGCAATTATAAAAGTATTCAGATCCAGGTGCTGGTTTAAAAACTGCAGAAGTTTTTCGTGGGAGAACCCCTTTCAGTATTGATAGATCAGCGTTTAATACAGGGATTTCCATCAAGTAACCCTTATTTGGTACTTATAAGCACATCATATTCAGAAATAGTAAAAATTCTTAAGATACATATTTATAGGTTGCAGTATACTGCGCTAATGTACATTTTGGGCCAAAATCTACTGCAATATAGAGGAGAAGCAGCTTGGACTATTGCATATCCCAAATCTGATTTTATCCATGCGATCAACATAAAGGCAAAGATCTAGGATGGCATACAACACAACATTAGTGGCCACAGACAATAGATTGTAGCTGGCCAAACCCGCCAAGTTCAGCGGCACTGGTCGTCCAGTAATGCTGGTATCAGATCTTCAGAGGACACTTGCTTAGGGCTGAGCTGAGGATGCATGTGTATAGGAAGATCTGGAGGAATAGCTATGGCCAACAACTTTTGAAGGTGTACGTCCAGCCTAAAAGTCGCCCGAACTGTAACATACAGCCGACTATTCCTCTGGCTTGATACAACATATTGCTAGTTTTCAATGTACCAATATATACAGTGCATCTTTATTTCTATATGGAACCTTTGACGAGTATTTGGTGACTCCTCCCACTCCAGCGTTACAGATGTGGGGGGAGGGGGGGGGATATGTTACCTATAAACAATCTATAGATACTTTGGTGCTAAGGGATAAAAGAAGGTCATTGGTGGCCATCAAATTATCTAGAGTCTTGCAAAGTGGTGAAAAGTGTAAAGGAAAAGTACATTTGGTAGAATTATACGTTTCTTATAATATATGGTCATAAATCATAGGATACATTACATAGGGTACTGAGGGCGGGTATCGCCTGTAAGCAGAAAGAAGTATGGTATATACAATAGAAGATGCCAGGCTATGAATTCCAGCACACCCTGCCAGACTGTGATTTGTATTTCCCAAAAACTTGATCTCCACCTTTGATGGGAACAGTCAGGAAAGACGTAGTCCATTGCAAATACTAAACCCATAAAAGATAAAAGAATAGCTGGAAGCGACTGTAGAGGTAAAGCTGAAAGCCAAGCAGCATGTAATATTACCTTGATAGGAAGATTTTCTGTCTGATGGGGGGAAGAAGATCTCAGTGCCACCTCCAGTGCCAGGCTGGTTACCATCCTTAATGGGGATCTGACCCTGGCCCTGCTGTCCTATGCCACCTCCTAATAGAAGGAAGAGGTGCAGCAGGGTCAGCGGGAGGTCTCCCCTCAGCATCTTCATGGTGCCCCCTGTATCCCAGGCAGGAGGGGAGTTGGAAGTTCAGCGAGTGCCTGACAATGCTGCAGAGTGCTGCGCTGGAGGGAATGCAGAGCTCAGACACACACTACACAGAGAGGGGCAGTGCTGCTGACATTCACAGGGAGGGGAGAGGCACTTGGAGAGGATGGTCCTTGTGAAAAGGAGGGTCACCCTGGAAAGTTTTCATTGTAACATTGACAGGGAACTTGTACAGTGTATCTCCTGCTCAGGATGAGAGGGGTGCAGGGAGAAGACAGGGGGTGATGTGGAAGAGTTGAGAGGGGTGCAGGGAGAAGACAGGGGGTGATGTGGAAGAGTTGAGAGGGGTGCAGGGAGAAGACAGAGGGTGATGTGGAAGAGTTGAGAGGGGTGCAGGGAGAAGACAGGGGGTGATGTGGAAGAGTTGAGAGGGGTGCAGGGAGAAGACAGAGGGTGATGTGGAGGAGTTGAGAGGGGTGCAGGGAGAAGACAGAGGGTGATGTGGAGGAGTTGAGAGGGGTGCAGGGAGAAGACAGGGGGTGATGTGGAAGAGTTGAGAGGGGTGCAGGGAGAAGACAGGGGGTGATGTGGAAGAGTTGAGAGGGATGCAGGGAGAAGACAGGGGGTGATGTGGAAGAGTTGAGAGGGGTGCAGGGAGAAGACAGGGGGTGATGTGGAAGAGTTGAGAGGGGTGCAGGGAGATGACAGTGGGTGATGTGGAAGAGTTTCATTTGGGAGTAGTAGAATAATAATAGTCACCATGAGCATATTTAAGGCTACTTTCACACTTGCATTCAGAACGGATCCGTCTGCATTATATTGTTAAAAAAAATTCTAAGTGTGAAAGTAGCCTCAGACGGATCCGTCCAGACTTTACATTGAAAGTCAATGGGGGACGGATCCGTTTGAAGATTGAGCCATATTGTGTCATCTTCAAACGGATCCGTCCCTATTGACTTACATTGTAAGTCTGGACGGAGCCGCACGCCTCCGCACGGCCAGACGGACACCCGAACGCTGCAAGCAGCGTTCAGGTGTCCGCCTGCTGAGCGGAGCGGAGGCTGAACGCTGCCAGACTGATGCATTCTGAGCGGATCCGCGTCCACTCAGAATGCATTAGGGCTGGACGGATGCGTTCGGAGCCCCGAACGCTAGTGTGAAAGTAGCCTAACACGATACATTAATACAACTGAATGAGAAATGTTGTTACATTGTTTATCTATTTATTATTGATGTCATTGACACGATCACACATTATCATTATCACTCCAGATCTGACACATGTACGGAGGCAATTGTCAGGCGACGTAGTGCGAATGAGTTCTAAGCAATCACATATACGGTATATTCTGTCTGGCTGCAACTAGAATAAATAGTTTTGCGCTATTGTGCACTTCCCGTGTGATCCATGTATTCCCATGGACTGCAGGGCATGGCTACCTGTTAGGTGGCCCTACACGCTCAACAGTTGTCAGCTGAAAGATCGCTTGGCTGACAACTTTCTCTCCCGACTCCCTCATACACATATATGAAGGGGGAAAGCTAGACGACTCTGGTGGCCGTTTATCTCCCACGAGAACAAAAGGATGGGGTGAAAATATTCACTTTGTTCAATACTTCTGTCCGCCGACCACATCTGTTCAGTTGGAAGCTCCCAATATACATTAGATTGTCGCACGAACCCACCGCTCTCAGCGGTTTGGCCGACAATAGACTAATGGCCTTTAGATCCTCTTCGCTGCTTCCTACCAGTCTTTGTTTCCTTGTCAACAGCAATGACCCCATCCACCCACATAATTGCTGCAGCCAATCACTGGCCTCAGCGGTATATGGCTACCGCCAAGCAACCAACGTACCAGAGCAGCAGCGTTATAGTGTCCGTGGATCTTACAGGCAAGTATTGATTAATCAAATTCAAGGTCAGCCGTAGGTTGGATCATGCCACAATCAATCCCTTCTGTTGATACCCCTCCTTTAGGATCCATTCACACGTCTGTATGTGTTTTGCGGATTCGCAAAACACAGGCAATGTGCGTTCCGCATTTTGTGGACCGCACATCGACCGCGCTCTCATAGAAAATGCCTTTTCTTGTCCGAAATTGCGGAAAAGAAGTGCAGATCCGCAAATGCGGACAGCACAATCCGGCCCCATTGAAAATGAATGGGTCCACACCTGTTCCGCAAAATTGCAGAACGGATGCCGACCTATTTTGCAGTTGTATCAATGGACCCTTATAGTGTATTGCCCATGGACACAAAATATAGGGTGTCCCATGTCCCAGCAAGAGGACATGTCCTGGAAAAAAGAGGACGTATGGTCACCCTACAGAATAACACTGATAGAATAACACTACGAATGAGGTCACATCCTGGGGAGATGGTTTTCTATGGGGTCAGGAGCCAAGTGAATGAAGGAGTAACCAATGCCAACAGGGACAGTGGCGCCCTCTGCAGTGCAGACGGGTGATGCACCATGTGCAAATGCACGGGTCACTTACCCCTAAGGCTGACTATGATACCACATTTAAATACATTTAGTGTCTTTACTGGTGGCATAGTCTATTGGTAATAATAAGCACAATCAGAATCATGATATAACAGTTAAGAATAGGAATTCATGCATAGTGATGCATTTAGGAAGAGTGAATAAAACTGCCATACTGTCACATTTCCCATACTCCTCCATATGACACAGGCCCTGTTAAAACAACAGCAGGATTCTGCATATGTGGTTACATTCTACTTTTTGGTATCTTACTGTACAATTATATCATCTAGTCCAGACCACAAGTCAACTCACTGGTATACAGTCTGACGCTATATGCCAGACGAATACATTGAAGGAAGGCTATGGACATCTTCACAACCATTTTTCAAAACTGTGCCAATTCATCTAAGTAATTTTGTTATAGGTCTTCATTAAAAATGTCCTATTTTGTGTTTATACAGCTCCCATGCAAACCTGTGCATCTCCATGGTAACAGACAACAAACCCTGTGCAGTCTAATCCTGCAGCTAGAGTTTTTTTTTTCCCAATGGTCCATTACTTCTTGGTAACCTACTGAACTAAGCTGGGAAGAGATGGAAGAAAGTAGAACTGCATGGGTTAGGCTTCATTCACATCACCGTTCAACCTTTCCGTTCTCCTGCTCCGTTTAGGGGCAGGAGAACAGAAAGGACGGAAAAGGCACATAACTGACGCCAAACTGAGTCAAACGGAGCCCTTAGGACCCCATAGACTATAATGGGGTCCGTTATGTTTCCGCTCAGAAGATGATTTTGAAGCAGAGACAAAAGTTGTGCATGCAGGACTTTTGTCTCCGCTTCAAAATCATCTTCTGAGCGGAAACATAACGGACCCCATTATAGTCTATGGGTCCTAAGGGCTCCGTTTGGCGTCAGTTATGTGCCTTTTCCGTCCTTTCCGTTCTCCTGCTCCTAAACGGAGCAGGAGAATGGAAAGGCTGAACGGTGATGTGAACATGTGGAGAGCGGAGAAGCCGCGGCTGGACCCTTTTTGCGGTGGCTTATATCCCGGGAGAAGAAAAGGATCGTGTGAGAATATTCATTTAGCCCAATCCATTCTCGGCGGGTTTTGATGACACAAGACTAATGTGCATGGCCAGTTTAAAATCAGAGGTGGAAGCTAATCACCCTACATGTTGTCTGCTTCTCAACAGGGCTTGAAACGCGTAAGCCATGTCTAATGCTGACTTGGTGGTTTTTATGCGAAGAAATAAAGGGTTCCTTTATGAATCAGTAACACGCCTAAATTAGGCATATTTCTGGAGCAGATTGTGGCACAAAGGTCTTTAGCGTCGCAGTCTGCGACTTCTCCCCCGCTCATGCCACAAAAAAGTGGGCGGGGAAGGGGACGGGCCTGTTTTAGGCGTAGAAAATGGTCTAAACGTAAGACAGCGGTCTTACATTTAGAAGTGGCGGAGGATCCGCTGAAGTTATGTATAGGCCGCCGGCGCCTCTTCATAACTCCAGCTGATCCACCACCATGTATAGGGCTTATTAAGACCGGCGTCTACAGGTCCTAATATATGTGCCCCAAAGAATATTATATTTTAAGACCCTAGAGCTGGACTTTCTCTCCTGGGTGTCACTTGCCTACAAGTCGCCCCTTTGTGCTCTTTTTCGATGTACCTGAAGATGCTTTGCTAATGGATGAGCCGTACCGATATTCTTATTTTCGGCCACTCTACTGTTTTGCATTCCTACAACAAACCCAATAGTAATATTTTGTTCCATGCATCCATCTTCCCAAGCCTGATGCGTATACACATGTGGATGTGTACGGTTATGCTCTGTACCTTAACACGTCTAGGATTATATTTGCGCCAATCATGGATTCGTTTATGCACAAACAGACAGACAAATATCAAGCATCTGTGTCTTATGTGTTGTGTCCCCGGGGAGACTTTTTTCCTTCCACAAATGGAACTTATGAACAGAATCCTCTGCACCTCACATTTTTACTTTCAAGAATCAACTGCTGCAATAACTCCAAGAAAGGGGGGCTGACAAAGGCAACGTCTGCAGTCAATCTCTCTCCATATATGGCTGTTCTGCCACATCTGGGAATGATCACAGACACATGCTTTTAAGCTGCCAAACATATCCCTGCCAAATCCTTGCACATTCGCCTAATGGGCTACAGAATGAGACGGAACCACATTGCCACCTGGTGTCCATGTCTGGAATTGCCTCACTTCCAAAACCATCCACCGCTCATTCAACTAAATAAGATATTACGCCCCCATTAACCACTATATATCACCCTCGTCCACGCGGCACGACCCTTCCTCCTCCTTAATTGTGTATGTCTCCAACCCCGCCTCCACTTTACAGTATTTGGCGGGACAAAGCTTACACACCCAACCCCTCCATAGAGCCCCCCTTTCCTCGGCCACTGTAATACTGCGGCAGCCGTTAAGAGCTGAAAAGCACGAAAGTATAACCCTCCATATGGCCCACTTCGCATGCATATATAGAGCAAAGGTAGTTATTCGTGAAAAGTTATAAGGTGGCCCACTCTTTTGACTTCGCCCCCACAATCGGTAAGCCATCGGGGCTTAGTATGAGGCACTGAAAGGGTGTCTGCTCCTTTCTTACTGTTGCTGCACACATCTGCTTACAATATTTCTTAAATAACTGAGACCGTGGGACACATTTGGCCACCGCTCATAAAAAGGGGGTAGATGATAGAATATAAGAGAGTGGGATGGGAGGGGGGGGGGGGAGATGAGCAAAAGCAAGAATTGGAGACTTGAGCAAAGGACTCGTGATCCACAGCTAGGGAGGGGATGGTGGGCTCAAGCATCTGGCTCCCAGAAGCTATGACCATGAAACATCTGCATGAGATATACAAAAGAGAGAAATATTATACTAAGAGTCTAAGGGGAAAATGACGCAGTAGATCAGACATGGGATTAATCTGCGTTCCAAGTGAGGTCCGATCAGGTCCATTTGAAGAACATTATCCTATTGTTAATACGGAAAGCTTCAAATGCTTATGCTGGACTGTGATTGGGTTTGATTAGGAGAGATTTTAGCCAGAGATTAACGAATTTGAGATCTTACTTTGATGGTTTCAAAAAAGCACAAGGCTCATTATCTTCTTACATGGAGTAATCCCAGGGCGCTCGGTCAGACTGAGAGTACATGATATGTGGATAATGATTTGTGGGTAATAGACTGTTTTTATTTCAACATCGGTTAATCACGGAAACAGGATGCTTTCCACGCTGGCTCGATATCCAAAAAGCAAGGATGTCTGCAACTCCTAGGAAGGAGCCTTCAGTACCAGTGGCGTGCCCGGGGGCGGGGGGGGGGTGAGGGTGGCGGTCCGCCCCGGGTGCCGGCTGAGCCGACTCTCGGGGGGGGGGGGGGGGGTGCCAGAACAGAAGCAATGAGCCCTCCATCAATACAGATGGAAGCACGCTCATTGCTTTTCCCTTTATAAGATGCAGTGCATCTTATAAAGGGAATACTAGTGAGCGCTTTTTCTCCCAGGCTGTGAGCTCTGCGCTGCTATTGGCCAGCGCTACAGCCTAGGAGAAGGGGACGCCCAGCAGAACAAGGGCAGACTCCTCTATCGGAGGACATAACGGGAGAACGGAGCGGCGCCCGGGGATAATAGTAAGTGCAGTGAGATCCCCGGGCGCCGCTGTATATGTCAGGATACTTAGTTCACAATGTTTGGACCGATGAAAGGTCCTCTTTAAATTAGTAAATGTGCAAAGATTATACTTTTATACTTTATTCTATTAAAGGGGTTTTCCAAGTGCTTTTTACTGATGACCTTATACATACCAACATTTGAGTTGGTAAAATCGGGGATATATAAGCCCCAGACCCGCCCAAAAACAACCATTTGTGGGCGTGGTTTGTGTTATTCTATTTTTTGGTCCGGGACAGCGCAACTTTGCCGGGACTGTCTCTGAAAATCAGGGAGAGTCACAGCAAATTCGGGACAGCTGGCAGCTATGTGACCTATCGTCTGGATTGGTCATCAGTTTCTAATCAGTGGGGGTCTGACACCCGGGATCCCTGGTGATCAGCTGTTTGAGACGGCACCAACGCTCACAGTAGTGCCACTGCCTTCTCCAGCTTTTCCTAGGTCAAGTGACGTCAGGTTCATTGGTCACATGGCCTAAGAGCAGTTCAGCCTCTTAGAAGTAAATTGGGCTGAGCGCCATACCACACGCAGCCACTATACAACGTATGGCGCTGTGCTTGGTGAGCTGCAAGAAGGCTGTGTCTTCTCAAACAGCTGATCGGCAGGGGTCTCGGGTGTCGGACCCCCATCGATCAGATGCTGATGACCTATCCAGAGGATAAGTCATCAGTGGAAAACCCCTTTAATATATTAATACATGCTACATTGTATATCACTCTATTATGAGGGTCTAATTGTTTTTCATTTTTGGTTTTGTTTGGATGGGTTTAAGGCATCTGTGTTTTCTAGGTATCGCTGTACTTCATTTCTACATGTCTTTTGGGAAGATCTTCTGTATATTTAGTACAGTTTATACTTACTATATATACCGGTATATATATATATATATATATATATATATATTTACTTTATTTTTACAGTACTTTTAATTCAACTCACACATGTTTTTGGGTGTCGTGGATACAGAGATCATGTATATGATGAAATTGATGCTAATGTGTTCTACAGCAAGTGTTGATGACATAGAAATAGTGAAAATTTCATTTCATTTTTAATAAGTACAGGTCAATGAAGAAGACATTACCAAGGCCAAAGGCCATAATTCAGAACTAATGAGTAGCCAGCTCATGTCTACACTCTAGTGTCTCCTACCTCAAAGTATGAAGATGACTCAGAAAAGAGAAGGGAAACCTTAATTTTAAAGCTGGTTTCCTGGCTCTTGATATTGATGACCTGTCCTCAGGATAAGACATCAATATCCGATTGGTGAGGATCCAACCCTGGCGCCACCACCAATCAGCCTCTTGTGCCAGAGCTAGCACTTTGCACAGAGCCAGAGGCACAGCTCAATTGAAAATGTAATGGCTGTGCAGGGTCGATATAATAGGAGCTGAGTTGCTCATGATTTTTAAGATCTTCTTAACTTACATTCGGTGTCTAAATATCTGTTCTAGTCATGCTTTTAGAGGAGAATATCTGTGTAGAATTCATATAGAATCCAACAAAAAAATAAATGTGGAGTCAAACAGAAGTACAGTAAGGCCCAATAGATTTTTTATTGGTGTCATATTACAGCTTTGTACAACCTGGAGTTACTATGAGGCCGATACACAGTGATATTCCATTACTTATAAAGGTATCCTGTGGGATTTCAGTTTGGTGATGACATGTGATGTACACTATGGGGCAGATTTATTATTGGCATCTTTTATATATTTTAGAGATGAGCAAAAACTCACTCACCTCATCCACTTGCTCGTGCATTAATGATGACGTCACCACGTGATCACACTGTAAGCGCACAGTGACGTCATCACGCTCAGCGCAGGTCCTTCGGCAGGTCTTTTCCACTCAAGAGAGGAGTGTACTGTCTCTGCTTGAGCAAGTGGATGAGATGAGTATTTTTTTTTCTGTTCTTTCTACCACAACTCTTGCCGCCATTTTAGGAAAAATGATTTGTTACCACCAAGCGTGAGTAAATTCGGCTTCATGACAAATGAAATTTTTCCTAAACTTCAGATCGAATTCCACTTTGGATGCTTCGATTCACTCAACACTAATATAGTTGTCAGTGTTACAATTGTCATTCACACAGTAGTATCTATTATGTACTAGGTATAGTAAAGATATTATTTTGATACACCGAATACAACCAGCAAATTCTTTACATATCTTATTATCAGAAATACTGCCATTACAAGTAGGAGCATTTTAATAAAAAGGGTGTTAAGTAAATTAAGAAAAAGGATCAAAGCATTTCCCTCCAGAAAGAAAGGGAAAGGAAAAACAGAAGAGAAATATATAAAAAAAAAATACAGATAAGGCCTCCTGCACACAACAGTATTTTTTAACGTCCCGCAAAACGTGGTTCCGTTGTACCGTGATCCGTGCCCGTTTTTTCTTCCATGGGTCTTCCGTGATTTTTGGAGGATCCACGGACATGAAAAATGAAAAAAAAAATCTAAGTCAAGTTTGCCATTCAAATGATGGGAAAAAACGGACACGGATCACGGACACGGATCGCGGACGCGGATGACAATCTTGTGTGCATCCGTGATTTTTCACAGACCCATTGACTTGAATGGGTCCGTGAACCGTTGGCCATGAAAAAAATAGGACAGGTCATATTTTTTTCACGGCCTGGAAACACGGATCACGGATGCGGCTGCCAAACGGTGCAGTTTCCGATTTTTCCACGGACCCATTGAAAGTCAATGGGACCGCAGAAAAACACGTTAAACTGGAAAACGGCCACGGGTGCACACAACGGTCGTGTGCAGGAGGCCTAAGGTGTATTGATTCTAAACAAATTAAATGAATTAAGGATTTCACAAAAATTCTGCTGCAAAACGAATCCAAAGTTTTCATGATTCATTATAGACGAATTGCGCAAAACAGCATACATGTCATTTTGCAGTAAAAATAGGCAGAGGAAAACAACAGGAAGTATAAAGATTAGGGGAATTACATGACCCTGGGAGGGAGGGAGCTTGCCCTGACAGGCAGCCTGTGAGCTAATCAGGGGCAGGATTTTGGAAGGTCCTTCAGCCCCTGGGCTCAAAAGACGCCATTATAAGTGCAGCTTCGTATCTAAGAGCATGCGTGTTGGTTGTATATAATAAAAACTATCAATTACAGACATAAACCAGTAATTTAGGTGTGGTAGGGAGATTATAGGGACAGTATAGGGACATACCAAATTAGGTAGAATAGGGTTTTGTCAGGGAAAGCATAGGGAGAGAGGAACTGTTCATAAAGCTGCTGGCGATTGAAAAGTTCATCCTGCAACAACCTCTTTTTTTCTGTAAAAGGACAACCAGACAGTCTTTTTTGTAAGAACCTCAACCTATAGTTCATAAGTAATTTATAGGCCTATTGTCAATACCTCCAGCTTCAGGCCTCATGCACACGACAGTATGTTTTCACGGTCCGCAAAAACGGGGTCCGTAGGTCCGTGATCCGTGACCGTTTTTTCGTCCGTGGGTCTTCCATGATTTTTGGAGGATCCACGGACATGAAAAAAAAGTCGTTTTGGTGTCCACCTGGCCGTACGGAGCCAAACGGATCCGTCCTGAATTACAATGCAAGTCAATGGGGACGGATCCGTTTGACTTTGACACAATATGGTGCAATTGCAAACGGATCCGTCCCCATTGACTTTTAATGTAAAGTCAGGAGTCCCTTTATACCATCGGATCAGAGTTTTCTCCAATCCGATGGTATATTTTAACTTGAAGCGTCCCCATCACCATGGGAACGCCTCTATGTTAGAATATACTGTCGGATATGAGTTACATCGTGAAACTCAGATCCGACAGTATATTCTAGCACAGAGGCGTTCCCATGGCTTCAGGTTAGACTATACTAAAAAACTGTGTACATGACTGCCCCCTGCTGCCTGGCAGGTGCTGCCAGGCAGCAGGGGGCAGACCCCCCCTTTTTTTAACTCATTGGTGGCCAGTGTGGCCACCCCCCCTCCCCCCTGTAGTTAACTCATTGGTGGCCAGTGGGCCCCCCTCCCTCCCCTGTAGTTAACTCATTGATAGCCAGCCCCCCCTCCTCCCTCCCCTGTAGTTAACTCATTTGTAGCCAGTGGGCCCCCCCCCTCTCTCCCCTGTAGTTAACTCGTTGATGGCCAGCCCCCCCCTCCCTCCCCTCTAGTTAACTCATTGGTGGCCAGTGGGCCCCCCCCTCCCTCCCCTGTAGTTAACTCGTTGGTGGCCAGTGGGCCCTCTCCCCTCCCTCCCCCTCCTAATTAAAATCTCCCCCCCTATCATTGGTGGCAGTGGAGAGTACCGATCGGAGTCCCAGTTTAATCGCTGGGGCTCTGATCGGTAACCATGGCAACCGGGACACTACTGCAGTCCCGGTTGCCATGGTTACTTAGCAATTTGTAGAAGCATCATACTTACCTGCGAGCTGCGATGTCTGTGTCCTCCTACTGGTAAGTGACAGATCATTAGGCAATGCACCGCACAGACCTGTCACTTACAGTGGAGGAGGAGGAGGAGCTCCCGGCCGGACACAGACATCGCAGCTCGCAGGTAAGTATGATGCTTCTACAAATTGCTAAGTTACCATGGCAACCGGGACTGCAGTAGCGTCCCGGTTGCCATGGTTACCGATCAGAGCCCCAGCGATTAAACTGGGACTCTGATCGGTACTCTCCACTGCCACCAATGATAGGGGGGGAGATTTTAATTAGGAGGGGGAGGGAGGGGAGAGGGCCCACTGGCCACCGACGAGTTAACTACAGGGGAGGGAGGGGGGCCCACTGGCCACCAATGAGTTAACTACAGGAGAGGGAGGGGGGGCTGGCTACCAACGAGTTAACTACAGGGGAGGGAGGAGGGGGGCCCACTGGCTACCAATGAGTTAACTACAGGGGAGGGAGGGGGGGGGCTGGCCACCAATGTGTTAACTACAGGGGGGGAGGGGGGGGTCTGCCCCCTGCTGCCTGGCAGCACCTGTCAGGCAGCAGGGGGCAGTCCTGTACACAGTTCTTTTAGTATATTCTAACCTGAAGCGTCCCCATCACTATGGGAACGCCTCTGTGTTAGAATATACTGTCGGATCTGAGTTTTCATTAAGTGAAAACTCAGCTCTGAAAAAGCTTTTATGCAGACGGATCTTCGGATCCGTCTGTATGAAAGTAACCTACGGCCACGGATCACGGACACGGATGCCAATCTTGTGTGCATCCGTGTTCTTTCACGGACCCATTGACTTGAATGGGTCCGTGAACCGTTGTCTGTCAAAAAAATAGGACAGGTCATATTTTTTGGACGGACAGGATACACGGATCACGGTCTCGGCTGCAAAACGGTGCATTTTCCGATTTTTCCACGGACCCATTGAAAGTCAATGGGTCCGCGAAAAAAAACGGAAAACGGCACAACGGCCACGGATGCACACAACGGTCGTGTGCATGAGGCCTCAATAGGATATATTCTGCTGCAAACACAATATACTGCATCAAGATACCATGCATTTTTAGTAAACGCATTGTATGCCATAAATCCATTTATATACCAGTTTCATTCCATGGATTGTATTGTGTCAAGATGCTGTACATTATTAGTGAATATGTTGTCCTGCAATAACAACATTTTTATACCAGTTTCTTCCACGCATTGTATTGCATCAAGATACCATGCATTATTAGTGAATATGTTATGCTGCATTGTATTACCATTATACATTATCAATACCAGTGTGCAACGTGTTTGCAATATGGAGGTATGTATAATTGCACTTCTGTCTTTAAATTACAAGGAAAAAGAACACTTGCAATTTGCTAGTCTTGTTTAATAATCTGTGTACCAAACCTGTGACTTTTCATATATAGGCCTCATAATAAAATGTCTGGTAAACAGAAGAGTGGAATTTGAATGGCTCACACCTCATAATCCAAGAGATAGAATGTGGTTGACTGTAGTAGCGCAAACAGCAGTAGCAGCACCAGCCATTCAGCCAGCAGTAGTAGTAGTAACAGCAGGTGACAGTTCTTTCTGGCTTCTCGTGCCACACTATTATTAAGGACAAAGAAGATGAGATTGTGGACTGGATGGTTCACACCTCCTTTCACTCACAGCAGGATGATGACTTGGTCAACTCTGAGTCTGATTCCTCCTGCGCCTCCTCCTTGCTGCTCCAAAAAAGCCTTTCAGCATCCATCTCTGTCTTTACTGCCCCCTCCTATCGAGGCTCCTTTTTTCCTAAGAAGAGACAACAAAACACCATGTGCTATGGAAGATACAGTACTTAAGAGAGCCTTCCTGTTGTGAGAAGCTTCAGCTTTAGCATTTTGACTGCCACGAGAAGATGAGGAACTCCAAGCAAAGTTTTGTTGGTACTGGTGGTAGTAGCAGTAGCAATACTTTTAGCTACGGTGGTGGCGGTAGGGGCAATGGTAGCGACAGTGGACAAATACAAAGAAGGTAGTTGTGAGGGGGCCAAGGATCCCACAATGACATATCACTGTCTACTAAAAGTGAAGGGGAGGGTGATGACTATGATGATGATTGTATGTGGGACAGGACCTAGGACAGTGACAACAATAAAGTTCAGAGGCAACATATGGCCAAAACTGCCAAAGAAAACAGCCGGGGTCATATCTGTTTCTATTGTGGTCACCTTGGGAACTAGAGATGCCGTTGATACTAAGGGCCCAGACTGAAAGCATGCCAGACCAAGGCCAAGCTCAGCTGCCTCTAGCTCGGTGTGAGCAACTCCCTTATGGTGGTTATTCTCCCCAAGGTGGGTGTCACAGTGCTGGTTGCTTGGGGCTGTGTGCTAGCTGCGGTGTACAGTGTGTGAACTGTTGCCTGTGTTTGTGTCTCCCCACATCCATATCTCTGTTGGTCCTGTCACCGGTGCCATGCAGGCTGGCTGCATGTGCTTTGTGTACTGGCTGTGGGTGTTCCCATGTATGCTGGTTCATCGATGCGTGCTGGCTGTAGTCTTGTGTGTGAACATGGACTGAGTATGGTATGGATGCATTTGTGTTTGTATCACTGTGAGGTTCTGTCACTCCTTGTTCTTGTGTAGGCTGGCTGCCTGTAACCTCGAACTGGCCACAATTATCCTGTGTATGCTGGTTTTTGTTTGGCACGTGCTGGCTGCAGCATTCTGTGACTGGTGTGAACTGACACTTGTGAGTGTATTGTTTTTTCTTTGGTTCTGGTTTCTCCTGGTTCTGGTGGGGTTAACATTTCCTGGTCTGTTCCTGGGTTTGGCTTTGCAGGTGCCCTCATTATTACAGCTATTTCTATCTGTGAGCTGTGGGGCTTGGGGTCAGTTCTGTCTTGTGCCTTGCTGGGTGTAGCCCCTTGCTGCTGACCCAGGGGGTTTTGTCATCTGCCCTTCTGTGTGGTGTCGCCTGGTAAAGTGTTGTTGTTGTTGTATCCTTGTCTGATCTTCTGCACCTGTTCTGTGTCTTTATCCTGTCTGTTCCATGTATAGCCTGGCAGTGCTTAACTGCTTCTGATAGCTAGGCAGTGCTCAACTGTTTCTGATCCTGTCTGTTTCATGTATAGCTTGTGTAGGAAGGCACAAGGGGCAGTCATTGATGGAAGGTATGTGTCACCAAGGTTCCTGGCCTCGATGAGGTAAGAGCCGGTAATTTCAAGAGTCAGCGGCAGCTAGTGCTGATTGCCAATGATTGCTGTTAGTATGGCTGTAAAGCCGCTCCGGGCCGGCTCTTATTGAGAGTAGCCAAAGTGCTGGGTGGGTTTCTGCTTCCCACGTTCCAGGCCGGGTCTTTACTGGCCTATATTAAACCCAGCCAGCAGTCTCAGCTGGGTGTGGATTACTCCTCTCTGACAGTGGAGCCCTGTCAGTCTCTGTGTGTTTGGGAACTGAGAACTTGTGCCGTGCTAAAGAGCTGAGAGACGCCTGCTGGGAAACAGGCCCTAAAGCCTGCTGTGGACTGCGGGTGGAAAAACTAGTGACAAGGTGAAGGCTTTTGTTCTGTGGACCTTTTATGGTGTGAACAAACACCAAAACTGCAAACCGTTACTTTTTGTTTTTCATTATGTGTGACTAAAACACTGAACTGTTTAAGATAAAGACTTTGTGGTTGCCTCTGTTCTGCGTCCGCTAGCCTTTCTACCAGAGCAAATCCCCACTATAAATATATATATATATATACAAACCGGATTCCAAAAAAGTTGGGACACTAAACAAATTGTGAATAAAAACTGATTGCAATGATGTGGAGATGGCAAATGTCAATATTTTATTTTTAATAGAACGTAGATGACAGATCAAACGTTTAATCCGAGTAAATGTATCATTTTAAAGGAAAAATACGTTGATTCAAATTTTCACGGTTTTAACAAATCCCAAAAAAGTTGGGACAAGTAGCAATAAGAGGCTGGAAAAAGTAAATTTGAGCATAACGAATAGCTGGAAGACCAATTAACACTAATTAGGTCAATTGGCAACATGATTGGGTATAAAAAGAGCTTCTCAGAGCGGCAGTGTCTCTCAGAAGCCAAGATGGGTAGAGGATCACCAATTCCCACAATGTTGCGCAGAAAGATAGTGGAGCAATATCAGAAAGGTGTTACCCAGCGAAAAATTGCAAAGACTTTGCATCTGTCATCATCAACTGTGCATAACATCATCCGAAGATTCAGAGAATCTGGAACAATCTCTGTGCGTAAGGGTCAAGGCCGTAAAACCATACTGGATGCCCGTGATCTCCGGGCCCTTAAACGACACTGCACCACAAACAGGAATGCTACTGTAAAGGAAATCACAGAATGGGCTCAGGAATACTTCCAGAAACCATTGTCAGTGAACACAATCCACCGTGCCATCCGCCGTTGCCAGCTGAAATTCTACAGTGCAAAGAAGAAGCCATTTCTAAGCAAGATCCACAAGCTCAGGCGTTTTCACTGGGCCAGGGATCATTTAAAATGGAGTGTGGCAAAATGGAAGACTGTTCTGTGGTCAGACGAGTCACGATTCGAAGTTCTTTTTGGAAATCTGGGGCGCCATGTCATCCGGACCAAAGAGGACAAGGACAACCCAAGTTGTTATCAACGCTCAGTTCAGAAGCCTGCATCTCTGATGGTATGGGGTTGCATGAGTGCGTGTGGCATGGGCAGCTTGCATGTCTGGAAAGGCACCATCAATGCAGAAAAATATATTCAGGTTCTAGAACAACATATGCTCCCATCCAGACGTCATCTTTTTCAGGGAAGACCCTGCATTTTTCAACAAGATAATGCCAGACCACATTCTGCATCAATCACAACATCATGGCTGCGTAGGAGAAGGATCCGGGTACTGAAATGGCCAGTCTGCAGTCCAGATCTTTCACCTATAGAGAACATTTGGCGCATCATAAAGAGGAAGGTGCAACAAAGAAGGCCCAAGACGATTGAACAGTTAGAGGCCTGTATTAGACAAGAATGGGAGAGCATTCCTATTTCTAAACTTGAGAAACTGGTCTCCTCGGTCCCCAGACGTCTGTTGAGTGTTGTAAAAAGAAGAGGAGATGCCACACAGTGGTGAAAATGGCCTTGTCCCAACTTTTTGGGGATTTGTTGACACCATGAAATTCTGATTCAACATATTTTTCCCTTAAAATTGTACATTTTCTCAGTTTAAACTTTTGTTCCTTGATTTATGTTCTATTCTGAATAAAATATTAGAAGTTGGCACCTCCACATCATTGCATTCAGTTTTTATTCACGATTTGTATAGTGTCCCAACTTTTTGGGAATCCGGTTTGTATATATATATATGAGAGGACTTGTTTTTTGCAAAACAAATTGTACTTCCTAATGGCACCATTTAATATTGCATCAAATGTTGTGGGAAGCTGGAAAAAAATTCCAAATGGGGTGGAATTGGGAAAAAACACAATTCCACCACCGTTTTATGGGTTTTGTTTTTACGGCGTTTACTATGCACTAAAAATATCTTGTGCTCTTCATTCTCCAGGTGAGTAAGGTTAAGGCAATATCACATATGTATAGTTTTTCTTGCATTTTAATACAAAAAAAGTTTGAAAATTTTTTATTTTTTATTTTCATCGCCATATTCCGACCACCATAACTTTTTTATAGTTATGTCTACGATGATTTATGAGGCTCATTTTTTGTGGGACGATCTATAGTTTTTGTTAATACCATTTTGGTGTATGTAGAACTTTTTGATCGCTTTTCATTCAATTTTTTGGGATAAAAAAACTGCAAATCGTCCATTTTTTACCTCATTCACCATATGGGATGTTTGTTTAAATTTTAGTAGTACGGACATTTTCACATGAGGTGATACCAATGATGTTGATTTTCTTTTTGTTTAAGTATTTTTTTGGGGGGGAAAGGGAGTGATTTGAATTTTTATATATATTTCAAAACTTTTTTCACTTTTTTTAGGTCCCCAAGTGGACCACAACATGCACTCATCAGATTGCAATTTGTATAGAATAATGGAATTTTCTCTACTATCCTACACAGAAAATGTAGCTATATTCCAATTTTGGACTGAATCCTAATATACAATTAATGAGCCTAGAAGGAACAAGGACTTACAAGGAACTCCTTCCCTGGTCTCAGCCCAGTGGAGGCTACCTGGCCTTGAAGTGCCAGAGTTTCTAGACTCTCAGATGTCGTAGTCACATTTGACCATGGCATCTGAGGAGTTAAATGTCTGCAAACAGCATAACCACCACCTGACTGGCTGAGGTGGCAGCCAAGATATTTCCTGTGTGTGGAGGAAGTATCAGTGTTGGAAGGGCAGTAACAGGAGATCAGTAAGGTTTATGCCTCATGCACACAACCGGGTTTTTTTTCATGCATTTTTTATGGAGAGCACACGGACCAATTGAACTGAATAGTTCCGTATACGGTCCGCAAAAAAAAAAAAACGGAACAGAGACGGAATGAAAATACGTTTGTGTACAAGAAGCCTAAGTCAGATCATCGCTAACGAGCGTTCATAGGAACGCTCGTTAGTGAAGATCTGCCTGTGTAAAGGTGCCGCCGTTTACCCAAGCAAACGCTCTTTCATTGAATAATCATTGTTTGCCTGCGGCAGATTGCGCCTTCTAATCACGCTCTGCTGGCAAATAATAATTCTGTATTCTATATTGTAGAGGACATCACTGCATGTAATTGCAGCTGTCTCCTTTACTGACGAGCAGGTGATTGTTGGGAAGGAACCCTTTGTTCCCGACAGTTTGCCTCATCTGCCAACGTAATACAGCCCTAAGGTGCCTTGCTACCATTACCTCTTTTTATATCATATGGGCGCAGACCAAGTGCTATGTTGGGTGCTGGTCGAGGTGGAGCTGGCCCATTTGTTGACAACTTTCGGTGACTGTTACTTTACTTTATCTTTGTACAGTATATCTTTGTGTACATATCATAGTTTAGTAAACTGTTCATGCACCTAAGTTGTGTTAAGTCTATTTTTTACTGAACTTCAGATGTTGCGATAATACACTGTTCTATACTGTGGAGGAGAATAGCCATTTTTATTGATTGAGAAAAATGCTTAGTCACACAGAAGGTATGCGTATTTTGCAGATCTGTGGTTTTTGGAAAGAGATATGTAGAAACAGTCATGTGTATGAGGCCTTATAAAAAATTTTTCTTTTTTTTTTTAACTTAAAAAAATAATATTCCCCTAAAAATCCTTATAAATCATAATTTTGTATTATAAGTAGAGATGAGCAAATCGAATTCCACAAAATGTATCACTGCGACCGAAAATGCCCATACTATTAAAATTTTAAAATATTTTTCAAATATGACGAAGGGCGTAACGGAAAAAAGGGTCAAAATTGACAATTTGCCATTTTTTCATTGCTTCTCTTATCAAAAAAAAGGTTTAAAATGTGATCAAAAAGTCACACAAACTCCAAAACGGCATCAATGAAAACTACAGATTGTCCTGCAAAAAATGAGCCCCCGCACAGATCAGTAGATATAACTATTAAAAAAAGTTATGGGAGTCAGAATATGGTGATGTAAAAAAAAATTTGGGGTCCCAAAGTTGACATTTATTTTTACACTATAAAACCTATACATATGTGGTATTATTGTAATCATACTGACCCAGAGAATAAAGAGAACAGGTCAGTTTTGCCGCAAATGGAACGTCATGGGAACAAAACCCATAAAACGGTGGAGGAATTGCATTTCTTTTTCCAATTCCACCCCATTTGGATTTTTTTCCCTGCTCTCCACTTCGTTGTATGCCATAATAAATTGTCCCACAAAAAAATAACTCTATGTTAATGGGAAAATAAAAAAGTTGTGGCTCAAGGAAGATAGGAAAGAAAAATGAAACCTCTGGTATCCTAAGGGTTAATTAATTTGAACCCCACCCCACCAAAAGAAAAAGCTGAATAAACATAAATGGTTGATTAAGGCTTGACGTTTAATTACACATTAATACACACAGGTAGATTTCTGCTATACCTTGGGTATTGAAGCAGTAATCACTTATATATGCTGCTTAATTAAATTGAACTGCACAAAAAAAGGATTTCTGTGAAAATGGTGGAAAAATTTGACTACTTGTTTGCAGGTAGCTGTTTTTGAGGTCTGCACAGCAGCACCTGCACTTCTGATAGCAGGCACAGCCGGCCACAGCTCCTGTCTTCTCTCTCCCGGTCTGTCAGCTGTCCTGCTTGTCCCTATTCTACACAATACACACAATTCTTCTTTGGAATCCTAGCCTTTCCCTTCACTCTTCCTGGTAATAAGCAAGTTTGATTTCGGACTGTCCCTGATGAATTTCTGACTCCTTAAAGGGGGTTCTCCGAGAGTATAAAATGTCCCCTCATGTGCCGGGCACTCCACACGGAATATACTTACCCCGGTCCCCGTGCCACTCCTGTACACGGATGTCGGGGAGGGAGCAGCCAATGGCAGGCGGTGATAGGGACCAGGAGCAGTACCTGGATTGGGGACCGGGGTAAGTATATTCCATGTGGGGTGCCCGACACATGAGGGGACATTTTATACTCGTTGAGAACCCCTTTAAGATAATTTTTCTGGCAGACACTGTCACACCCAACCACCCTCATTCCCAGCCCAGCACAGAATGACATTCTGCTAGTCCTGCTAGGACACCTTCCTGCCTACTGCAGCACTGATTGGCTCATATAGGCTGTCTGTCAGCCTGGGAGCCAATCAGGGCAAGCACTCCCCCTCACTTCCTCTCAGGGTCATGTGAGACCCCTTCTTCTTCCTCCCTAATGCTTTTATTCCCGCCGACATGTGCACTAAAATGGAGCTATGCACCGTTTTAGTGGATTCGTCGGAAATGGATCCGGAAAGATTCAGGTTTGTCTGCTGTTCGAAAAATAGCTACTTTCCGAACTGGTTCACTCGTCCTTATAATATTTATTTTTGTGCCCCACAAAATAGTAACATAGTTAATAAGGCTGAAAAAGACATCTGTCCATCCAGTTCATGACATCTTTCTTTTCCTTTCACGTACGTTGATGAGACATTCTTCAAGAACCGTTACAACATTACGTCACAGGGAAATCTATTTAGTCTTAGTTACAAAAATAACTGCACAGAAGTTCATTCTTTAATGATATTCACAGTTTGGTTGGGAGGTGTCCATGGAAAGTAAGTGTTGGATTGTATATTTTGGCTTCATGCATTGAGGAGACGTTGTTCCTTATTTGTCATCCATCTTGTACGTTCCTTCCCTTAGGGTCTGGAATAAACTCGAAAGCAACACTAGAAGCGATGACTCTATTACCATAATGAAAAACTGAAAGATAAAAGGATTCTTTCACAGACATCAGCATCTGTAGTGTGCTACACGTATAAATACTGCTAATGTTTTCTATAAGTTTTGATCATTTATTTTAATTTCATTGTGATTTTCTGTATAAAAAAAATCTTGAACATTCTCAGTTTTTACGCTGGAGACTAAAACAGTTACAAGAGCCGTTTCCTGCAGCTGTGACATATAAACTAGGACAGGATGATCAGAGTGACCTCATTATTAATAAAAAGTGGGATATTTCAAGGGGTTTTTCCCCTTTGTTCACTATTTTCAATGTCAGGGCAGCCTGTTGTACCTCACCTGATCTAAGCAACTCTGTTCTGGTCCCAGTACTTCCAGAAGGAAAGGGTCACGTGCGCTGTTGCAACTAATGACTGGTCTCAGTGGTGATGGGTCCTCAAGCAGCATGTCACTGCTGAATCATATGCCGCTTGGGGCAAAATCACTGCTGATGCCAGTCACTGGCTACACTGGCACGCAAGACACTGTCCATCTGCATATTTATAGGTCAAGGACCTAAAGACAGCAGCAGAGAGCCAGGGAACCGAAATAGAGCAGGTGAGCATGTTTTTTTTCCTAACAGTTACAGCAAGCTGGTCTTGAAATAAAAAATAAAAACAAACGCGGAAAACCCCTTTAATGGCTGCTCTATTGTGCTGCTGGAGGCAGGACAGACACACTATAGGCTTTTTTTTTAAAGTGCTTTATTCACTAATTTTCTGACAAAACCTTCTTTTTTTTCAACATTCTCTAAACAAGGAGTTATCACAAACTGAAACCAATGGGTTAGATTTATTACTAATGCCCTATATTGTATTTGGACGGCAAAAAACTAGATGAGGCAATCTGAAGCTGTGCCAAAAAAGCTACTGTAAGCTTAATCATATTTAAAATAGATATTAGTGAATCCTGAAAGACACCATTGACTTGGAATGGAACTAGATAAGATACCAGTAAATTTCATGCTAAGAATAGTGCTGCAGACTATACAGCAGAAAGCTTTGTTTGAAAAATAATAACCCAACGTGTGCAGGGTGTCTGAACTCGTTATACCTTCCCTGCAGCAGGGCCTGAGAAGGTTGTATGCTTATCACCTTGCTGACTAAAATTTTGTAGCCATTGAATCCACTTATCTGGGGTGCAACTCTGGTTGTCTTGCTGACTCTGTCCGTGAAAATCCTCCCAATCTTCTCTGTCTTCTACAAGTCTGTCCTCCCGCTGCCTACTCCTAGAATCTTCTGTAACTAGTGGGAGGGGCTAGCCCATAGTAAGCTTCAGAAATGGATGGCCAGGATAGTTAAATCTAGCCATGCCTGCCTCATGCTTAAAGAAAATGGGTCCCCAAAAATGTTATCTACGACTACCAGTTAAAATAGTAGCACAGATCCTTTTTTCTGATCTATTTTTATTTTCTGATTGCAGATTTTTTCATTCTATTTCCTGAACATAATTATGGGGGCTGCCATCTTGCCTGAGCTGCTCCTAACAGCATTTACACAACATTTCATAAAATTCCCAGAAAGGGTGGACAGTTGGACACATCTGTACGTATTTGTGTTCATTCATTTCTTTTTGTGTTTTGTAGCCGTCGGAGCTCAGATTTTCTGATAGAGCGCTCCAAATTCCTATCCTCACTGAAGCATTTAGTGATAAAATCCTGGCTACCTGCAGGAACCGCAAGGAGCTTCTTATCTACTGTATAATTCATACATTGAACGTTACAATAGAACAGCTTGCTGTGAGACCTCTCAAGTGGTGGTTGGAGAATTGTGTATCCACAAACAATACTGTAGTTCCAGTGTTAATCACAACAGATGTGACTTCTTGGTCGAAGTAACTGTCTGAACACTTGTTTTTGGCCAAACAAAAATGCGATCCTGCCCATTGGTGTTATTAAATCTTTAACTTCAGAAGACATTCATCACTTGTCTGGAATCAAGCAGCAAGTTCTTCTTCCAAAAGGCAATGCTTCTACATGACCCTCATATTTGACACTGTTAGTTTATTGTTTCACACTCATTAATTTGGCATCCGGTCATGTAATACTCATGTAAGTCTTATCATCTTGTTTTAATTCAGAATCGGTTCTGAAATTCTGAAGAAATTAAGGCAAAAGCAAACATTTCAGAAGGAAGGGTGTGTCGTGTTTTCTGCTTTAAAATGTAACTCGTTTTAGTTTATTTTTAATATAGTGTTGGAACAGGGATGTTAAACATATTTGTAATATACTTTATTAGGGCTCATGCACACGACCGTATGTATTTTGTGGTCCTGAAAAAAACGGATCCGCAAAAAATACAGATGACGTCCGTGTGCATTCCGTATTTTGCGGAACGGAACAGCTGGCCCCTAATAGAACAGTCCTATCCTTGTCCGTAATGCGGGCAATAATAGGACATGTTAATTTTTTTTGCGTAACGGACATACGCAAATGGAATGTTTTTTTACGGACCCATTGAAATGAATGGTTCCGCATTCGGTAAAACGGAACGGACACGGAAAGAAAATATGTTTGTGTGCATGAGCCCTTAGGGAAAGATGTTTCTTTGTACTAGAAAACAGGATGTAAGGAATCTTCCTAGCAGGGCTCCAACTGGGCATTGCTGAGGAGAGCCTGTCTTGAGCATTATCAGCGCTGAAGATGCCAGTGTGCAACATACAGAGGCTTCCAGCCTGCCTCTTGTCACTACCCCAGTCCCTGACTATGTACTGTACATGAAAACCAACGCACATGTACACGGCCCCATTGAAATGAATGGGTCTGGATTCCGTGCGGGCGCAATGCTTTCGCATCACGCATTGCACCCGTGCGGAATACTAGCTCATCTGCAAGGGGCCTAAGTCTGTCGCACAACCTGCTGGAGAAAGTGCCAAAGTTATGTAGAGGTCTGCACCTCCATATAACTTTGGCGCTTCCTCCAGCAGTACAGAGACACTTAAGACGGGTGTGGAAAATGCCGGTCTTATTAAATGAGCCCCTATGTCTATGTGCACGTCAGATAAAACTCAGATATGTATTGCTGCAGCAAAACTCTGCGTCTGATTCTCAGATTAGTGCTATGCATTTGCTGCAAATGGGCTGTGTGTGTAGCAGATCTGTATGAGGATTATACCCATTGTCAATCAATGGGGCTACTCCTCATTGTTTCCAACTGAAAAAAAAAACATTCTGTAGCATGCTACCTATTCTCACCACTGATTGGTTTCCTCAGCAGTGCCAAAATTCCACCTTGAAACTTTCCACTCCATGTGAACTGGGTTGAGGAAATGTGTCCATTTACATGTATGGGATGTGCAGTACCCCAGATCTGAGCGTATCGGCAATTGTTTGTTATATATTTTTATGTAATGCCCTGTACACCCGCATGACAAGGTTGTCAGGGAAAGGGTTAACCACCCTGTTCCTCCCCTCTTGGTAGGAGTGGGCTGGTCGTGCTTCCTCCCAGGAGGGGGAGTTCTAGTCCACATAGTGAGGAGTGAGGAAAGATGTCCAATTATATCTGCTCCAAGGGTCTTAGTGAACAGGATTTGATCCAGTTATTCTGTGAGAATACTCCAGCTTGTTAGAATACCAAAACTCCTGATATCAGAAGAGCTACAGCATATATAATCAGCAGAGTGACCAGCAGGCCACAGCTTTACAGGCCCTGCTGCAGCTGAGGGACTACGGCTCAGACACCCAGCACATAGATAACAAGGCCAGACCTATTCAAAGCCTGCATTACACAGTAGAAACCTATATCTACAATCTAGGAAGAGTCATCTGTAAGATAGCACATCAGAGCTGACATTAACTGCCACATATCCAGCCGCCATATGTGGCAGGCGCAGCACTAACAAGTGCCTTTTGCGCTGTGGCATTAGAAGAATTTTGATATCTCTGAATTTTAGTCTGTTACTGTCTGTTACTCTGTAATTCCTCTAGCACCGTTCTATGGAAACAGTAGGTTTAAAGAGCACATCAAATGCTTAAAAATAACTTTTTTATTTACCTCAACTTTTCTTCATATATAACACTGCTGCCTTCACAGCAGATAGTCAATATACAAAACACGTGTTGAAAATATATCACAAAATGGAGGTATGCATAAGATAGTGGTTCAACTGTTCAATCTTGTCATTCAACATAAAATGGTGGATATATTTCTCTCTTGAGTATCTGTACTCTCACTTTAAGTTATGTAAGCACTTTATGATCTCTCTAAGAGGTATATCTAAGATTTGACCGATAGTTCTACTGATCTGTATGCAATTTGTATGGATTGCTATTTGTATGCTATTTGTAGTTTGCAATTAGAACTGTAAGTAAACACATATAACCAGTTCATTATACAGCTCTAATCACACTATTAACAATAGGAACACATCATAACTGTATTAAATACCTATTTTGGCATCTTTGCTTCCAAAAAACTGAACTCTGGCTGGATCTATGTGTGTTCAACTCCTGTCTCTGGTGAAAAATAATTCTAGCAGCTCCTGCTAGGAGAATTCCCAGACAGGCTGTGTGTGAGGCTAGCTGTGATTGGTGAAAACTCTTGCTGTGTGAGAAGCTGGCTGTAATTGGTCTAGACTTCTGCCCAGTAACAACAGATTAACACTATGCTTTCTGTTGTTTCTGCAGTGTCACTGAGCTTACCTTACATTACAAAATGAATCTTAAAGGCATATTATCTTTTTCTGTTTCTGTGAACACAAAATATAACAGTTATATGACATCCAAAACATGATGTCACAGTAATTAACTCTGCTTTTGTCATTAACACATAAACATAGGAACTGTATTAGGGTTATTAGGATGTTTAGCTTAATACAGCCATATTTGAAAGCCTGCAGTATGTCTGCCACACATATTCCAGCTGTTCTGAACCAAACTTACGTAGCTATCAAATTGTAAGCATATCTAAGTTTGATTCAGTAAGGCCGTATTATAGCCATGACACTGTATTTTTTTATGTGGTGATTTCATGAATAGTGGCCATGGTGTAGCCGCAATGCGGATAAAAACTGCACCAATGTGTAGCTTCAGATACTGCAACAAAATGGCACATGTTAAAGAGGACCTGTCACCTCCCCTGCCATGCCAGTTTTAATAGCTACATGTATCCCCCATGTAATAACTATTCTGAAGCATCTATTCTTATGACTCTATGTTGTGCCATTCCTTTACTATTTCTACTAGAATTTAATAATGAATTGCTAGCAGTCTGCAGTAAGGGTACAGAGGGTTGTTATCAGTTTGGGGGGGGGGGGGTGTACCTGCACAGACTGACTCTATCCAATCAGTGCTGCCATGTTCACACTGTCTAGGTACACCCCTCCAACTGGTTACCTCCCCTCTGTACCCTTACTGCAGACTGCTAGCAATTCATTCATAACTAGAAGAAATAATAAAGCAATGGCACAACATAGAGCCATACGAATAGATGCTCTAGAATTGTTATTTCATGGGGAATGCATGAAGCTATTAAAACAGGCATGTCAGGAGTGGTGAAAGGTCCTCTTTAAAGTACTGTACATGGGTATCACTGAAATCATTGGTGTCATTTTTTAGCAGTACTAATACAGAAATTACATTTAGAAATTGCTGGCCTGAACTCCACCTTTAGTCACTTATGACTCACCTGGTAGTGAAATAATTTCCCTCTTTCCATTAGGAATGTTCTGGGGTCTTATACATTGTAGACTAGCTACATTTTCCTTCATATTTTACAGGTTTCCATCCTTGTTCACCAGATGATCTGACTAACTTTTTCCAGGGAAAGTACATTGGTTTTGAGATGTTTGTAGAATGGAACAGCGTGTCCAGGGATCTCACACACAGGAGGGTTGCTTGGTACAACTGCAGTACACTCACAACAAGGAGCATCACGGCTTGTCACCTTGGCTGGAAGATGTAGGAAGCATTTGTTAGTGTTTGGTTTTATAGTAAGTGGAGGGGAGATTACACAATTAGAGTGTTTGTCTAAAGTACACGTCAGAAAAATCCAGCCAAATCTGCTTCAGAAATCCAAAGCTGACCCTTGATTTGTAGTTAATCATGCTCTGCAGATCTCACCACATATCAGACCTTTCAATTGGGCTAATCTGCAGATGATGGCTAGTTATAGCTTCCATGTGGAAAGAAAGAAAATGCTTGTTTTTTCGGTGCAGAATACATGCCGAAATGTGTGTGGAAACAGCTCTGTGAACATAGCCTTCCTTCTTGCAACCACTGTGTGTCTCATGGGTATTCTGCAAGAACACTTACAGAGTTGTGAATGTGCAGCGCGCCGCGAGTCCATCCCCAGAGGCTTTATTAGTTCCAGGGTTAGGATGCCGAGCAGCGATATGGCTCTGAGGGGTGTCACAGTGCTCCTACCTGGATCTAGTGCTCCAAGGTCCGGCAGCAAAACTGCTACATAGAAAGTTCGGAATTGGTAGGAACTAAAATGAGTAAGCTCCAGACTCTGATGTAAGTTGAGTTGATTTACTTAATACTGGCATAAACGGGTAGCAGCTCATACAGAATCACAGTAGCTCTTGGCTCCAGCAGGGTGTCTTCATGGCAGCCTGGCCTGCATGGTTAAGACGGTGGCATAGCGTGAGTTGCCAGCACCCAGGGCAAGTCAAGTATTGTGCCCCCTAACCTATGGATATGCCCCTTTTTATACAATCATGCCCCACAGTATACAGAGATCAACACTATATAAAGGTCAAATAATACCACTCCATCATGACAATACCCATTTAGGTCTCAGTCATTAATAATCCCATTAAGGCCCCCACTCACAGGTGATTCCTCCTCTGCCCGGAGTCATTATCTTTATTTTCTAAATTCTGCAGATCACTATGATGACTTCTCCTGACCACCTGAGTTCTCCTTGACTAATAGAACACACCTCCAGTATTTAGTAACAATGCCTCATTTAACATATGCCCCCACTCAATAATCATCCCCATTTAGGTTCTAGTCCCCCTTAGTAATAATTTCTATTTAGGCCCCAGTAGTTATAATTAGTGATGGATGAACATCGGTCGCAAACCCACACATTCGCAGCGGGCTCCTTTCACTTTAATGGCAGGCAAACCTGAAAAACCTTCAGGTCTTATTTTCAGCCACCAAATACTTACTAGAAGTGCACAAATGATCCCACAACATGGACAGTGACATACCAGAGGGGCATTAATGGCAAAAATTCCCACAAAAAATATGTATTTTAGTCAGGGGCCATTTTTATGCGTCTTAAAGGGGAACTCATAAATGTGCCCTGCTGGAGCCTAGAAACATTTTGAGTGATTATGTGGCTGGAGGTATATTAAACGGTCAGGAGATAACAATTTTACTGCAGGCCAGTGGAGGACAGGCTCCAAACATTAGGCATTCCCCGGACAGAAAAGAACAAGTAGTTATGTGGCTGGAGGTATATTAGACGGTCAGTGGATAACAATTTTACTGCAGGCCAGTGGAGAACAGGCCCCAAACATTAGGCATTCACCTGACAGAGTGGTGGCAGATATGTGTGGGCTGGCATGAGGAAATTCAATTACACGTGGTCATCACAGCTGTTGAATTCCTCCGAGATCCATTCCTCATTCATTTTTAGAAATGTGAGGTAGTCCACAACAGCAAGGCCTGGAAATGCTGCATTCTGACAGCCCCCTGTGATGCTGGTAAGATGTCCACCATTTTGTGTTTGTACAAGGGGTTTAAGTACGTTGCCACCCAGTACTGGTCCTTGCCCTTTATGTTTTTTATACGGGGGTCCCTCATCAAACACAGGAGCATGAAGGCCCCCATTTGCACTAAATGGGAAGCGGTGGAGTGCTCTGGTTCCTGCTCATTGCCCAGGAGAATGTCGTCCTCGGTCGCCTCCCCCCAGCCACGGACAACACCAGAGATCCCAAAAATTTTTAAAGCCCCCCTCAAAGCATGCTCTTCTTGCTCCTCTTCCTTCTCCTCCCCCCAGCCACCATCCTCTTCTGACTCCTCTTCAGACTCCTGCTGACTTGTCTCAGATGGAGTAGCTCCCCTGGGAATTCAATCAGCATTGCGACTTCTTCATCTTCCAGCTCTTGCTCCTTGATGGCTTGATCAATGACACTACGCAATGCACGCTCCAGAAAGAAGGCGTAAGGTACGATGTCATCGATGGTGCCCTGGCTGCGACTGACCAGTTTGGTGTTTTCATCAAATGGCCACAGAAGTCTGCATGCGTCACACATGAGCAGCCACTTGCGCGGTGAAAAGAAACCAAGCTCACCAGAACCTGTCCTGCTGCAGAGTTAATACAGGTAATTGTTAACGGCACATTGCTGCTGGAGCAGCCTATCAAGCATATACAAGATGGAGTTCCAGCCTGTCAGGCTGTCATAAATCAGACATCTGGCGGGCAGGTAGTGTCGCTTCTGAATGTCAGCAAGGCGAGCCATGGCCATGTAAGATCTCCTAAAATGGCCAGATATTTTCCTGGCCTGCCGCAAGACATCCTGGACCACGGGGTATTTGGCAATGAATCGCTGCACGACTAAGTTCAGGACGTGTGCCATGCACGGCACGTGTGTCATTTTGCCCTTTTTCAGAGCGCTCAGCAGATTGGCACCATTGTCGCACACAGCTTTACCAACTGTCAAATTGAGCGGGGTTAGCCACTTATCGGCCTATGATCGCAGAGCTGAAAGCAATGCAGGACCGGTGTGGCTCTTGGTTTCCAGGCACAACAGCTGCAGCACAACATGGCAGCATTTCACCTGGCACATCAAATAAGTTCTGGGGAGCTTGGGGGTGCAGCGGAAGAGGCGGTAGCAGTGGAAAAGGAGTGGTAAGCTGAGGAGGAGACGGAGGATGGAGTAGGAGGATGAGAAGAAGAGGCAGACCTGCCTGCAATCCGTGGCGGTAACACCAAATCTACAAGGGTGCCACAGGTTACATGCTTGACGGCCGTCAGAAGGTTCACCCAGTGGGCAGTAAAAGTTATGTATCTTCCCTGCCCGTGTTTGCTAAACCTCGTGTCTGTGGTCAGATGTATCTTGGCACCGACACTGTGTGCCAGAGATATATTCAATTGCTGCTGAACGTGGCCATATAGCTCTAGGATGCCCTTCTGGGAGAAATATTTCCTTCCTGGGACCTTCCATTGTGGTGTGCCAATGGCCACAAATTTTCTAAAGGCCTCGGAGTCCACCAGCTTATATGGCAGTAGTTGGCGGACTAGCAGTTCCAACAAGCCAGCAGTCAGTCGTTGGGAAAGTGGGTTATCCAGCGTCATCAACTTTTTACGCTCGAACATTTGGGTCACGGAAGTCTGCCTTCTGCCAGATAAACGCAACAATGGCACGGTAGAAGGTGGCGTGGAGGACAATGGGAGAGAAAGAGAGAAGGACAAGAAGAGGCAGGACGTGGAGCGCCAGGAGTGTGGTTTTGTGGGTTCTGATGGCATTGCTTCTACTGGACTCGGTGATGGGAGGCCAGGTGCCTTCTTAAGGCGGTCGTCCCTAGGTGAGTGTTGGGCTTACCGTGGCTTATGCGTTGACAGCACAGGCTGCAGATGGCAACATTATTTTCAGCAGCTGACACGTTAAAAAAAGCCCGCACTGCGGAGCCATATGCAGGGTTCCTGAGAGTGCAAGATGTGACCGTGCATGGTGGATAGCTCCAGATACATTTTCAGTCTGCTTTTTGCCTCCTGTGCACTGCGAGTTCTGCCTGTGTCTCCTCCTTCTCCTCCCTATCTGCTGCTCCGTACTCCCATCCTCTCTTGTGGGCACCCACGTGATGTCCATTGACATGTCATCATCGTCACCTTCACCACCACTGAAATTAGAGATCTCGGAGTAGGCAGCAACAGCGGGGACCACCCTCCTTGAGCTGATCTGGGTACTATCGTCAGACCGCTGGGTGGCTGCCGTTGCTACCTCCTCTTACTCATCCGATGCCAAGAATGGCAGCTCATCGGTGAGGTCTGGGAATGGATTGTAAAATTATTCCTCTGAATCGAGTGGAGAGGCTATGGTGGTGGTGGTGTCTTTGGGGGTGCACACAGCAGAGAGTGAGGAGGGTGCAGATACAGAGGATGAGGAGGGTGCAGAAGCGGAAGGCTGAGTAAGCCACTCAACCAACTCTGGTGTGTCTTTTGACGTAATTGCACACACCTTCTCCAACTTCCCACTTAGGCTCCGACCTGGTGCACCTGCCCGACCCCTACCACCCCTGCGGAACGACCTGCTTCTTCCTCTGCCTGTCATTTTCAAAATGACCCAGTGCCAAAGTCCCTAGAGAAGAGCAGTATTTGTGGAAGCAGGTATATAGAACCCCTTAATCAGTATTTTGTAGAAGCAGGCATATCGCACCCCTCAATCAGTATTTTGTGGAAACAGGTATATAGAACACCTAAATCAATATTTGGTGGAAGCAGGTATATTGCACTCCTCAATCAGTATTTTGTGGAAGCAGGTATATTGAACCCCTTAATCAGTATTTTGTAGAAGCAGGCATATCCAACCCCTCAATCAGTATTTTGTGGAAACTCGTATATAGAACACCTGAATCAATATTTGGTGAAAGCAGGTATATCGCACCCTTCAATCAGTATTTTGTGGAGGCAGGTATATAGAACCCCTTAATCAGTATTTTGTAGAAGCAGGCATATCGCACCCCTCAATCAGTATTTTGTGGAAACGGGTATATAGAACACCTGAATCAATATTTGGTGGAAGCAGGTATATCGCACCCCTCAATAAGTATTTTGTGGAAGTAGGTATATAGAACCCCTTAATCAGTATTTTGTAAAAGCAGGTATATCGCACCCTTCAATCAGTATTTTGTGGAGGCAGGTATATAGAACCCCTTAATCAGTATTTTGTAGAAGCAGGTATATCGCACCCCTCAATCAGGATTTTGTAGAAACAGGTATATAGAACCCCTGAATCAATATTTGGTGGTAGCAGGTATATCAAACCCCTCAATCAGTATTTTGTGAAACACGGTGTATCGCAGGCCTCAATCAATATTTGGTGGAAGCAGGTATATCGCACCCCTGAATCAGTATTTTGTGGAAGCAGGTATATAGAACCCCTTAATCAATATTTTTCAGAAGCAGGTGTACCCCACCCTTTAATCAGTATTTTGTGGAGGCAGGTATATAGAACCCCTTAAATCAGTATTTTGTAGAAGCAGGTATATCCCACCCCTCAATCAGTATTTTGTAGAAACTCGTATATAGAACATCTGAATCAATATTTGGTAGAAGCAGGTATGTTTCACCCCTCAATCAGTATTTTGCGGAATCAGGTATATAGAAACCCTTAATCAGTATTTTGTAGAAGCAGGTATATCCCACCCCTCAATCAGTATTTTGTCGAAACAGGTATATAGAACACCTGAATCAATATTTGGTGGAAGCAGGTATATCGCACCCATCAATCAGTATTTTCTGGAAGAAGGTATATCATACCCCATAATCAGTATTTTGTGGAAGCAGGTATATCGCACCCCTCAATCTGTATTTTTTGGAAGCAGGTATATCAAACCTCTTAATCAGTATTTTGTGGAAGCAGGTATATCACACCCCTCAATCACTATTTTGTGGAAGCAGGCATATCAAACCCCTTAATCAGTATTTTGTGGAAGCAGGTATATCGCACCCCTCAATCTGTATTTTGTGGAAGCAGGTATATCAAATCCCTTAATCAGTATTTTGTCGAAGCAGGTATATCACACCCCTCAATCAGAATTTTGTGGAAGCAGGTATATAGAACCCCTTAATCAATAATTGGTGAAAGTAGGTATATCGCACCCCTCAATCAGTATTTTGTGGAAATCGGTATATTGCAGGCCTCAATCAATATTTGGTGGAAGCAGGTATATCGCCCCCCTCAATCAGAATTTTGTGGAAGCAAGTATATAGAAACCCTTAATCAGTATTTTGTAGAAGCAGGTATATCGCACCCCCTCAATCAGTATTTTGTGGAAGTAGGTATATAGAACCCCTTAATCAGTATTTTGTAGAAGCAGGTATATCGCAGCCCTCAATCAGTATTTTGTGGAAGCAGGTATATAGAACCCCTTAATCAGTATTTTGTAGAAGCAGGTGTATAGAAACATAGAAACATAGAATGTGTCGGCAGATAAGAACCATTTGGCCCATCTAGTCTGCCCAATATACTGAATACTATAGCCTTTGGCCCTATCTTATATGAAGGATGGCCTTATGCCTATCCCATGCATGCTTAAACTCCTTCACCGTATTTGCAGCTACCGCTTCTGCAGGAAGGCTATTCCATGCATCCACTACTCTCTCAGTAAAGTAATACTTCCTGATATTACTTTTATGTTTCAAATGATTTATTAAAAATTTATAGCATCATAAATGCATCATGAGATACCAGTGGTATATATATTTTGATCATACACAGAATAAAAACAAAGAAATAAAATCAAATTACATTAACAATAAGCAAAAGGACATTCTATAGCAGTTATTTGCCAAGAAATGGCATAGAGTATTACAACCGTATATGTTCAAGTGGTCTATAAGCCTTGTGTAATTGAAGCCTCCATACAAGGTGCATCAGATATTACAACGATAAACTGTGTTGTACATTGGTGGAGTAGGAGAAGGAAACCCAGGGCTCCCATAGTTTTTCAAAAGCCTCAAATGCGTCCATACGAATGGCTGAGAGTTTTTCATATAATAGAATCCCATTGACTCTATCTATAACTGCTTGAAAACTTAACGTATCAGATTTCCATTTAAACCCAAACAGCACACTGCTAGTCAATTGCACAAAGATATAAGCAAACACTGAAAAAATAATGGCGGCTTGGTGGCCATACTTACTGCAAGTGCAGTTAGAAGCTCTTTGCGCATATAATTGATCAATACATATGTCAAGCCCATCTACCAGACGTATGTTTGTTTTTCCTCCCTATAGTCACTGCCACTGGGGGGTGGCGCCCTCTGGAGGTGAGATTGAACCGTGCACCACCGCCCATTTACCATGTGCTTTTAATTAGATAGCTTGTACAGCTGTATTCTACTTTGCCCATACTGCAGGCTCACAGCCTGAGAGAGGCATATGTAGGATACAGCTTGGTACTACTTTGCCCAGATTGTAGGCTGTAAGCCCAGAAGAGGCATGTTAGAGTAGGACCCATCTGATTAGAAGCCACCTTGACGTCTGGTAGATGGGCTCGACATATGTATTGATCAATTATATGCGCAAAGAGCTTCTAACTGCACTTGCAGTAAGTATGGCCACCAAGCCGCCATTATTTTTTCAGTGTTTGCTTATATCTTTGTGCAATTGAATAGCAGTGTGCTGTTGCCTGTAGTTCTACTGATCAATTTACCCCTGACCAAGAACTTATGTAACATTATACATTTGTTGTTGATCCACCAGCTGAAATCGGCTGTCCTAAGCCCTGGTGGGAAGGCACGGTTGCCATTATGTGGAGAAGTGGTGTGTGTTTAGACTGAAGGCCCAACCTGAACCTAACAGATCTTCACATCAATAGAGCTTGATAAGATAACGGCGAGTTTGAACAGGTAGGGTAGTCCAGAGTAGGGCTCTCCACGACCAAGGAGCAAGAAGTGACTGTTCTATTGAGACCCATAAGGGGTGTGTCTCTGGTTTCAGATGCGTCAGGAAAAGCTGAGCTAGTCTAGCTGCTTTATAGTATTTTATGAAGTCGGGTACTGAAAGGCCCCCCTGTGTTTTATGTCGACACATAGTAGCCCGAGCGATAAGGGCACGTTTATTGCCCCAAATGAATTTCATTACAACCCTTTGTAGGTCATGGAGATCCCGACTCGGCATTTGTAGTGGTATGGTACGGAAAAGATATAGGAGCTTAGGCAGGACTATCATTCTTATTATGTGTATTCTACCTATCCATGATATTGGTAATGTGCTCCAGGTTTTGAGATCTTCTCTAATTGCCCAGTATAGAGGAGTATAGTTCAACTTATACATCATGTGTGGTTGGTTGGGCACTACAGTACCCAAATATGGGATATGGTTGGGTGAATGTTGGAACTGGAAGTTTTGCAATAGGAGTGACTTTAGTGATGGGGGGGGCATTGCATAACATAAGTTCTGATTTTTGATGATTGACATGAGGCCCAGAGGCTTCTGAAAAGAATTTCAGGATTTGTAAAAAGTTTGGTAGGGAAACAAAAGAGTTTGTAAGGGATAAGAGGAGGTCATCCGCAAACAAGCTCAGCTTGTATTTCGCGTTTTCCCACTTTGATCCCCGTAACATTCTGGTCATTTCTGATATAAATGGCAAGGGGTTCCATTGCTAGAGCAAAGAGAGCCGGGGAGAGAGGGCACCCCTGACCTGTACCCCTGAGTATTTGGATGGGAGCAGGGTTTATGGATGGAAGTTTAAGGTAGGCAACCGGAGTGGAATAAAGGGCCCTGACTGCCTGCACAAACGGACCTCTAATACCCACTGATATTACTTTTAAACCTTTGACCTCTAATTTAAAACTATGTCCTCTTGTAGCAGTTTTTTTCTTTTAAATATTCTCTCCTTTTTTTCCTTGTTGATTCCCTTTATGTATTTAAAAGTTTCTATCATATCCCCTCTGTCTCATCTTTCTTCCAAGCTATACTTGTTAAGGTCTTTTAATCTTTCCTGGTAAGTTTTATCCTGCAATCCATGTACTAGTTTAGTAGCTCTTCTCTGAACTCTCTCCAAAGTATCAATATCCTTCTGGAGATATGGTCTCCAGTACTGAGCACAGTACTCCAAATGAGGTCTCACTAGTGCTCTGTAGAGCGGCATGAGCACCTCCCTCTTTCTACTGTTAATGCCTCACCCTATACACCCAAGCATTCTGCTAGCATTTCCTGCTGCTCTATGACATTGTCTGCCTACCTTTAAGTCTTCTGAAATAATGACCCCTAAATCCCTTTCCTCAGATACTGAGTTTAGGACTGTATCCCACCCTTTAGTCAGTATTTTGTGGAGGCAGGTATATAGAACACCTGAATCAATATTTGGTGGAAGCAGGTATATCGCACCCCTCAATCAGTATTTTGTGGAAGCTGGTGTATTTCAGGCCTCAATCGATATTTGGTGGAAGCTGGTATATCGTACCCCTCAATCAGTATTTTGTAGAAGTAGGTATATAGAACGCCTTAATCAGTATTTTGTAGAAGCAGGTATATCGCACCCCTCAATCAGTATTTTGTGGAAAGAGGTATATAGAACACCTTAATCAATATTTGGTGGAAGCAGGTATATTGCACCCCTCAATCATTATTTTGTGGAAGCCTGTGTATCGCAGGCCTCAATCAATATTTGGTGGAAGCAGGTATATCGCAACCTTCAATCAGTATTTTGTGGAAGCAGGTATATACAACCCCTTAATCAGTATTTTGTAGAAGCAGGTATATCTCACCCCTCAATTAGCATTTTGTGGAAACAGGTATATAGAACCACTGAATCAATATTTGGTGGAAGCAGGTATGTAGCATCCCTCAATCAGTATTTTGTGGAAACAGGTATATAGAACCCCTGAATCAATATTTGGAGGAAGCAGGTATATCGCACCCCTCAATCAGTATTTTATGGAAGCAGCTACTGTATATAGAACCCCATAATCAGTATTTTGTAGAAGCAGGTATATCTCACCCCTCAAGCATTTTGTGTAAACAGGTATATAGAACCACTGAATCAATATTTGGTGGAAGCAGGTATGTAGCATCCCTCAATCAGTATTTTGAGGAGGCAGGTACCCTTTGGATATAGTGTACTGTGGTATACGGCACTGGGAATGACATAACTGCATGCACGATAAATAGTGATGGCTGCAGAGTGAGCTGTGAAGCTACTGCTAGTAACAAAGCTAGCAATATACCTGTGTAGTAACTAGCTAGATAGTGGACTGGTTGTAGTAGAGTGATTGGTACTAGTCATAGTGGTACCACACCTCAGAAACTAACTCAGGCACCTGAAACAAACATTGCAGAAGAGTTCCAGCCGCAGCTGAGGGTTAGAGCATTCTGATAGCAGCCAATGTACCTGTATAATATTCAGGTCTTGGACTAAAACCAGCAAGTCTGCCACCCCTGAGCAACCCTGTGTGTATGTGCAAACAGAGGAAGGACATACCACTACTGATTGTAACTTTGCAGAGTGTCCAGATTATATGGGAAATGTGAATATTATTTTGTTAATATTTTTCTAATAGTTATCAAAACTTTGTTCACCTTTAAAATTATTTTAGTCCTTTTAATAGAATGGAACCTGTAATTTATTGCTTGTACTATACACTGTATGACGTCTGTATAACAGTGTATAGGGATTTTTACATATCTCCTATTACATGATGTAATAGAGGTCAGAACATGGCAGGCCTGGGGGCCTTCAGATGCTCCCTGGCTGCCATGACAACTACTCAGTGTCCCATTATTGCGTTCACGGGGTGTCAATATTCACTGGGGCTTTAAACTGCTGCGTATCAGGTGTACAGGTCCTTCTAAAAAAATTAGCATATTGTGATAAAGTTCAATATTTTCTGTAATATACTGATAAACATTAGACTTTCATATATTTTAGATTCATTGCACACCAACTGAAGTAGTTCAAGCCTTTTATTGTTTTAATATTGATGATTTTGGCATACAGCTCATGAAAACCCCAAATTGCTATCTAAAAAAATTAGCATATCATGAAAAGGTTTTCTAAAAGAGCTATTAACCTAATCATCTGAATCAACTAATTAACTCTAAACACCTGCAAAAGATTCCTGAGGCTTTTAAAAACTCCCAGCCTGGTTCATTACTCAAAACTGCAATCATGGGTAAGATTGCCGACCTGACTGCTGTCCAGAAGGCCATCATTGACACCCTCAAGCAAGAGGGTAAGACACAGAAAGAAATTTCTGAACGAATAGGCTGTTCCCAGAGTGCTGTATCAGGGCACCTCAGTGGGAAGTCTGTGGGAAGGAAAAAGTGTGGCAGAAAACGCTGCACAACGAGAAGAGGTGACCGGACCCTGAGGAAGATTGTGGAGAAGGACCGATTCCAGACCTTGGGGGACCTGCGGAAGCAGTGGACTGAGTCTGGAGTAGAAACATCCAGAGCCACCGTGTACAGGCGTGTGCAGGAAATGGGCTACAGGTGCCGCATTCCCCAGGTCAAGCCACTTTTGAACCAGAAACAGCGGCAGAAGCGCCTGACCTGGGCTACAGAGAAGCAGCACTGGACTGTTGCATGTCATTCGGAAATCAAGGTGCCAGAGTCTGGAGGAAGACTGGGGAGAGGGAAATGCCACAATGCCTGAAGTCCAGTGTCAAGTACCATCAGTCAGTGATGGTCTGGGGTGCCATGTCAGCTGCTGGTGTTGGTCCACTGTGTTTTATCAAGGGCAGGGTCAATGCAGCTAGCTATCAGGAGATTGTGGAGCACTTCATGCTTCCATCTGCTGAAAAGCTTTATGGAGATGAAGATTTCATTTTCAGCACGACCTGGCACCTGCTCACAGTGCCAAAACCACTGGTAAATGGTTTACTGACCATGGTATTACTGTGCTCAATTGGCCTGCCAACTCTCCTGACCTGAACCCCATAGAGAATCTGTGGGATATTGGGAAGAGAAAGTTGAGAGACGCAAGACCCAACACTCTGGATGAGCTTAAGGCCGCTATCGAAGCATCCTGGGCCTCCATAACACCTCAGCAGTGCCACAGGCTGATTGCCTCCATGCCACGCCGCATTGAAGCAGTCATTTCTGCAAAAGGATTCCCGACCAAGTATTGAGTGCATAACTGAACATAATTATTTGAAGGTTGACTTTTTTTGTATTAAAAACACTTTTCTTTTATTGGTCGGATGAAATATGCTAATTTTTTTAGATAGGAAATTTGGGTTTTCATGAGCTGTATGCCAAAATCATCAATATTAAAACAATAAAAGGCTTGAACTACTTCAGTGGGTGTAATGAATCTAAAATATATGAAAGTCTAATGTTTATCAGTACATTACAGAAAATAATGAACTTTATCACAATATGCTAATTTTTTGAGAAGGACCTGTATAAGGCTACTTTCACACTTGCGGCAGCAGGGTCCGGCAGGGGAACAGCCTGCGGATCCATGTTAACGTTAGCCCACCATGCCTCCGGAAGTCCACTCTGACCTCATTCACTATAATAAGGGCCAGAGGTCCGGCCGCAGCATGGCAAACTCTCGGCTTGTTTGCCTTCCTGTCGACAGGACTATTGTTTCAGTAATGTATAATGGAACCTATTATGGAATTTCATAACGCCAATGTGAACCCGCCCTAACTATATAGCCAAATGGTGCGTGGAGATGCAGAAAGCAAACTAGAGGAGGAGAGGGAGTCTGCCTCCCAGAAATGTTGAGGTAGAGCTGGAAGAAGCATGCAGATCTGGAACCTGCCACCAGTTTTACACTGCCCTAATTTTAAAGGAAATGTCACGAAAATGTTATCTGCCAGTTAAAACCAGATAGTGACACATATACTTATTTTTTTTTTTTTTTTTTTTTTTTTTTCTGATTGCAGATTTTTTTAATTCTCTTTCTGAACATGATTATGGGGGCGGCCATCTTGCCTGAGCGCTTCTTAACAGCATTTAGAAATCATTAGGAAAATTGCTTTACGGCAGCCACATGGGCCATAGACACAATGGTCAGGAGGGGACCTCATTGACTTTTGTGGGAGAGCTTTCTAGGCGTGCTCTGTGACCTGAGCAGAGGTCAGTGTACAAGGAAAGAATAGATAAGCTTTGACAATCACCTATTGTAAATTGTGGTCTTATCGATACACAGAGGTGATATCTTTACGGGCAGGATTATAATGACAGATAAGCAGATGACTGCAGTAAAGTGATCTGTACAGACCAAGAAGTGGCACCTATTACTAGACTTCCTAGAATTAGAATTCTTTAAAAATATGTTAAACATAAAATATGATTTCAATAATAGGTCGTTTTGTGATGACACATTCCCGTTAAAATCCTCACAGCTCCAGCGCATACCCATGAGTTCTGTAATGAGGTAAGATTTTACCACATCTGTTGTTAGGACAGCATGGAACTGATAAAAAGCCCCCTTTAATGGCTAATCTATTTTAGGGTTCATGCAGATGGCCGTTGCCAGGCCATTCCATCCAGACTCATTTAACTTGAATGGGTCCGTGATCTGTCCACGGCACACACCGTTCTCCATAGTGCTTCCGTAGGGTTCCGTGCCTCCCTTCCGCACCTTCCGGATTGCGGACCAATTCAAGTGAATGGGTTCACCTCAGTGATGCAGTGCACAAACGGCCAGGGCCCGTATATTGCAGACCTGCTGTTTGCAGGCTGCAATACGGGCCCAGCCGGGGGAAAAAAGTCTGCATGAGCCCTTATAGTGATACCGGACAGGGAGATATTACGGCAGTCTCTCCACGTTTTTCCCATCCATTTAACATATACAAAAAACGTATATGTTAAACGGATGCCTCAGACTAATTCACCATAGAGACCAGTGGAAAAAAAAAAGCATACTTTGTTTAGCAGGATACAAGAACGTGGTGTGCTACATTTTTGTTTCCTTTTTTTTCTAACATATACATCATATGGACATATAAAACGTGATGTGAACCCACACTAAGGGCACTTCTATTTTGTGTGTGTGTGGGGGGGGGGGTGATTTTAACATATGTTTGTTGTCTGGGGGCTTTTACATCAGGTTCTGCAGCAATAGGCAAGACTCCCAATAAAACCAGATGAAAGCAGAGGGTAAGGGGCAGCTCGGCTCTCAATTTTATGAAAAAGCTGAACAATTATGTGGTAATAACTTATGTGACAGCAAGAAGGGGGCTCTTTGGAATTCATTATTTATTCCACGTTAGGAGAGGCACATACACTAAACAGAACATCTGGTAATCCTAACTAAAACAATGTGAGTCCTAAAACCCTTAAAGCTTTCCAGCCCCCACCCCGATTCTCCCTGGGAGCCGAATCCTTGTGGTTTTAGTTAATAAATTTATCGTGGGGAGTCCATTACTAAACAGCGGACAGCAGGCAGAAATTAAGAAGAATTTACACAAGTGCAGGGCGTGTTTATGTTGCCTGCGCTTAGCTGCTCGGCCATGACTTCCCTCTCCCTCATCTCCTTTATACATGCAAATATTTTTTTTTTCCACTACTAGATCAATGTATTATTTTTCTGTGAATGAGGGAGAACACAATTACCCATGATGCATTAGAACCAAGTTGCTGCACTCCCACAAAACTGAGCAAGTTGTATGATGCCGTCGATTTTCCAGACAGGGAACTAAAAGACAGGCCTGACCTCCACTTACGAGATGACTCTAAGTTTTCCATGGAAAATATTGCTGCTCCTGATGCTGACGTAATGTGCGGTTTATTATTTTATTTAGGTTTTTTCTAAATATAGATAATTTATAAAAGCTAAGCCCTGTACAATAATAATAGACTTGGATGATGTTTACAGGGACACTCCCATCTCATCAATATCAGATCGGCAGGGCCCCGACACCCGGCACTCCCGCCGATCAGCTGTATGAGGAGACGGCTGGGCACTGTGCATGTGCCGTCTCCCTTCTCTCTTTCTGTCTGCTGCTGCTGTCTATGGCAGAGACCTATGTTGTCGGACTCCTGCTGATCTGATATTGGCTGATAAAAGCCCGGACAACACTTTTAAGCACGTAACCTACCGGGTATATATGAATACTCTTTATGTACCATATTTTCTACTTTATAAGACATTTCTGATGATAAGACACATCTAAGTTTTAGAGGAAAATAAGAAAAATAATATTTTTCATTAGACCTCAGAACAGACCCCCAATCTTCATCACACTTCAGATAAGACCCCATATCAGACCTCAGATTAGATTAGAACAATTTCGTTATAGAAATGCTCAGTAATGTTCACTTTATCAGATGCGCTGACATTTTTCCCCCACTTTAGGGGGGAAAAGTGCATCTTATAAAGCAAAAAACATGGTAGTAACTTTCTTCTTCACTTTATTCTTCTTCCCGTCGTGGCTCTTAAACTTTCTCATTTGTTTGAACTGCCAGCAAGGCAAACAGCCTCCATTAAAGGGATTCTCCAGGAATTAAGAAAATGAAAAACGTAAATATTACTTTATTATAAATAAATTCCCAAATACCTTTCATTAGTTATAATAGCTAGTTTTCTCTGGGGAGCAATCATTAGGAGAAATAAAATGGCCGCCATCCTATTAGTACACACAAAACCTGTCCTTTTCACACAGGAGGACAAGTTACTTCAGAGCAGTGCGGTAAAGATCTGCCTCATCCTCCTCTCTGCTCTGCTTGCCAGGGATTATGGTCCTGAATACAGTTTAATATGATCTTCAGCTGAATCTCTGTAGGAATTGAGTTCATGAGGACACCCGGAACCTCCGCCGATCAGCTGTTTGAGAAGCTCACCAAACACAACTGTGTCCATTTGATAGCAGCTGTGCTGTCACTTCAATGGGGCTGAGCTATGTCTGGGTCATGTGACAAATGAACGTCACGTCACATGGCCTAGGAAAAATTGCAAGAAGGCCATGGCACTGTGAGGGCCAATGCCTTCTCAAACAGCTGATCGGCAGGGGTCCCGGGTGTCGGACCCCCATCATTCAAATACTGATGACCTATCCAGAGGCTGCTAGGTTATACGTAAAAAAAAGTCTCAGAAAAACTCTCTTATTTTCGGTGGTATAATACTGTCATAAAGAGGAAAAAAAGGCAATTATAAAAAAAAAATAGTTTTCTATGAATATTGAGTTTTTTTTTAAATGCCCTGTTCTGACGGAAGTGTCCCTTTACAGTGTAGTACCACTTTTTCAAGAATAAACCTAACTAGGGATGAGTGAATCGACTTCAGATGAAACATCCAAAGTTGATTTGCATAAAACTTAAAACTATTTCCCAAACTCGGGTTCGGTTCCAAGTGGTACCTTCGAACCAAACCTGAGTTCGGGAAAAGTTTTTTTACAGTACAAATTTATTTATGAAGTTATTACCTTAAGTCTTGCGAGACTTCGCGAAGCAATAACTTCGGCTCATCGGAGCCAATACATTCTAATACTGTACGGGGCTCCTGCTCCGTTCAGTATTGGAACAAAGTTTTATGTGAATCGACTTTGGATGTTTCATCCAAAGTCGATACGCTCATCCCTAGACCTAACCAATTGTTTGTAAATTGGAAGTAATTTCCAATAGGGAGAAGGAGTCCTTGTAGTAATTATAATCACAGACTGAACATTACAATGCGTCCTGTCCAGCTAGGAATTAGCAGCAGTGTATGTAATTGAAGGCAGACATGGAGAGTGCTGAATTAAGAGAAAAATGAACATTAAAAAAAGCGACAAAGAAAAAAGCAACAACATATGTTTGTCATCAATACAGAATGCTACAGTACACAGGGATCTCGTAAAATAGCTCTCTTAGCTAGCATTCTAGGGGCTGTTTGCTTGTTTGCCAGATCACGAACAACACTGAACAGTTGAATGGAAGTGAGAACCAGGAAGCGATCTCAAGCTAAACACAAAACAGAAAGTCGCAGGAGACCTATCACTTGGCCTTAATCCAAAAACACAAATGAAACACATGTCAAATTTGTTGTGGGACCAGAGTCACACAAGACAAATATTGCATTTCTATGGCAGCTTGAATGTTAGGATAACCAAAGCAAATTACTTAACAGCTTTAATAGATGTTAGTAAATCAGTCTCAATGTATAAGCATACCACCCAGCATTTGACAGAGCAGAAGGAACCACACTTTACTACTATACTCCATGTAGATCTGCCCAATATGTCCATTATGTTATAGGGCTTTCACAGTAAGTTTTATCTTTTAAAGAAGAACTCCCACAAATATTTTATTCTCTGCCCTGTTAGAAAGGTACATGATGTAAATTGTAGTTAAGGTCATTTTCTTACCAGTGACTTCATTTGTGAGTTACAACCTCTCTTCTGAACCTCAGCTGTGTCATGTGACCAGAACTCTGATTTCCAACTGACACAGGACAGGAAGTCAGTTACTTAATTCATTCTTATGAGACTGACATTGAGGATCCCATAGAAACACACAGGGCCAGATTCATCATGACTCTGACAGCTCACTCCACTTTCACATATGGCTAAAGTCAGTTTTAGCCAAGTCAGATTTATGATCGGCCCTTTAAGGCTGTAATAAATGTGGTTTGACGGTAGCAGTTTATCCGTCAGTAAGCAGCTTTACAAAAGTCGCACGTTTTTATGATAAAGTCGCACGTTTTTATGAAAAAGTCGCATGTTCTATTAAAAAGTCTCATAAGATAAGCATGGTCCTCACTGGAGTGAAATTGCGACTTTTTAAATAGTCCCAATAGTAAATCTGTCTAGAGATTCATTTACATAAGAAAACACGCCCACTTTCTGAAAACTGGCGAGCATAGTGCAGAGCAGAAAAAAGTCTCAAATTTGTGCGCAGTTTTAGCGTTAGGGACTTTTTATGGGACTTTTTCACTCCATTATTCTGACCTGAGCTAATGATAAATCTGGCCCATAGAGTTTTTCTGACCACACATAAGATGCCATGTTATTTGGAAAGTGAAAGTGCTGGTCGCATAACACAGCTGAGTGAGGATCAGAAGGGAGGTTATAATTCACAAACATAGTCAAAGGAAAGAAGATTTCCTTCACTACTGGTTACATCATGTACCTTTCTAACAGGTCAGAGAATAAAAATGTTTGTGAGAGTGCTTATTTAAGAACTGGTACCACTGAAAGTAATTATGAATGTTAATATATATATATATATATATATATATATATATATATATAGGCTGTGTTCACATCAGGTTGCTACCCCATGTTTAATGTGTATACATCACTTATACCTTTAACAGATTCCTCTGGTGGATGCCGTACAGTGACATCTATCAGCATAGATGTAAACATGGGGAAAATATCTGTAAAATGTATCTGTAAACATGGGGAAAAAATGTTAGGCGAATAGCCCGCAACCAGTTGGGTGGTCACGGAGCGGAGGAAGGGTAAGTACTGCTCAAAATGTCTTCTCTTCACACGTTAGCTAAAAGAGACTTTTTAGGCACAGACCTGGAGAACCCCTTTAATCAATTAGTAGTTAAATAAGTGTATGACTAATATGCCTATACAACCAAAATCAATGATAATGGAAACTTTTTAGTTTTGGTTATGAACAAGTTTAACCTGTAGTTTCCTTTGGCAACTTAAAGGGGTTATCCCATGAATTAAAAAAAAAAAATATTCTGGAGTAATGTACACCACGAAAAATATTCTATAATTTGAAAAACAGCATCTAGATCTGAATAGTTTTGTAATTTGTAAAGTTTTGCATATAATTTAAAATTTAGTATAGCCAGTGAGTTATTCAATGAAATGTATCTATATAGCGCCACCTGCTGTTTGCACTTTTTCCAATTTCTCTGTCCTGCTCCCTGAGATGCCACACTAGCTACAGAAGAAAGGACCCCCCTCAGATGACAACTTGAAATAACAAAATTTGGAGCAATCAATGTGGAGATCTCTGGATCCATGTGAAGTACTATATGATTGGTTCTAGCTTTGTTAGAAATAGATTGTCATAGACTAGATTATGTATGTATTCATTTTTTACATTATTTATAGGATAAACCCTTTAACTATATAAATGCAAAAAATGCTGCTCTGTAGTGTAATTCTCAGCTTCTTTTTTTTTACTTTTCATTATCTGGACAACTTCTCTGTTCCCGTTCTGTAGGTGGACAGCAGCTCATCAAGTACCCACAATCCCAGGAGAGCACCAGAGATTCCAGCAATAAGAAGCTCTATGGCAGGGATGGCCAACCTGCGGCTCTCTAGCTGTTGCAAAACTACATACAACTCCTAGCATGCCCAGTCTGCCTACCTACAGCTATCAGCCTACAGCAGGGCATGGTGGGAGTTGTAGTTTTACAACAGCTGGAGAGCTGCAAGTTGGTCAGACCTGCTCTATGGTATGCAATGCGTTTTCCTTCTCCGCTGTCTAGAGAGATATAGCTAAATATTTCTATGAATTAGAAAGTAGGGACAAATGAATAAAAAATGTCTGGGTCGATTCACTATAAGATCACTACACCAGTACTGAGAGGGAGAGGAGAGCAGGGAAGCCACTGAATGCAGGAGAAGGCAGACCAGAATTTTGGCCACATGAGAAACAGCAGGGGGTGCTACCAGAGAGGGAAATGTACATAAAAAATGAAAAGATTTTTAAATCTGAAATGCCCTATTCATTGTATAGGGATATTTGTGGTGGGGTAACCCGTTTAAATTCATACTCAGCACTATACTGCAATAGGACCAGTGGTGAGAGGGGGTCAGACCCTGAACTGTGATAGAATTTCCCTGCAGCTACCACTAGGGGGCTTAGTGCATACAGATTTTTATAGCCTCTGCTTCAGTACAGGCTGTAACTATTCATAATTTTATCATTTAACTCTGACTGTCTGAAGGGAAGGCTCAGAGAGCTAAGTCTAAAAAAACTAGTGATTGGCGATTTCCTTGCAGAGCGGGGATCCTGGGTTTAAGGCTACATTCACACGACCGTATGAATTGGTCCGCATCTGTTCCGCAATTTTGCAGAACGGGTGTGGACCCATTCATTTCAATAGGGCCGCATCCGTAGTTTTGTTCCGTGGCAAAAATATAGAACATTTCCTATTCTTGTCCGGACAAGAATAGACATTTTCTATATAGTGCCAGCCATTTGCGGTCCGCAAAACACGGTTATGTGAATGTAGCCTAAATCTAACCAAGTGCAACATCCGCATGGAGTTTTCATGGCCCCCTTGTATATGTAGATTACCGTCACTCCAAATACATACTGATAGTTTAATTTGGGCTTTAGAGTATGAGCCCCAATTAGGGCAGGTACACATGTGAGTGATGACAATCTCTGCCTATAACTTACAGTATGTGTTACTTCCTATTCATTCTGTGAGGTTATTGAATACGATATGTGTGTGCCTATGGTGGAAATATTTTAAGATCCACAGACAGAAGTCAAGGTAGGAGTGTTGTAGGCTACTTTCACATCTACGGCATGGATTCTGGCAGAGCACAGCCTGCTGGAATTCTCTGGATCCGGCACTGTTAGATGCAACTATAATGGGGTCTGGTGAAGATCTGGCTGGTGTTGCAGAAAACTAGAAGACAACAAATGAAGATCCGACTGACTTGATCCCAAACTAAGGAACATAAGGGTGAGCCCTGTAAAAGCCCTAGAGCTCTCCCTGACTTTTCAGCCCATGCAAATATCTCTATGATAGATAATTTCATGCCCTCGTGCCTCGACTGTATGACACCTGAACACCCTATAATAGTGAGAGGACACGACCACTGGCTCCCTACACTTAATACGGAGGGAGTCAGGGTCACCTAGGATCAAGCAAACAGGAAAACACAAACAAAGGAACAGACTTATCTGTAGAAGCATCAGTTGCAGCATCCAGCATGTGCACACTCCAGGAAGTTGTATAAACCGCAAAGTGATGCAGTATGGGAGGGGATTTAAAGGGATGCAATCAGTGCAACTAGATGACAGCTGAGAGAGGGAAACGAGATGACAAAACAAAAGCAAAACAAAAGAACCTCAATCAGGAGGTTCTAAAGAACGTCTGTCAGAGCTTCTCAGATATCTGGCGGTGACAGTACCCCTCCTTCTACGAGTGGACTCCGGACACTCAGAGCCCACCTTCTCAGGATGGGACCTATGGAAAGCCCTGATGAGACGAGTGGCCTTAATGTTCGTCACTGGGACCCACATCCTCTCTTCCTCCTCTCCTCAGGAACATAACCCTCCCAATGAACGAGGTACTGGAGAAAACTGCAGACAATACGAGAATCCACAATCCTAGAGACCTGAAATTCAAGATAACCATCAACCATAATCGGAGGAGGAGGCAAAGAGGAGGGTACAGTGGGTTGGACATAAGGTTTTAATGAACTTATGAAAAACATTATGGATCTTCCAAGTCTGAGGAAGATCCAGACGGTAGGCAACAGGATTGATGACGGACAAGATTTTGTAAGGCCCAATAAACTTAGGACCCAACTTCCAGGAGAGAACCTTCAATTTGATATTCTTTGTAGACAACCACACCAGATCGCCAACATTCAGGTCCGGACCAGGCACACGTCTCTTATCCGCCACACGCTTATATCTCTCACTCATGCTCTTTAGATTATCCTGAATCTTTTGCCAAATAGATGACAAAGACGAGAAGAATCTCTCCTCATCAGGTAAGCCAGAAGACCACTCTCCAGAGAATGTCCCAAACTGCGGATGAAACCCATATGCACCAAAAAATAGGGACTTATCAGAGGACTCCTGACGACGGTTATTTAAAGCAAACTCAGCAAGGGACAAAAAAGAACACCAATCATCCTGATTCTCCGCCACAAAACAGCGCAGATATGTTTCCAGATTCTGATTGACGCGCTCTGTCTGGCCATTCGACTGCAGGTGGAAAGCAGAAGAGAATGACAACCGAACCCCCAAGCGAGAACAGAAAGCCTTCCAGAATCTGGAAACAAACTGCGTGCCCCTATCAGAGACTATGTCTGAAGGAATACCATGCAATTTGACAATGTGATCAATAAATGCCCGCGCCAGCGTTTTAGCATTGGGCAACCCAGGAAAAGGAATAAAATGCGCCATTTTGCTAAAATGGTCCACCACCACCAGAATCGCAGTCTTCCCCGAGGAACGAGGCAGGTCCGTAATGAATTCCATGGACGGATGTGTCCAAGGACGGGAAGGAATGGGTAACGGGAGGAGAGGACCTGATGGCCGTGAATGAGGGACTTTGGCACGAGTGCAGGTCTCGCAGGCTGCCACAAAACCCTCAACCGAACCGTAAAAACGGTAATAGGGTGTCTGGCTCCCTCTAGCCAATGGCGCCATTCCTCAAAAGCTAACTTGAGGGCCAACAACTCCCTATCTCCCACATCGTAATTTCTCTCTGAGGAGGAGAGTTTCTTCGAGAAAAAGGCACACGGACGCCATTTGGCAGGAGAGTGACCCTGAGACAAGACCGCACCCACACCCACCTCAACAATGAAGGGCAGAGAGACATCAGGTTGTACCATGATGGGAGCAGAAACAAAACTCTCCTTGATACTAGAAAAAGCCTTACGCGCCTCTACCGACCAGGAGGAAAAATCTACCCCCTTTCTAGTCTTATTAGTGAGTGGCTTAACAACAGAGGAATAATTCTAAATAACCTTCCTGTAATAATTGGCAAAACCCAAAAAGCGCATCAGCACATTCTGATTCTCAGGAAGCTCCAAATCAAGCACAACGCGGACCTTCTCGGGGTCCATGCGAAAACCAGAAGCGGAGAGAAGAAACCCCAGAAATTGAATTTCTGGAACCGCAAACACACATTTTTCCAGTTTAGCGTACAATTTATTCTCCCGCAGAATGAGCAAGACTTGACGTAGGTGGTCCCTATGGGTCTTGAAATCCGGAGAAAAAATCAAAATGTCATCTAGATACACTAGTACAAATTTCCCCATTAAATGATAAAAAATGCTGTTCACAAAATGTTGGAAGACGGCTGGAGCATTCTTCAAACCAAAAGGCATAACCAAATTGTCAAAATAGCCCTCAGGGGTATTAAAGGCCATCTTCCATTCGTCCCCTTCTCTGACCCTGACCAGGTTGTAAGCCTCTCTATCCAACTTGGAAAAAACTTTAGCCCCAACAATCTGGTTAAACAGGTCCGGGATCAGAGGAAGCGGATAAGGGTCACGAATTGTGATACTGTTCAGCTCCCTGAAATCCAGACATAGTCTTAAAGAACCATCTTTTTTCTTAACAAAAAAAAAACTGCGGCAACAGGTGACTTCAAGGGTCGTATGTGTCCCTTTCTCAGGCTCTCAGAGATATGCATAGAAGTACGCATAGTGACCCTTTCAGGTTGGGAGAGATTGTATAAATGAGATTTAGGCAGCTTGGCGCCCTGGATGAGATTAATAGGGCAATCCTACTCCCTATGAGGGGGCAGCTCCTGAACACCACTCTCAGAAAACACATCTGAAAATTCAGAGAGAAAAGATGGTACAGTCTTAATAGAAACCTCTGAAAGAGACGTCGAGAGGCAATTCTCTCTGCAAAAGTCACTCCAACCATTTATTTTCCTCGCTTGCCAATCAATGGTGGGGTTATGTTAAGTGAGCCAGGGTAGCCCCAATACTAGAGGAGTAGGTAACCCGCTTAGGATGAAACATGACACATCCTCAACATGAGCATCACTTACAGTCAAACGGATATTGTGAACTATGCCCTTTAACGATTTTTGAGAAAGTGGAGCGGAATCAATAGCAAAAACAGGTATATCCTTTCCCAAAGTGCATACCTGGAAACCATGTGTTACAGCAAATTGACTATCAATGAGATTGACAGCTGCTCCTTTATCTACAAAAATCTTACAAACAATGTTCTTGCTCTCTAGCACCACCCTGGCAGGAAGGACAAAATGAGAACTACAAGCAAACGGAAAAGCTTCAATTTCCGCATCAACCTTGCCAATGGTAACAGATGGAAATTTTTTAGAGGATTTATTTCTTTTTGTTTCTTTATTACCCTCAAAACTCTCCCTGGATCTTCTAGAGGGGCAAACATTCGCCAAATGATTTATACCTCCACAACAGAAACAAACCCTCCTCGGAGAGCTGAATCCTCTATTATTAGAGGCAAGCAAACCCAGCTGCATGGGCTCCTCCTCAAAGGGGATTGAGAGAGACAGACTCCTGTGCACTGAACGAGACAGACCCACTGTCCTTGGACTGAATATGACAGGAAGGAGTGATCTCTCCTCTCTCTCTAAGATGCCTGTCAATGCGAACAGCCCGAGACATGGCAGACTCCAAGGAGGCAGGTCTCTCATGAAAGGCAAATGCATCCTTCAATCCCTCTGAAAGACCATGGCAAAATTGACTTCGGAGTGCAGCATCATTCCAACCAGAATCAGCTGCCCATCTCCGAAATTCTGAACAGTATAACTCTGCGGACTGTTTACCCTGGCATAAAAGACGCAGTCTAGATTCAGCCAGATCAATACGATCCGGATCATCATATATCTTACCCAGGGCTACAAAAAAACTCATCCACGGATCGGAGGGGCCGTGCCCCCACCGGTAGTGAAAAGGCCTAAGACTGAGAGTTATCCCTGAGCAGCGAGATGATGATCCCGACCCTCTGCTCCTCATCACCAGAGGAATGGGGAAGTAGGCGAAAATTGAGTTTGCAAGCCTCTCTAAAACGAACAAAATTCTCACTACCCCCGGAGAACGTATCCGGAAGCGAGATCTTAGGCTTAGAACAAACTCTGAAACTCTGAAACTGAGATACAGTTTTATGGAGATCTGCTACCTCCAGTGAAATACCCTGCATACATTCAGTCAAGAGTGAAACCGGATCCATGCTTAAGACGGTTTTGGCGGTTTATAATGTCACGGATGGTGTTGCAGAAAACTAGAAGACAACAAATGAAGATCAGACTGACTTGATCCCAAACTAAGGAACATAAGGGGGAGCCCTGTAAAGGCCCTAGAGCTCTCCCTGACTTCTCAGCCCATGCAAAGATCTCTATGATAGATAATTGCATGCCCTCGTACCTCGACTGTATGACACCTGAGCACCCTATAATAGTGAGGGGACACGACAACTGGCTCCCTACACTTAATACGGAGGGGGTCAGGGTCACCTAGGATCAAGCAAACAGGAAAACACAAACAAAGGAACAGACTTATCTGTAGAAGCATCAGTTGCAACCTTCAGCATGTGCACACTCCAGGAAGTTGTATAAACCGCAAAGTGATGCAGTATGGGAGGGGATTTAAAGGGATGCAATCAGTGCAACTAGATGACAGCTGAGAGAGGGAAACGAGATGACAAAACAAAAGCAAAACAAAAGAACCTCAAGCAGGAGGTTCTGAAAAACGTCTGTCAGAGCTTCTCAGATATCTGGCAGTGACAGTTTTTTGTCTGACTGATTCCCGGCACTCTCTGTCGGAACTGGCTGCCAGATCGCAGTACCACAGATGTGAAAGTAGCCATGTATCAATAACTGGTAAATGTATAGAAAAAAACACCTTCTTTAAAACATGAAGGACAATGATGACTTTGCACATACAGAATGTTTCAGTAGTACTGAGTGGCAAATCTTATGGTATGTTGAGACATTCCCATAAAAAGAGAGGTATGATTAGGGTGAAGTAGCAGCGGCTGTGCTGGAACCAGGATGGTCAGAGCTGAGATGTAATGGGCACAGGGTAACGGTTATGGTCAGGAAGAGGTTATGATTCATACACTGTGGTTTTATGGGGTGTCCCAGTTCAGTGAGCAAAGGGTGGCTAGATTCCATGTAGTGGTAATAAAGAGTAGGGTGTGACAATAAACGACATTCATACATTAACTTAGTCAGTTACAGGAGTCGTTACTAAGTTGGAAACAGTATGGCTACAAAAAACGTTATTATGTAGCTATGAGTGGGACGAGGCGAGATCTACCCTGTCAAAAATAGAAGCATGGAAATGATTTAATTATAAGTGTTTACTGGGAAGATACAATGGAAACATACACATCAAATCCAACTTTTAAAAGCAGGCTTTTGTACAGTGAAAGATATGTGTGAAGACACATGGCCCCCTGAAGGACAAGGACTGCCATTACAGCAGTGGATTCTAGCTATGGCTACTTTCACATCTGCACTTTTCCTTTGCGCTATTAAGAGCCGTCCTAGAATCTCAAAACCGGAGGAAACCCCTTAAGTTTTGTCCCCATTCATTGTCAATAGGGACAAAACAGAACGGAATGGAGTGCACCAGAGTGCATTCCGTTCCGTTTGGTTGCATCCCCGTCCCCAAGTAGTATTTTTCTTTCTCTCTGGCATGGGATGCAGAGAAAGACAGATCCGGCATGAAGCAAAATGTAAGTCAATGATACCGGATCCGTTTTCTCGGACACAAAAGAAAACGGATCAGGCGCCCATTGACTTACAATGGTTTTAGTGCCTGATCCGTCATTGCTATTTTGGATATAATACAACCGGATGAGTTCATAACGGATTCTGCCAGTTGTATTATCATGACACTAATACTTACCTCAAGGCCACTCTCAGCGATGCACTACATGGCACATGCCTCTTCTCGGCTACCAAGCTCTGCGCTGGCCCCTGACGGGCTACAGGCTGAACCTTATCAGAGGGGGCTGCTGGGCAGGGGGATATCGCTTCTGTGCCCCGCCACAGCATTCAACTGTATCACCATCCTGAGGGAGAGATGAGCAGTTTCGCAATTGCCTAATAGTGTCCGGTCTGTGCTCCCCTTGAGGTGGCTCATCATGCCATCGCACTCCTCGCCTGGTGCTAGAAACGCCCCCTGGAGAGAAGCATACTTACCCGATCCTCGCCACTGGTTTCCAGCTCCTTCAGTCTCCTGCTACCTCCCTCTCGGTGCCTGCTGGTAAACTCCCTGGGGATCACATGCCTGCTGCAGCCAATGACTGCCTGCAGCAGTGACGTGTCCCCTGTGCATTACATCACTGGGCAACATGATACATGAGAGACACATCACTACTATTTATTATTATGCTGACTTATATAGTGCTGCATATTACTGAGACTCGTCAATGGCTGCATCATACATTTGAACCCCCCTAAAACATAAAATTTACCAGAGGTGATCAAAGCGCAGAAGCGACGGTGGAGATTTATCATGCGTGATGTCAAAATAAGGTAATTAGTCTACATTTTGTAGTTCATCTTCTACTCCTACCAATTCCGTGTAGTCACTCGAGCACCAACTTTTATGTTGAGCACCGTGACTGCTGAGGAATTGTTTGGTTGAAATACATTGCAGATCCATCTTGTGATGTAGAAGGGACAGCTAACAGCCAACAGTTGTACAAATACTGTAGAATGATTTTCCATATGAATGAGGGCACTTTCTTTAACACACTGGTCACAAAATGACATTGGAAGGCCACCGATTACCATGATGTGTCTTCTCTGGCACCATCAGAGTCTGGTAACATATGGCAGGTTTACTGCCTAAATGTCTGCACCATCCCATTCCTCTGGATGTAGCTGCAAACTGAGAAAAAGGTGGGGTGAAAATGGGGGAATGGAAATTGCAGACTGAAACTTAGTGAAGTTTTTATTGTTTGTTTTAAGAGGACCTTTCACCTTGAAAAACATTGTGAACTAAGTATGCTTCCATGGAGAGCGGCGCCCGGGGATCTCACTGCACTTACTATTATCCCCGGGTGCCGCTCCGTTCTCCCGTTATGACCTCCGGTATGTTCACTCACTAAGTTATAGTAGGCGGTGTCTGCCCTTGTCCTGTGGGCGTCTCCTTCTCCTAGGCTGCAGCGCTGGCCAATCGCAGCGCACAGCTCACAGCCTGGGAGAAAAAAACCTCCCAGGCTGTGAGCTGTGCGCTGCGATTGGCCAGCGCTACAGCCTAGGAGTAGGAGACGCCCAGCAGAACAAGGGCAGTCTCCTCCTACTATAACCAAGAGTCCTAAGTCTCCGCCTACTATAACTTACCGGAGGGCATAACGGGAGAACGGAGCGGCTCCCGGGGATAATAGTAAGTGCAGTGAGATCCCCGGGCGCCGCTCTCCATGGCAGCATACTTCGTTCGCAATGTTTTTCAAGGTGAAAGGTCCTCTTTAAGGAAACCATTAACATAAGTAAGATAAATTGTTTCCAAGTGAAAGCAGTAATTATCAATCATATTATGACAGAAATAAGCAAACAGAGCCACGAATGAGCACGGAATAATATATATTCTTAGACTTGTCAATAAATAATTGCATACACATCAATAATCTCAAAGTATTAAGAAGACAACATAATCATACTTAAATAAACTACGTTTTATTCCACAGTGTAGACACCAGAAGCTAAGGGATCCCCAATAATGAAACGAGAAAACATACGTTCAGATGTCTCTGGAGCAGAAGGTGAATTCGTCTACTTTCTCTGAGTAAGGTATAATGAAAAATCTATATATAGACCTCGTATGAGGTTCCTTAGAGAAAATCCTGATGATAGTGTTCTTTATTAAAGGGGTTGTCCCATGAAAAATATTCTACAGTTTTCAAACCAGCACCTGGATCTGACTTCTTTTTTAATTGCATGTTATGAAAAATTTAACATAGCCACTAAGTTATTTAATAACATGTACCAGTATAGCGCCACCTGCTGTTTTTTTTCTTTTTCTTTGTCCTGCTCACTGAGAAGGCTGCACATGCTCAGTTTCATTCTTCAGCTGCCTCCTGAGCTGTGATAGGGAGAGCTGAGACACGCCCCTTATCTACTGCAGAAAAGACACTCCCCCTGAGCTGTGATAGGGGAAGCTGAGACACGCCCCTTTATCTGCTGCAGAAAAGACACTCCCCTTGAGCTGTTAGCTTGATTTAAATCTAGTAGAGCAATGAATGGGGAGATCGCTGGATCCATGTGAAATAGATTTTCATGTACTATTAGATGTCTGATTTTTATTTTTTACATTAGTCATGGAATAACCCCTTTAAGAGGTAAAGCAGGTAATGTGATGTGAAAAGCAATACAGAGCAACTGAGGGTGTCAATGTGGATTTAGTTATACTACATGTTATTAAGTTGTACTAATATATATATATATATATATATATATATAGTCTTGTAACATGCAGATCTCATTGGTTCTCCCTACCTGTTTCTTCTATTGCATGACACACCGAGTAATGGAGTAATGTCTTGATCCACCAGTGGGGCCACACGATCTTTCTTGAGGCTCCTGACTACTCAAACCCACACTAAACAAGTGCTGAAGATTCAACCAGACCATCCTGGATTTCAGTGGTGGACTGGGAATTTAAAGTGGCCTAAAAGATGCCCCATTATGTCCGTTGGTCAAAATTGACAAAAGGGGCAACACAAGTAGTTGAGGATAACACAAGTAGACGGGGCCAGCAGTACTGTAGTGCAGCAGAAAAAACTGCCCCAGCAGTACCAAACACCACAGTGCAGCACAAAATACTGCCACTCCTTCTACAGTATTCAACTGTATCACAATCCCGAGGACAGCGATACAGCTGAATTCAAGAGGGCACATGTGGCTGCCAGCCAAGTGCATAAGTACCTCATGCACTAATTACTACTGAGAGCATGAAATCATTATGTGTTCAGCTGGGGACCATGATTAGGGATCAGGTGGTCCCCTGAGCATCAGCCCACCAGAAAATTTGCCTGTAGGGTCTGTGATCTGTCTGCCCCTACTGAATTTCTACCACTGTCCCAGGATGTATTTTGACCTCTTGCATACTGATATCTAACATTGACATGGCTAGTGATAGCTACATTTAAGAGTCTTTTTTAGATGCCCTGATATGGGGTCATGAAAAGTGACGCTCACCAATATAGCCAATCAGTGTTCATTTAAAGGGTCTTTACACTGGACAATAAATACTGTATAGTTTCTCTGAATGTTGCCCTGCCGGTCCCCAGCCACTTTTTGGGCAAAATTGCTTAAACCCCTGTGGCCCCATTCACAGGATTATCCTGCCAAGATGGGACTGTTGTTTACTGCATATACATTACACTGGGTGGTACGTTTGATTGGGTACTGTTGTACTAGTAGCTATTTTATTGACACTACCATATGGCTGGCCTAATTTTCTGGTTCATTTTGTATGGTAGGTCCAACACTTTCAGTAATTCTATTGTGCTGGCACAACTATTTGGTCTACTATTCTTCATAGGTTCATGGTGGGGAATAACAGCAGTGTAGCAGCCCCTTGTAGGTACTAAGTCAGACTGGAGTGGTGTCAGCCGGCATTATACACCACTACTACTACTACTACTGTATACTACTACACCAATACTTAAGACAATGATCAGGAACAACCATTCATTCCTGATCATTGCCACCTCATTTAGCTGCATTCACATGGGGAAGAATGATCGCTACTGTAATCATTTATTCCCATACAGATTTAATGTTTGTCAGCCCCACATCCCTGTATACACAGGGCAATGTGCTGCCCACAAACAACAATTCTAGGCTCAATCACCCAAGGAATGGCCAGTTATTGGGATCAAGCATTTGTATTAAGTTTATCCTCAATATTTGTCCCAATCCTTGGCCTATGTAAAAAGTCATTGAGAACACAGGAACATCTTTAAGTTATAATCAGGACTAGTTTTAGATGTGTGGGTAGGATAATATTTGATGGAGCGTGTTATGTGCTTCTATGCTTCCATGAATGAGGCTGCTCAATAGCAGCTAGCCATTTTAATGGCTCCCAAAAGACATCCTTAGAGTAATGACTCGAATAGGGACTATTATATGGAGGACATGGTGGTTCAAGACAACACTCCATGCAGGCGTTGAGCATGTATTGTACTGGAGGAAGCAGGCAGGTGGAACTCAGGCAGGTGGAACTCTAAATTTCTCAGCACCACAGGAAAGTAAGCATTCAGAAGTAAATCCAACCCATAGTTAAGTCAATGGCCCAGATTCAAGAAGCACTTGCGCGGGAACAAGTGTGATTTGCGCCGCGCAAGTACTGATTTGCTCCTATGCAAATTTGCGGCTGATTCTGTAAACCAGTTAAGCCTGAAATGCGGCCATTTTCCCGCGCACGCAGCCTAGCTGTTCCTGCGCAATTTTCGTGCAATTTTGCGCGGGGTGTAAGTTGCGCCTTCATGGAATTCCCTCAGCGAATATGCAAATTAGGTACTGCCGATGATTCAGAAACATGCGCGTGTGATGCGCATCTTGCGCTGGAAGCGTGCAAGCTTTTTTCCCTGGGCAAACTTGCTCCTGTTAAAAGCAGGGGCAAGTTAGCAAAAGATGGCCAAATGTCTCATATCATTTAATTTCTTCTGGATGTCATCCCAGGTACGCACTTCATTACCCAGGGCATTGATGTCCAGGGCAATGGCTTCATATATAGCCCTCCTTTGGGCAATGGTGGTGTTTGCCCGCTGGGCACCATATAGGACTTCCTTATGCTGCTGGAGTGCAGCAATCAGGATGTCCATCTCTGCAGCCACAAAGTTGGCCTTCCTTATTTTGGTCCCTTTGGGAGGTGCCATGTCTTGCAAAAGGGCTGAATTTCCTTGCTCAGGGGGGGGTAGGAAAAAGCAGGATGAAATTCAGCAAAGAACCTGCGCAAGTCTGCTCCTATTTATTTGCTCAGTGCAAGCAGCTGAGCAGGATTTGCCCTGAAATTATGCTAGCAAACCTCTGCTGAGCCGAAGATTCCTCATTTACATAGGGGCACACCCACTTTGACTTGCACGGCCTTGCGCCCTCAGCTTTGCCTTAAACAGGAGCAAATTAAATGAACAAACGATTCCTGAATCAGGTGGCAATTTGGCAAAATTGCTCCAGCGCAGAGAAATTCAGCTGAGCGGCTCAGGTGTAAGTAATGGGCAAATCTACCTGAATCTGGGCCAATGTGTGGATTTCAAAGGGAGCGTCCGGGTGAAGCTTTTATCCAAGAACATTACACAAAACAAGGGAAGCACATTCTGTGTGCAGCATTTTAGATCTTTCTTAGTCGTCTTTGGATACTTTCATTGATCACAATCACCAAACCTTAGTGGAATTATGTAAGAATTTTGTGCAAATGATCAGCAGTAAGCCACAGCAACCAATACATACATAACCCATTGAAACCTAATAGGGGGTTGGTTGCTGCGGACTGTAATAAATGTTCTACCTTCACTACAGCATAAAGTAAACCGCATTAAATGTGACAAGAACATGCTAGTTACCTAATCACTAAACACAAATCCATTTCATATGATCATTCCATTCAAAACATCACAATAAATGAATTTAACAGCAGCAGCGTAATCCTTCAAAGACATATTGACTTGCCAATTTCCTAATTTTACTAATTTTTCCCCCTAGGAAAATTTAATGCATAGTCCTTTATTTAAAAATATGGTGCATGCATGAGCTGCTGTATGAACACCAAACATAATGTTAAAATACTCTGTATACTGTGACCAGCTAGAATATGTATGTAAAGACCGGTATGCACTGACTTTCGAGTCACTGTAACAGGATCTCTCAGCATGCATGTATAAGTATGGACATATCTGTCAGTAGTATAATGAAGTCTTGTTGACGTAAGCAGATTGACATGGCTCTGATGGAGCTATGTGACACACATGGATCCATGAGCAATTCGATAAGCAGCTTTGGCAAGTCCTGCACATATCATACAGGTCTGTAGTGTAGTTGGGACGATGACAGAAAGTAAGAGAATGCTTGGCTGTGGACGGAAGGGTCAGAGTTGGAAGTCATGGAAGGAAATTACAGCGTGCCCATCCCGGTAACCTCAGACGTCAGCCTGAAAGAGAGAACGGCATGGGGAAGCACAAGAGGAGAAGTGTGGCAAGAAGAAGATGGTAATGACCAGCCGGGAGTAGTTAAGGTGTAGAAATAGAGAAAAGCACGGAAGCAACAGATGGGATTGTGAAGGTAAAAAGAAAGACAGTATATAAGTAGAAGTAAAACAAAGTCAAAGTACATCCTGCATTGTACAAACACCGGCAATTGTTATCTGTCTTCTGCTACATGTTGTAGAGTAGTAGTGTAGTGAAGCTGAGCTCGTTGTGAGAAAGTGTTCTATGAAAAAAACAAGACTGAAGATGGTTTTTCTCTCTATTGTAGGGGTTGGAAACAGCTGAAAGAACCTATTAAAAGGAGTTGTCCAGGCTTTTACTATTGATGACCTATATTCAGGATTGGTCATCAATATCAGATCGGCAGGGGTCCAACACCCATTATCCCCGCCGATCAGCTGTATGAGGAGACGGCACGCGCAGTGCGCGCGTGCCGTCTCCTTTCTCCCTTCCTGTCCACTGCTACTGTCTATGGTCTTCGCCATAGGCAGCAGCACTGGACAGGAAGAGAGAAGGGAGACGGCACATGCGCACTGCACGTGCCGTCTCCTCATACAGCTGATCGGTGGGGTGCCGGGTGCCAGACCCCTGCCGATTTGATATTGATGACCTATCCTGAGGATAGTAGAAAAGATGTAGGCTACAGCAGCATCTCCACCAACTTCTTTATTCAGGTTTCCAAAGTACGGTACAAAAATGCGGTTCAAAAATGCAACGTTTCGGCTAGGTGTAGCCTTTGTCATGCTTGACAAAGGCTACACCTAGCCGAAACGTTGCATTTTTGTACCGCATTTTTGTACCGCACTTTGGAAACCTGAATAAAGAAGTTGGTGGAGATGCTGCTGTAGCCTACATCTTTTCTACTACGCTAATTTGGACCGCCTTGGATCTGGGGTCTTTCGGCTCAGCTGTTGCATTCCACTGTCCCAGCTCTGGTAAACCTATTGTGGGTGCTGCTCTTAACCTTCGTTTTTTTGCTATCCTGAGGATAGGTCATCAATAGTAAAAGCCAGGACACCCCCTTTAAACAAAATACGGTTTACTTATAAAGTTCCTATAGGTACTTGTAGAACTTTGCATGTATTCATATATGCAAAGATATGATTGATTAATGGAGAATATATAATGATAAAGTTAAACATTAAGAGTGAAGATTTTTTATGATGCCATACTTTCTTTTTACGTGTATCTGCTCTGAAGTAACTGTGATGTTGTTCTGCACTGGAAGATTTATTGGTTCTAAAACACTAGACGTTCTTTGGAAAATGACATAAGAATTGTACAGCACTTAGTCTATTAAAGCAGATAAGTAACTGAATGTAATTAGATTATTTGCTTCTGAGAATTACACAAAAATTGTTGTTCCCTGGCTTACAAGGTGTTTTAATCACAAATGTAAAGCTCACCTATTGAATACAGCATGACATTATTACAAGAGAAGGTAAATGCATGCCATCATTTCATCACAAGGGAGTTTACATCTCATTTATGACCTATGTGACCCCCACCAATCCTGAGAATGAAGAGACTGCAGCGCTGAGTCCTATTCACTGATTATTTCTGCACAGTATCTCCCAGGTCACCCAGCTGTGCAGGGAACTGCAGCATCAACCAACTTGAATGAATGGGGCTGGGCCGTCCCATCTATGGCTTCTGACTAGAATTGATATTATTGTATTCTGTTATATTTATCCATGAAACTTAGTGTACTTTGCTGCCATCTAGTGGTGATTGTTATATTTGGTTTTATGTAAGTTATCTATGGTTGTATTTCATTATCTGTCCCTCTCCTAGTGTGTCCATCTCCCATACCATGTAGATTGTAAGCCCTCACGGTCAGGGCCCTCTCTCCTTCTGTACCAGTTTGTAACTCGTCTTGTTCATGCTTAGTGCAATTGTCTGTATTATGTATGTGTACCCCTTTTCATATGTACAGTGCTATGGAATGAATGTCGATTTAATAATAAATAATAATAATATGTCATTCATCTTGTAACTCCTCTTCTGTGAGCTCATATCATGTGTCCTGCAGTCTCTTCCTGTTTGTCAGACATGCATCACAGAGCTGAAGAGAGGATTTTCCTTTTACCTCTATCATCATTCCTCAAGGTGTATTCAATAAACTACCTAAAGGCATAAACATTGAATCTCCCTCACTGGAATTCTACATGCAACTGGTGTCGCTTGGGAAATGATTACAGTTGCTTGTACAAGAGATTACCACTCACACTAATCAGAGACTTATCTCATGTACATTGGTGGCAGAATAGTGGTCAGTGGCAATTTTTGCACATCTTGGTGTCCTGGATTACCATTTTGCAGGGATGCTTTAGGAGGGGACACAGACCTATAGCTTATAGATTCTTGCAATCAATCCTATGGAAGCAATGTATGGCTGGAAAGCATAATCTACATATTTGCTTGGTCACCAAATATGACTCAATCAATTAGCCTTGGCATTAGATAGTAAGTGTATTCACTGACCATTTCATAGGTTTGCATCCATGACAATGTGAGGTCACATATGAAGAGCCTTGTTCGGGTAGGGGCAAAAGTAAAACCAATAATGTAAAAAAATGACATATTTGCAAATGTAACATATTAGGGCTAATGGACACAACAAGGCTCAGACGGAAAAAGTCCCTAATTATGGACCCAAAGGCATTCTGTGTGCTGTCGTCAGGTGCCTCTTTAAGAAATAAAAATATACACGTACAGTTGCAAGAAAAAGTATGTGAACCCTTTGGAATTATATGGATTTCTGCACAAATTTGTCATAAAATGTAATCTGATCTTAATCTAAGTCACAACAATAGACAATCACAGTCTGCTTAAACTAATAACACACGAAGAATTAAATGTTACCATGTTTTTATTGAACACAAAATGTGAACATTCACAGTGCAGGTGGAAAAAGTATGTGAACCCCTAGACTAATGACATCTCCAAGAGCTTATTAGAGTGAGGTGTCAGCCAACTGGAGTCCAATCAATGAGATGAGATTGGAGGTGTTGGCTACAGCTGCCCTGCCCTATAAAAAACACACACCAGTTCTGGGTTTGCTTTTCACAAGAAGCATTGCCTGATGTGAATGATGCCTCACACAAAAGAGCTCTCAGAAGACCTACGATTAAGAATTGTTGACTTGCATAAAGCTGGAAAGGGTTATAAAAGTATCTCCAAAAGCCTTGCTGTTCATCAGTCCACGGTAAGACAAATTGTCTATAAATGGAGAAAGTTCAGGACTGCTGCTACTCTCCCTAGGAGTGGCTGTCCTGTAAAGATGACTGCAATAGCACAGCGCAGACTGCTCAATGAGGTGAAGAAGAATCCTAGAGTGTCAGCTAAAGACTTACAAAAGTCTCTGGCATATGCTAACATCCCTGTTAGCGAATCTACGATACATAAAATACTAAACAAGAATGGATTTCATGGGAGGATACCACAGAGAAAGCCACTGCTGTCCAAAAAAAACATTGCTGCACGTTTACAGTTTGCACAAGAGCACCTAGATGTTCCACAGCAGTACTGACAAAATATTCTGTGGACAGATAAAACCAAAGTTGGGTTGTTTGGAAGAAACACACAACACTATGTATGGAAAAAAAGAGGCACAGCACACCAACATCAAAACCTCATCCCAACCGTGAAGTATGGTGGTGAGGGCATCATGGTTTGGGGCTGCTTTGCTGTGTCAGGGCCTGGACGGATTGCTATCATCGAAGGAAAAATGAATTCCCAAGTTTATTAAGACATTTTGCAGGAGAACTTAAGGCCATCTGTTTACCAGCTGAAGCTCAACAGAAGATGGATGTTGCAACAGGACAATGAGCCAAAGCATAGAAGTAAATCAACAACAGAATGGCTTAACCAGAAGAAACTATGCCTTCTGGAGTGGCCCAGTCAGAGTCCTGACCTCAACCCGATTGAGATGCTGTGGCATGACCTCAAGAAAGCGATTCACACCAGACATCCCAAGAATATTGCTGAACTGAAACAGTCCTGTAAAGAGGAATGGTCAAGAATTACTCCTGATCATTGTGCACGTCTGATCTGCAACTACAAGAAACGTTTGGTTGAAGTTATTGCTGCCAAAGGAGGTTCAACCAGTTATTAAATCCAAGGGTTCACATACTTTTTCCACCTGCACTGTGAATGTTTACATGGTGTGTTCAATAAAACATGGTGGCATTTAATTCTTTGTGTGTTATTAGTTTAAGCAGACTGTGATTGTCTATTGTTGTGACTTAGATGAAGATCACATCACATTTTATGACCAATTTGTGCAGAAATCCATATCATTCCAAAGGGTTCACATACTTTTTCTTGCAACTGTAATATATATATATGTAATACAGCATTAGAAGCACATGCCGTTATTTTATAAACTCCATGAAGGAAAAAAAGCAGTGCATGCCTTTGCGTACAATCAGAGGCAGATAGAGGTACAGCATGGGCCTCCACCAGGTTACGGGCATGGTACTACATAAATCCCTAATACTGCAGTCCGAATGAAACTTTAGGAAACAGCAGACAGTATGTTATGTTAATGTTATTTTAAGGAATGTTAAATTCAGTATTTCTAGCTTTAGTTTTAGTTTGTAGTAAAGCCATAACTATTTACTATGCCCCCAGTTTTATAAAAGTCTTCACACTGCACAGTATAGTGTGTCTGCAAAATTGCTTACCTGGCGTTGATGAGGTACTGAGCAAGGCTGATGTTAGCTGGGCTTCCAGTGATAGTGATCTGACGCTCTGCTGACCCCTCCATGGCACTGGCTATTTTGATTTGTGCTCCAGACATCTGTCGAATTTCATTGATTTTGGTCCCTTGGCGTCCGATGATGCAGCCTATTAGCTGAAAAATTTAGAAAAGTCTGAAAAATATCCAGATATGAAAGAGTGCAGGCACTGCAATTGCCATAAGACATACTACCAAAAGACTAAGGCTACTTTCACACTAGCGTTTTTGCTGGATCCGGCAGAGTTCAGTAAAATTGCTTCCGTTATTGATAATACAACCGTCTGCATCCGTTATGAATGGATCCAGTTGTATTATCTTTAACATACCCAAGACGGATTCGTCATGAACGCCATTGAAAGTCAATGGAGGACAGATCAGTTTTCTATTGTGTCAGAGAAAATGGATCCGTCTCCATTGACTTGCATTGTGGGTCATCCGTTTTGCTCCGCATCCTAGGACGCAAAGCAAACTGCAGCATGCTTCGGTTTGCTTTCCAGTATGAGAACGGAATGGAATGCATTTTGGAGAATTCCGTTCTGTTCAGTTACGTTTTGTCCCCACTGACAATGAATGGGGACAAAACGGAAGCTTTTTTTCCCGGTATTGAGCCCCTATGACGTATCTCAATACCGGAAAATAGAAATGCTAGTGTGAAAGTAGCCATACTGATAGTGAATCTAGATTATGACCCCGACTAGGGACAGTGAGTGATGAGAATGATACATTTTATTCACCGAATTCCGTACAATACAACAAAAGTTTGTAGGTATCTGATAAAATACCAAATTTATGGGAAGGCCATGTGACCAATAGATGTGACATCACAGGCCAAGGAAGATGCCGCAGCACTTGCCCGAGGGCCAAGACGCCCTCTACAAGCTAATCAGCCAGGGTGTTAGGAGTACAGCCACCACTAATATAATATTGATTACCTATCCTAAGGATAGGTCATCAATACTTAAGCCCTAGAAATCCCCTTTAATGGAGTAGACATCAATGCTATGTCCCAGCTACTACTGGCAAATGGTCAGATATGTCACCATCAATTGGCTTAAAAAGAAAAAACTTTCCTGCTAATGTTACTCTGTAAAACAGAAAAATGTTTCAGAACGTTCCCTTTGAGGAACGTTCACTGCCTGCTATCTGGATATGGACCATGTCATCTTCTGATTTTCTGACTCTAAAACCAAATGGCATCGAGCCCTTAAGTCATCTGGGCTGTTGCAATACATAAAAGAATGTTCTGATATCATGTGCACATCCCTTGTCATGGCCAAGTAGGATATATTTGTATTAATCACTAGCAGAAGGACCTGGCTTTGAACGGGTATATTTAATCTATTTCATTTAAAGGGAGTCTGTCATCAGCATTTCAATTTTTTAACCCTTCCCACAGCTCCCTAGCATGCTTACAGTTAATAAAAACGTTACCTCTGGCATCAATCCTGGACTTATAAAACCATCAAAAACGATCTTTATAACATATGCAAATGAGTCGTTTTTGATGGTTTTATAAGTCCAGGATTGATGCCAGAGGTAACGTTTTTATTAACTGTAAGCATGCTAGGGAGCTGTGGGAAGGGTTAAAAAAGTGAAATGCTGATGACAGACTTCCTTTAATGCTTGTGTGTGTCGTTAAAAGATATTAATAGTATTCCCCATAACAGTGATTTCTACAGCACCCCGCCCCTTTAACAGTGAACTCCACAGTCCCCCACCACATAACACTGACCCTCCCCACAGTGCCCCGCCACTTTAAAATGGGACCTCCACAGCAGCCCATCACCTTAATTTTGACCTTCACAGCAGCCCGCCCCTTTAACAGTGAGTTTCACAGCACCCCACTCCCTTGACAGTGACCTCCTCAGGGTCCAGCCCCCCTAACAGTGACCTTCACAGTACCCTGCTTACTTATCAGTGACCTCACAGTACCCTGCTGCCTTAACAGTGACGTCCACAGCAGTTGCCCCTTTAGTAGTGGCCCCTGCCCCCTTAACAGTGACCTCCACAGTGTCTGCCCCTTTAACAGTGACCTCTACAGTGGCCTTCCCCCTGAACAGTAACATCCACAGTGAACGCCTCTTTAACAGTGACCTTCACAGTGCCCGCCCCTTTAACAGTGACCGCCACACTGTGCACTGTCCACACCTGCCTCTTTAATGCTAGGGCTACACGACGACATGTGTCGCGCAACATTTTGTCCGAACAATGTTTATAATGATAGGCTATGGTGTCGCACTGCGACATGTGACATGCTGCGACTGTGTCACGACAGTCACAAAAACTCCACCCAAGATGTATTCTTCTGCAACTGTCGCGTTGCAGTCGCAGCATGTCACATGTCGTGCGACACATGTAGCAGTCTAGTTGTGCCCTATGTGTCGTGCGACATATTGTCGCGCGACACATGTCGTCGTGTAGCCCTAGCCAAAAGCTGACCTACAGCAGTAAAGAAAAAGGGCTGGATTGTTATGGAAACCTGGAGTAAAACTGTGTGTATGTGAAGACTAAGGGCCTGCGAGCTTCTATTGGCTGATAAGAGACATGTGACCATGTGTATGGCAGTTGGGATATGAAGAGAAAGACTTGCAGGCTTGTATTGGCTAATGCAGGTAATTTTTTGGGAATATCTCAGGAACGGTACGTCCTAGAGAGCAGAGATCTGGTCTAAAACCTTCCCGGACACCTGATGTACATGTGTGCCATATTTGGTGAAGATTGGTCCAGTCGTTTGGTCGCGCATAAAGAACAGAAAGACGTCGGAACAGACAGAAATTCATTGTGTACCGGTATGTTACCTCCACAGTATTCTTTCCCAGATAGTAAGTAATATGTGTACCAAGTTTAGTAGAAATTGATCGATGAGTTTTTGAGTTACAGAGCAATATGTGTGGAGCAAAAAAAGTTGGAGCATACAAACTCCATGCAGCTGCTGTGTAGGGGCGTATGACCCCCTAAAAGATTTATTTCCAGGTAGCAAGAGATGTGTATACAAAGTTTCATTGAAATCAATGGTTGCGTTTTTGAGTGATCGCCAAACATACATACATACACACACACATATATACTGTACGTCCTTCTTTATATATATAGATTATGAAAATGAAGCTAAAGTAGGACAGAAACAAAGGATCATACTCACATCATTTGGTATGGTGAGTTCATGAGTACTTGCCTGGGGATTGGCATCCATACCTATTATATGAAGAAAGTATATTAGAGTAACGTCATTGTTTCCATACATCCCAGTTCCACTGCTCCCATTTGTAGCTCACCTGTTCCTTCTTGCTATCTCTTACTTGAGATCAGAATGTCAACATGCCTTGGAGCTTAGTTTGGCATCTGTCACATTAGGTCATATTATCCAACATGTACTTAATTTTCAGAAAAAAACTGCCAAAGTTCAAGTGGACACTATGGATACTCTCACCTTTCTCAAGAACTACGTACTTACCTGAACTCTGTATGGGTGTTTGCCAGATTGTTATTGTTAAAATAAACCACTAAATGATTGATATTGCTACTTACTAAATCCGTACCTCAAAAATTGTATTAAATCACTAAATCAACCACAATGTTTTAGATTGCTGAACTCTAAATGTAAATTAATCAAAATATATTGATTTCCAAAGATACCACTTAACAGTGTCAAGCAGTGAAGTATAAAAACAGTAAAGTGCTAGAAAAATCTCTAAAACATAGGATCAGTAAATGCCTTTAGAGTAATCTAACACAAAGCATCTGTAATAACCAAGACTAAGTACCGTACAATAACTTCATACACAGGAAGAAGTCAATATTTTAATATCTAATATGTATGGTGATTTATTTTTATAATTTTGGCAACAGAGTGTTGATACTGAAAAATCTTTCATGCCAGAAAGGTCTACAACACTTCCAAATTACTCAACAGCCTATCAAAGACAAAAACTTGCTATATCTCATGTGACCTATTTCCCTTAGAAGTACTATTATTTGGTACCAATGTATAACTTAATATTTACTACTTAAAGGGGAAGGGTGTCCTTTATTCGGTGTCCTTTCTGGAGGACCCAGCATGTCTGTGCACAAGACTGCTCATTGATTTCAATGGAAAGTATATACCGTAATTCTTTATGTCTCTAGGAGAGCTGCTGGGGAATTGAAGATTTTAATAAAAGTTAATTATGTTGAATTGTTATATGTATTTTAAGCGATTTTATTTCATTTTTATTTTTTTTAAGTTTCCTGAATTTGCCATATTGGAGGCACACAAATCCTTGATGTAATGTCTAAATGAAGCAGGAGGGTTGTGTTTTATGACATCTGCAATGAACAGTAGACTAATACAGTCTCCAGAAAGACTGGAATACAGCCTGTCCTTATGTGACCAGGAAGCCGCATACTTAGCTTAGAATTGTATAGATTTAATATGCCTATACCCCTTCAATGGTTGTTGGCTGAACACTTGTTTGACCGACAGACATTTTTCCAGGCTCCCCCATACACATAAAGGATCAGCCAAGTGCGTATGCATTTTCAACAGGAGAGCAAAAGGATCAGACATTGGAATTCAACGCTCCTTGTCTCTCCTGATCTCATCTGTCAGTGGAGAGAGTCAGGAGCTTCAATTACACATTAGATTGTTGGCCAAACCTGCCTTTTTTGAAGGGGCACTAGTGTGCATGGGGGACTTTACTCTCCTGCTATATCTAGGTCAGTCTATCCCCCAACCTGTAATGATAACTTTGCTAACCCTGCCCCAATCTACTCTGCAAAGCTGAAAAGTCTACAAAAATTCAGTGTCCTGATTTTTTGTAGACTGGGTCTCAATCCTAACATATTATTAATTTGGTAACTAAAATCAATGCATCATGTTTGCTTGCCTATAAATTTCTGCCTTACATCCCCAATTGTTTTGCATTATGTTGTATCCAAGCAAAATAATGGGGTTAAAAAAGACATAACTCACAACGGTAAAATATATAACTCTCTACTCTGCCAAATTCTATTCTCCAGTGCTCACATTTTTCCATTAATTTCCAAGCTGTGTTTATGCTGAAAAAATACCACTAATAAATTATCAGATTTAACAACTGCAACATCCACAGTAGGATATATCTGATCCAGATTTTGTGCGTAAATGATCATAGCTGTTTTAAACTGTGGATTGAAACTTGACATGAAAATAGACAATGAATTGATGTCGAAATATTTGACTGTGAAATGGTCTATTTATTGAAAATGTAAGCCAATGAAGGATTCACAGGATGGATCATTACTGATTTTGTGATTGATAAAAAATGATGTGTTCAATGCAAATGTCTCCACCACCTTCCAACCCTTCATAGTTGGTCCACAATCTTCAATTCTTCCCCTGACTTGATTAATATGTGAATCTTATCTAGAGATTATCCACGTTAAGTAGTGGAGGCACCAATATATCTAGTCCTGCTATGAGTGTTTTACCTGCTGACTGGCCCATCAAGTTTTGAGCTTCTTCAGAGGAATGTAAGGGCAGCTTTTCTCCTAAGGAGAAAGAAGAGATACATTTAACTTTCTTGCCCTTGAGAATATTAATGTTTTGCATCATCTAAAAAAGCTCATAAATTGATGAGAAAATGGAATAAATCCATCATTATTTCTAATACAAAGCACTATGTCTACCAAAAAAACGCTAGTAGTTATCTAAAACCCAGCCATTTATTATGGAGTGCAAGCTGATGGAGTTATCAGAACATTACTAATTGTAGTGTATTCAAAAGAAAATTAGTGCATAAAAAAAACGACAAATGGACAAAAAAAGTGAAATGCCTGAGACGTGAGAAGAGAAAAGAAGGAAGACTCTAGAACGGGAAAGTTGGGTACGTACCAGGGAAAGCAGGGGTGGTCTGTCCGAGGGGAGTAAAGGGGGTTTGCTGCATGGCCAACTGGTGGAGCTTGGTCAACTGCTGAGGGGTAGGAGGGACATTAGAACTAAGAAGGTTATTGTTAGAGAGTACAAGAAGTCACAGGCACAAGAAAACAGAGTCAAATAATAAAATAAAACAAATCACCAGGTTACCATGGGACATACACACACAATGTAGAGGAGAAGGAGCTTGGCCCAAAATGGGCAAGAAACACGTGAGCTGGAAAGTCCCCTTTACATCTTTTGCCAAAATCACATATATTTGTAATATGGAGCAGTAGGGCATTTTTTATGGTGTTCATATGTTTGTACTCGCACATTAGCAGGAGCCTCCATGCTGCCCATACTTGGCAGTCATATAGACTAAAAGATAAGCAACAAAACCAAAAGCTATGCACTTAGGGCTGGTCACACAAAGCCTAATCAGATAGCCAATTTGACTGCCAGGTCAAGAAGAAGCCATATTTTTGGGGAGATAACTAGCAAAGCAATTGCCAAATGTTGTAAAACCACTGGACATTTTTACTACCCATGCATTGTTGGCACATCTGTAATATCACACTAGATGCATTCAATGATACCTCCAACTTTATGGTGGAACAGGCCAACAGGGATTGGTATTATGGACTAGTTTTTGATCAGGAGATTTCACAAACAGCAGCAACACAAAATGTACAAATGCAGGTCCTTATGAAAGGCTGTAGTATTTGATAATGTATGAAGATGTGACTATTGTATGGGCTGTGTGCACAGTATACACATTGGCCATATAGAATAATTATGACATTTTTGCCTAGAATTTGTAATACTTACATTATGTGTTCCCGTTTTACCCTGTATAAATATAAGTAGTAATACTAATACACTTTGTAAAAATGATATAGCATAAACCTGCTGAAACCAAGTCCTCTTTCCATTGTGGCATACATTCCATGGCTGCCCACCGAGTAACAAATACAGAGCTCCCATCTCAGACATATTAATATTATGATCTAATATTAATTATCAGTAACATCAGCATGCTGGGCAAGAAAGTGTAAGGAAGAGGAGGGTGATAGAAAATGAGAGATGAGAACTCACATCAGGGTGGGGGATTGCGTACTGTCCTTGGATAGAATAGGCCTGAAACAGAAGCGGAAATAAAATCAGAGTGGTATACAGATATGGAAAGACAGCCAAAGAGAAGAAGTCTATGAATGAGTCCTAATGGACCCAAGAATCTACAATGCAACACTTTTAAACTATTTCCTACTATGGAATCACGCATGCTTCCCATTCAGAAACTAGGAGAATGACAAATGTTATCAGTGATGCTGGCCGTCACATGCACAATGGGGGTCATTGACTAAAGACTGGCGCTTAACACGCCAGTCTTAGTGAAAACCCTGCTGGAGGAAGATCCGACCAATTTATTAAGTGGCACATGCCTCTTAAATATGGCACATCTAATGTTGTCCATGCTCCAGCAAAAAAGAAGCAGGAGAGGTAGAAAATACAAAAATGTTTTGCACACAACGCCATTTCTGGCAACTTTTGTGACTTTTTGTAAAGTGACTGTTGTAAAACTATGGTAAATGACCCCCGTTGTGTACAACTTTATATATCTACAACATAGCAATTGCTATAATTTGTAGCTTACTGCAATCTTTGTCAATACCAATGTGCAGAAGCCATGCAACAAATGGAACTCAGTCTACACTCAAAAGTAGTTAGACCTGTGCATAGGCTTCTATGGGGAGAAAAAGAAAGTTGCATGACCCTGACCATGCAAAAGTTGACATGGAAGTCATGTTTCAGAAGTCTCTGTCATTTACATCAAGCTTAAAGGGGTTGTCTAAGTGTTTTATACTGATGAGCTGTCCTCAGGATAGGTAATCAGTATCTGATCAGTAGGGATCTGACTCACCCCCACCGATCAGCTGCTTGAAGAGGCCACAGTGCTCCAGTGAGCGCCAGAGGAACCTCGTAACTTACCCTACACCAGTGATGTCACATTCAATGGTCACGTGGCCTAAGCGCAGTTCATTCCCATTCATGTGAATGGGGCTGACCTGCAATACCATGCACAGCCGCCATCCAATGGACAGTGCTGTGCTTGGCAAGCTGTAAGGAGGTCGCAGCGGCCTCCTCAAACAGCTGATCGGTGGGGGTCCCAGGAGTCGAACCCCCACCGATCAGATACTGATGACCTATTCCTGTGGATTGGTCATCAGTATAAAGCACTCAGAAAACCTTGTTAAAGTCCTTGACGAAAGGATCATCAAAATTATTTGAACATTAGTGCCCTTTTAAGGGAACTATATAAGCATTTTCTGTATTTATATAGTTACATGGGTAATTTCTAGGGGTCTTCATAAAAGTATAGTGGATAACAGTGTAAAATAGAATTACGCCAATTCCAGGAATTACTGTGTTATAGCGACATCTAGTGTTAACCATAATATATTACAGCGTTTCAGTGAGTGGGAAAATAAAATTTAAAGCGATAACTCCCAGAGAACAAGAACCATCTAGCAAGTGCAACCTTTTGGAAGCGGCCCCCTATGAGTCAAAGCCTGGCTTTATAACAAGCGTTTGGACATTGTAATGTTCCAAGGCTTGTAAAAAATTTGGACTTTCACTCATAGGGGGCCACTTACAGAAGGTGGTGTTAGCGAGACGGTTCTCTTTCTCTGGGAGTTACCTCTTGGCTTATTAGGTTCCATACACAGCTGGTCTTCATAAGGAGAGCTTGTACCCCACTAAATTAAATTTGAAAAATATAAAAATATAAAAACTGAGGATATTTTTTCAATTCCTATAGGAGGGACATTAATCGAAACTGGCTTATCCCTATGCCAGTCTTGATCTCCCTGCAACGGCATGAGATGCACCTAATTTAAGAAGAGAGGGACTTCTCCTAATAAATTAGACGTATCTCAGCCCTGCCGAGCGCCAGATACTGAAGTCCACACCAACTACATGCCGGCATCGACTTCAGCTATAACTTACGCCACTTTCTGGCAAAAGTTTTAGTAAATCTGGCCGGTGGTACGAAGCCCCGTCCTCTCCTGCTAAGCCCCACTTCCTTTTCTCTGCTCTTTGGAAAAGAGCCGAGAAGCTTAAAAAGTCGCAAATTATTGCGCAAGTATGGCGTGTCCCAACTTTTTTACAACTTTAGTAAATGTCCCCCATTGTCACTTTTTATCCTAATCATTGTTATATATTGCTTTTCTGGTAGACAAATAATTGACCCTCACTAATAAATTTGTCATTCCTTGTTTTTCCCTATCGGAAAATATTGGTACTATACAACTGACTAGTAATGAAAAAAACATGCAAAATGTATAATTATAATATCATTTTAATTATACATAATTATTTCTTTAATCTATGATCCTTAAAATGAAGTCACTGCTGGATGCAACTGTTTCAGATTTATTAAATAAAAAGCAGAAATGTCTTTGTTGCCCATAGCAACCAATGAAAGCACAAATTTTATTTTACCAGAACAGTCTAAGAAATGAGAGCTGTGCTGTGATTGTGTGCTATGGGCAACAAAGACAGCGGGGGAGATTTATTAAGACTGGGGTAAAGGGAAACTAGCTTAGTTGCCCATAGCAACCAATCAGATTCCACCTTTTCATCTCCATTGCATCAGTTTTGATAAATCTCCGCCAGTGTTTCTTTCTGACAGCAATGATAAATGTGCCCCAATGTTCTGCGCATCTGCTGACAATTACGATCTAGACATCATTAAGATTACAAAGCAATTAAGATAACGCCCATTAATTCCCCTAATTATTCTGAAGGCAGACCGTTGCACTAAATTTACCCACCCATTCATGCATAGGATGAGAGATCATTAACTTTGAGTTGCACTGCCAAACCATTACAGGAAAAAGAGACTGCCTAAGAGACTGTATAAGGCCATTCGGCTCTGTATTAAATCGGAGACATAAGGGGTCATTTATCAAACTGGTGTAAAGTAGCACTGGCTTAGTTGCCCATAGCAACCAATCAGATTCCACCTTTCATTTTTGACAGCTCCTTTGGAAAATGAAATGAGGAATCTCATTGGTTGCTATGGGCAACTGAGCCAGTTCTACTTTACACCAGTTTGATAAATGACCTCCATAGAGTGGTACAAAAACGGCACTTAAATATCTATTGGTGCCATATTAAGGATCCATATGAATCTTTTATCCAGCCAAATATCTCAAGCCTAAGAATGATATAAGGGCCAAAATATGAACATGTCATCAAAATATTAAATTATTACAGTAATTAGCATCAAATCTTCTCTAGGTAAACTGTATACCATGTAAGAGCCTACTTACACCAGCCTATTTTAGCTGCGTTGTATGTATTTGTTTTTTTTAATCTTTTTCTATCTAAGGTGTAGTTCAGGATTTTACTATTGATGGTCTATCCTCATGATAGGACATCAGTATCTGATTGGCAGGGGTCCGACACCCAGACCTCTGCGGTGAATGGGAGCAATGCTGCAGTAACCAGCTCTGTCCCGCATTGAATGGGAACAATGCTGCAGAAACCAGTTATGTCCCACAGGGAATGGGGACAATGCTGCAGAAACGATCTCTGTTCAGCGCACAATGGACAGAGCTGTGACATTCCGGTGCCAAGTTTGGGTGTCAGAGCTACTCAAGCACAGCTTATTGACAAAGGTGCTAGGAGCCTGACTCACATATTGATGGCCTATCCTGAGGTAAGGATAATCCTGGACAACCCTATGGCTTTCAGCAATCTGCTGAGAACTAGTCCTGTTTCAAAAAGGATGGGAAAGTAAAGCCACAATACAACTGTGTGAACCTGCCCTACATAAACAGTTAGAGAATAAGCCAAGGTGTGCAGTGCCATGTGGCCACTGACAATAATCCTGTAATTTGTAATCACACTAACGAGAACTTTATATTTTCTCTTACTGGAATGAAATATATATTTCACCCTCATGGCCTCTCACTGAAGAGAAGCAGTCATAAGGACCTCTGTTTGCCTCAACATCATACAGATGCTTTCCATAAGCAGCACCCCATGTACTGTCAATATACTGGGGGCATAGTTGGGTGGGCTACTCGGCATAGTGCATCCAGTCTCTGTCTAGCATTGATATGCTGAAAATGGCTACTTTCTGGGTCCCATAGAAAACAAAACCTTACTTTATGGAAGTAATTTTTCTGCTGTGGGCATTAGGAACTCTAGGCCGGCAGTGTCTCAGAGTGAATGATCCAGTCTTGATGAGTGATAACATGAAGGATGAGAGAACATGCAAGAAAATCTTTGCAAACTAACGGGCAGAGGCTGGTGTTGCAGCAATAGGCTGAGGTTGGCAGTGGAGGCGCCCAGCTGGTCCGCTCTTACCTGACCACCTGCAAAAATGACAGGGGCGGAGGCGGGTTTTGGACGGTAAGGGATGGTAGCACCTTTTGGAGGGGACTAGGAAAAGGCATAGGAGAGGGAGAGATAATATTAGAGTACCCCTTAGACTGAATCAACAGCCACGTGATGTAAGATAGCATAACACTACTAGACAAAAAGTAAAAAATAATGTAACTATGGAAAATAAGGTAAATTTAATACAATAGCACACACAGAAGTGGATTGTACTAACATTAAACAGATACTGTTATAAAAATTGCATATCTTTTATATCTGTAATTCACACAGTTGCAGTACAAAATAGATTTTAATTCCACATAGTAGGAAGTATACCGAAAAGATGAAAGGTTTTAAAGAGCATCTGTCAGCATAATCAACCTTATTAAACCAGACATATTTCCTGGTAGGCTTGATCATGCTGATTCAATTGATATCTGTTGCTTGTCTATAGGTTGAACTGCTGCCGAGACATGATACTTTTTATATTTTTGCAAATGACCAATTTAGAGCACCGAGAGCCTGGCCTTAGCACAGGGGTGCACAACCTTTTCTGGTTGGGGGCCACATTGTGAGACTGAAGGAATCCAAGGGCCGAAAATAAAAGTTATAAGGGTATTAGAAACTGAAATACTGTATTTATGGTGCATTGCACATACAGTATATATCATAAATGTCTGGTTACACCTCCAGGATTTCCATCTAGTGGGAAAATACATGAAAAATACATGTGAGCAGCCACAAGACATAGACATACACGTCTGTCACCAGATGATTGGGGGCCACACAGAATGACATTGAGGGCTGCAAGTGGCCCCCGGGCCGCAGGTTGTGCACCCCTGCCTTAGCATCTGAAGCACCACTACTGTTACACCCCTGTGCTCTGTTCACACTGCTTGGGCCAGACATCTCATCTTGCCCTATTTTCTAGTGCCCGCGCTGTGGATCACTTAGTCATTGATGTTCCAGCATTAATATGATGTATGGATTCATTGGTTTTAACAAAATCATGTATTCCGCTACAAATGCATAATTTTGCTAATGTTCTGTTGAAAATATGTGCATAGAACGCCTGTATTCATTGGTGGCAAAGGAACCTCTGGAGAAGGGAACAAGCCCTAAATGGGAAGGAGAGAATACTGACTTTTTGATCCTCCCAGCAGCTGCGCTCCTCCACTGTCTGTGAGGCCGCCAGTGATATCAGTCCACCCAGAAGTGGTGGAACTGGTGGCTTTGCAGACAGCGGAGGAGGTCAGCTGCTGTGCGAATCGAAAGATTAGTATTCTCTCCTCCAGATACAGTATACCACTCACTCACTTCTCCAGAGGCTGTCTAGTGAGATGTCTAGTTCACACCCTTCTTTCTTATGGGCATAGCAATCATAGGTGTTGCTTTGGGGCCAAGAGACTCAGGGATCCCATTGACAGTGTTTTTGTAGTGGAAAAAAAAATGTAGTGAATGAATAGCTTGTCAGCATCTTGCTAACAATTGTTAAAATGAGTATGGCCATTTCCCAGCGATATGGAAGAATTTGGATCACATTTCCTGTGGCTAAAAGGTGTTGCCCAGGATATACTTTTTAATGCAAAGAATGCTTAAAAAAAAAAAAAACAAGACCATCAGTAGTCAATTCAGCACTGGTGGTCCATATCAGTCTCTGTATACTTCTCTGTAGCTGTTCATGTGCCAAATACAGGTCTTAGCACCCTAGTGTTATACATACAGATGAGACCGATGAGGCCAGTGATTGGCTGCGGTGCTCATGTGGTTAGATGGCTTGTAATCAGCCACATAGAAGTATACAGAGATGAAGTATATAAAGCATTCTTATACACTGGACAACCCCTTTAGTGGGACCCCTGATCTTTTTTTTACAGCCAAAACAGTAACAACTCTCAAGGATAAAGGAAAGCATTCCTCAAAGAAAGGTATTGGAATTTGTTCTTTTCTTCCCTCAGTTTGTAAATGTTCTCATTTTGGGCAAGAACATAAATGAGAAAGGACCTGTATATACCACAAGTGTGCACTAAAACTAAGCTATTCTGAGACAATGAGAGTGATAATCGATGAAATTTCCTTAAAGGATCACTGTACATTCACACAACTTTGCGTAAAGCAAAATCAGGCAAATATAAGAAACTTTGTGATATATCTTATCAGAGAGAAATGGCTTTTCCAGTTATGAGCTGTTTTATTCCCTCACTGTTTTAAACTAACTTTCTTTCTGAAATGTACAGTATGAGAAATTTGTCTTGTGAGATCAAAATGGGCTGCCTGCTCACTAAAGACTGAGATCATCCCATAGAAGTCTATGGAGAGAGAAGGAGGGAGGGTAGATATAAACAGAGAGACCAGAGAGCACAGGAATGCTTCAGCAGATTCAGCAGCTAATATATAGTGTTATTATCTCACGCCAGCTCCTTTATTCACATCCATACTGCTCAGCACTTCTCTATAATATCCTATATGGTGCTTCTGACAGATTTTGATTGAGTGAGAGAGTTAGAAGCAGAATATGTTGGATCTATGTGTATTCATTGCAGCTAGTTTCCACCCATCAACTGTCACGGATGAGGTATAGGAGGAAATACCAAACTGACAACCAGGAGGGAAAGGGAAAGCCACTTGGCCTCAACGCTAGGGACAGGAAAAGGTCAGCTTCTAGTAACCCTACTCCTGGCCCTGACTCCTAACCGTATAGGCACCCCTTGAAGGTAGAAATGCCCATACCCTGGAACCTGGGACCCTGGAGACCCTACAGATCCCTAAGAATATTGTCAGGCCTCAGGCAGCCCGTTCCTTCCCCGATGAAGGAACAGGCGTCTCCCTGAGGCCTAGTAACAACAAACAAGGAAGGGAAAACAAAACACAAACAAACGCGACACCTAACTTCTATAGTGATGAACGAGCAGGAACACCAGAGACGACCTCACACCAGCTCAGCCAAACCCAAAAGAAGGTATCTACCGCACAGTCGGAAGGGTGGGCAACACTAAATAGGGTAGAGTAATGAGTACTAAGCTACACCTGAAACAGGGGATGAGGTCTCTGCCTGCCGTAAACCACGTAACTTGGTCTCAGCCTGAGAGATCCGATCCAGGTCATCATAAATAAGCCCCAAGGCTCTAAAAAATTCATCTACCGACTGGAGGGATGGTGATCCGGTCGGCAGAGAAAAAGCCCAAGACTGTGCATCATCTTTAAGCAAAGAAATGATCATACCCACACGTTGACACTCATCCCCAGAAGAGTATGGACGCAGCTTAAAGTACAACTTTCACGATTCCCTGAACCAAATGAAATTGTCACTACCCCCAGAAAATCTGTCCGGGAGAGCCACCTTAGGTTCAGGACAGGCCTGGTACCCACCATCGGAAACCAGCCGCCTGTGGTCTCTGAATCCGTAAGACTGTTGCACGGAGGTCAGCTACCTCCAATGACAGTCCCTGCAGCTGTTCGACCAGTGCAGACATAGGCTACATAGCTGCACTGACCTGAACGAAATGGCGGTTTATTTGGCGGTAGATAATGTCACGGATGAGGTATAGGAGGAAATACCAAACTGACAACCAGGAGGGAAAGGGAAAGCCACTTGGCCTCAACGCTAGGGACAGGAAAAGGTCAGCTTCTAGTAACCCTACTCCTGGCCCTGACTCCTAACCGTATAGCCACTCCTTGAAGGTAGAAATGCCCATACCCTGGAACCTGGGACCCTGGAGAGCCTACAGATCCCTAAGAATATTGTCAGGCCTGAGGCAGCCCGTTCCTTCCCCGATGAAGGAACAGGCATCTCCCTGAGGCCTAGTAACAACAAGCAAGGAAGGGAAAACAAAACACAAACAAACGCGACACCTAACTTCTATAGTGATGAACGAGCAGGAACACCAGAGACAACCTCACACCAGCTCAGCCAAACCCAAAAGAAGGCATCTACCGCACAGTCGGAAGGGTGGGCAACACTAAATAGGGTAGAGTAATGAGTACTAAGCTACACCTGAAACAGGGGATGAGGTCTCTCCCTGCCGTAAACCACGTAACTTGGTCTCAGCCTGAGAGATCCGATCCAGGTCATCATAAATAAGCCCCAAGGCTCTAAAAAATTCATCTACCGACTGGAGGGATGGTGATCCGGTCGGCAGAGAAAAAGCCCAAGACTGTGCATCATCTTTAAGCAAAGAAATGATCATACCCACACGTTGACACTCATCCCCAGAAGAGTATGGACGCAGCTTAAAGTACAACTTTCACGATTCCCTGAACCAAATGAAATTGTCACTACCCCCAGAAAATCTGTCCGGGAGAGTCACCTTAGGTTCAGGACAGGCCTGGTATCCACCATCGGAAACCAGCCGCCTGTGGTCTCTGAATCCGTAAGACTGTTGCACGGAGGTCAGCTACCTCCAATGACAGTCCCTGCAGCTGTTCGACCAGTGCAGACATAGGCTACATAGCTGCACTGACCTAAACAAAATGGCGGTTTATTTGGCGGTAGATAATGTCACGGATGAGGTATAGGAGGAAATACCAAACTGACAACCAGGAGGGAAAGGGAAAGCCACTAGGCCTCTACGCTAGGGACAGGAAAAGGTCACCTCCTAGTAACCCTACTCCTGGCCCTGACTCCTAACCGTATAGGCACCCCTTGAAGGTAGAAATGTCCATACCCTGGAACCTGGGACCCTGGAGAGCCTAGAGATCCCTAAGAATATTGTCAGGGTGAGGCAACCCGTTCCTTCCCCAATGAAGGAACAGGCGTCTCCCTGAGGCCTAGTAACAACAAGCAAGGAAGGGAAAACAAAACACAAACAAACGCAACACTTAACTTCTGTAGTGATGGACGAGCAGGAACACCAGAGACGACCTCACACCAGCTCAGCCAAACCCAAATGAAGCTATCTACTGCACAATCAGAAGGGTGGGGCAACACCAAATAGAGTAGAGTAATGAGTACTAAGCTACACTTGAAACAGGGGATGAGGTCACAAACACTGAATAAAGAGTCGTCAAAGAGGATGTTAGATTCTTCCACGCTCTGCCAGTCTCCTTGATCTCCTAAAATCTATCACAGAAGGGACAGTGACATCAACTCAGTGATAGCTGAGAATTATAGATGCAGCATTCAAAGGAGAAAACTGGTAAAATATGCCAGATTTGAGCCATATAATGGTCAGATGCAGAGCTATAGCTCATGTATACACATATGGCAGCCTGTTCTGAAAAGTTATCTGAAAGTTTAGATATGCCTTGTGGAAAACATGACAGAGTTAATTTAAGCATTTTACATCAGTATGTAGGATAATGATCATCTCCAACTGAAGAGAGCTGAACTGAGGGAACCTTTTAAAAAGCAGGTAACCAAGAAGATAAAGGTCTGCTTCTATGGCTTGTTCTTTTACAGAATTGTTCAAATAGGAGATCATGGTATGAGAATCTGCCAATAAATGTAATTAGCAAATTATGGAAATTCTTAAGTATATATGGTGGCAAACAAGCAACTGAGGATGAGATGAACAGTCCAATGCCCTTCTGTGTAGAGGCTCTTCCTTTAAAAATAACCATAGTCTTTAGTTGACTTACCACAGCCTATAGTGTACAGTTTAAAGTGTGATGATATCTGTGTTTCATGCCCCGCAGATTGTAAAAAATGCAGGACAATAGCATACCATGCTATCCTATACTGTCTGGGGAAATTTTGAACACCATGACGTAAACTTGAGGGACCACATTATAGTCAATAAGGTCCTTTGAGTGCCGTTGGTGTCTTTCGTTGGTTCAAGCTCTTCTGTTTTTTTTGCTGTTCTGCTTCTATGACGGAGCAGAACCACAGAAATGAATAGCGTAGATGTGAATGAGCCCTAAAGCCTTTTCTCCTTACACTGTAAGTTGATATTTAAACTTACAGTTAAACTAAATGTTGTCTTAAAGGCTATGTACACCTTCAAAGGAAATTTTTGTTTATGATTGCATTTTACTCATTTTTGGCTAAAAATCATATTTTCAATTGGCCTTTATTAAAAATATTGAGCGGTTCTGTCAGAAAGGGTTAACTGTTTTTCTAACTGTGTGACTGGTATCTTTACTTTGTGCTAGTCATCTAATAAACCTTATTTCTAAACTACTAAGAGGTCATAAATACCTATTTAAGCCACACTCTGTAGTAAGATAAGAACTGAGCTATAATGAGTGTTTATAAGGTCATAGAGCAGAAATAATGTCCGGTCAGCTCCTCGACTGGCAGAAAAGCGAGAAAATCCAGAGGCTGCTACTTGAGCATCTCAGCTATGTACAGAAAAAAGGCTCCACATTTTGAATAAAGCCCAAATGACTTTTAGCTTAAAATGAGTACAATGCAATAATAAAAAAAATGACCCCAAAGGTGTACATAGCCTTTAAATAGCATTTAATTTTACATTTTAATAATAACCACTGCTTTGTCAGAATCAATAAAATACTGAAATAACCCATTTCTAGTTAGAAATACTGAAATATAGCATGAGCCAATGCATAAAACATAAAAATGCTATATACAGTACACCGCCTTAGATGCTCTCAGCATAATAAATCTACATATTCTGTAGATAAGCTTAGTATCTCTTAACAAGGCTGGTGTTGAATATGTGTGCATCAGTGTGTATACATTACCGCTACGCCAACACACTGTACCTCCAGCATCACTACACATATCTGCTTCACACACTGGATAATAGCATCAGGGGTGCCCGAAATTGTTACTGCACGCTCTGTGGAGTTGGGCAGCATGTCTCCAGCCACCTGTACCTGAGCCCCGGTAGACTGCACAAGAAAAGAGAATACTGTAAAATATAGCATAATGTATAACTGTCTCACTCAACTGCATTCATCTCTCAAAAAACTCTACTTTCTAGTTTAATTTTCTCCTTTTTTTCTCTTTTTAATCACATTTTTGGAAGGAATTCTGTGAGTGGGCAGCAGCTCATAAAGCACCTACATCTCCCAGCAGTGCACTGCAATCCGCCCTTGTTAATCCCTTCTTCCCCTTCATAGAAAATAGTCCCTCACATATGGCCCTAGAGATACATGTGGTATGTATTGCCCACACTAATAATTTCCTTCTCCACTGTCTAGAGAGATATAGCTATGTATTTCTATTCATTTAGAAGTAGGGATGAATGAAAGGTGTCTTGGTGGCTTCACCTGATCAGTACATCAGCACTGAAGAGAGTAAAAGGGAGCAACAAAGCTACTGAGCAGACCACCACTGTGCAGAAGACAGTGGACTAGAATTTCAGTCATAGGAGAGACAACTGGGGTGGTACCAGACAGAAAAATGTAATATACATAAGAAAAACTAACACAATTTTTATTGCATGTATATTGCAATAATACTTCATTTGAAATACTCTATTTATTGCATAGTAATACATTTCATGGGATAGCTCCTTTAAATAGTAAAAAGGTAAAAAGAAACACATTAAAGGGTTTCTGTCATGAGAAATAACGTTATGTAGCTGACTGACTAGCGATGTGCTAATGTCAGCAGTAATAACAGTATGCTTTATAACTCCCTGCCTGCCGCCGTTCTCTTAAAGTAAAGACTTTTAAATATGCTAATGAGCTAAGGTGCTATTAGGATGTTGCTTCAGCACCTAGAGCAGTGATGGCGAACCTATGGCACGGGTGCCAGAGGCGGCACTCAGTGCCCTCTCTGTGGGCACCCGCACCCTGGAAAAAGTCCAAGGTGTAACACTATGCCTTAGACTTTTTCTACCATTCATCAGCGCAGGGCATGCTATGAATGGCACAGACAGCTCACTGAATGTAGGCAGGCTATTATAGATAAATTATAAAGTACATGGAAGATATGTTATATTAGTATTCAGGGTAAATGGCCATGTTGGCACTTCGCGATAAATAAGTGAGTTTTGGGTTGCAGTTTGGGCACTCGGTCTATAAAAGGTTCACCATCACTGACCTAGAGGCTCGGTCAACTCTCCCTTTGGCATGCCAATGTACACTTTATTGATGTCCGAGTTCTCCTTATCGTCCCGTAAATCCTGCGCCGCCCGTTTAGTATTCGGCGCAGGCGCAGTGAGTGAAGCCGGCAGCAGGAGCGCGTCCTTCACTCACTGCGTCGAATACTAAACGGGCGGCGCAGGCGCGGGATTTACGGGACGATGAGGAGAACTGTCAATCAAGTGTACATGGGTGTGCCAAAAGGGTGAGGTGACCGAGCCTCTAGGTGCTGAAGCAACACCCTAATAGCACCTAGAGGCTCATTAGCATATTTTAAAAGTCTTTACTTTAAGAGAACGGCGGCAGGCAGGGAGTTATAAAGCATTGTGCTGACATTAGCACATCGCTAATGTCAGTCAGCTACATAATGTTATTTCTGATGACAGAAACCCTTTAAATATCCAAAAATGAGACTTGTTCAGCTAAATCATTATTCCATTTGAACATACCTCTCTAATTTCCTTGATTTTGGAACCACCTTTTCCAATCAAAGATCCGCACTGACTTGCTGGAACGACGAGTCTTAAAGTGACAGGAGGTTTGCTTGTTGCAGTACTGTTACTCATGGAATTTATGATGTCCTAAAAAGTAAGAATTTATCAAAAACTGTCAAATATCTACAACCAGAATAGATTATTTCAAGTAAGTGTGGTGATGTGTACAGTATACAGTGAGGAACATAAATATTTAAACACCCTGTAATTTTGCAAGTTATCCCATTTAGAAATCATGGGGGGGTCTGAAATTCACATTGTAGGTGCATTCCCACTCTGAGAGACAGAATAAATAAAAAAAAATCAGGAAATCACATTGTATGGTTTTTAAAGAATTTATTTGTCTTGTACTGCTGAACATAAGTATTTGAACACCTGAGAAACAGCAAGAATTCTGGCTCTCAAAGACCTGTTACTGTGACTTTAAAAAGTCCACCTCTACTCCACTCATTAATCTAACTTAGTAGCACCTGTCTGAGTTCTTTAAAGTCACCTGTCCATCCCACAGTCAGTCAGACGTCAACTACTATCATGGGCAAGACCAAACAGCTGTCAAAAGACACCAGAGACAAAATTGTGGACCTCCACAAGACTGGAAAGGGCTACGGGGCAATTGCCAAACAGCTTGGTGAAAATAGATCAACTGTTGGAGCATTTGATAGAAGATGGAAGAGGCTAAAGACGACTGTCAGTCTCCCTCGGACTGGGGCTCCATGCAAGATCTCACCTCGTGGGGTATCACTGACGATAAGAAAGGTGAGAAATCAGCCAAGAACTACAAGGGAGGAGCTGGTCAATGACATGAAGAGAGCTAGGACCACAGTTTCAAAGGTCACTGTCGTTAGAACACTACGACGTCATGGTTTTAAATTATGCATTGCACGGAAGGTTCCCCTGCTCAAGTCATCACATGTCCAGGCCCGTATGAAGTTTGCCAATGACCATATGGATGATCCAGAGAAAGCATGGGAGAAAGTAATGTGGTCAGATGAGACCAAAGTAGAACTTTTTGGTCTAAACTTTACTCGTCATGTTTGGAGGAAAAAGAAGGATGAGTTGCATCCCAAGAACACCATCCCTACTGTGACGCATGGGGGTGGTAACATCATGCTTTGGGGGTTCTTTTCTGCAAAGGGGACAGGACGACTGCACTGTATTAAGGAGAGGATGAATGGGGCCATTTATTGTGAGATTTTGAGCAACAACCTCCTTCAGAGCATTGAAGATGGGTCGTGGCTGGGTCTTCTAACATGACAACGACCCAAAGCACACAGCCAGGATAACCAAGGAGTAGCTCCGTAAGAAGCATATCAAGGTTCTGGAGTGGCCTAGTCAGTCTCCAGACTTAAATCCAATAGAACATCTTTGGAGGGAGCTGAGCTGTGTTGCTGTGTTGCTCAGCGACAGCCCCGAAACCTGACAGATCTAGAGGAGATCTGTGTGGAGGAGGTCCAAATCCCTTTTGTGAATGGCTCTCTATAGGTGAGGTAGAGACAACACGTATAGAATATTATGTAGAGACGGGCAGGTGTATAATTTCGATGTTTATGTGTATAATGGTGCTGAAGTGCCAAAATAAAGCACCTTTTGGACTTGAACCCCAGGATCTCTGCCTTCTCAGGTATTGCCGGAGGTTTGTAAGGCTCTGTCCGGCCCAACTCACTATAATGGGAACCAGCGGAAATCTGTCCGTATTCCGGCAAATATCTTTGCCGATTCCCATTATAGATAATGGGGACATATGGAGCCTTACAAACTTCTGGAGTGTGCAGAGGTCCGGCAGGTTTTTTCCTGCCGAAACAGCCTGCCAGATCTCTGACGCTAGTGTGCAACTAGCCTCACCTGTTTCACAGGCTGACATTTAAAGCTCCTCCAGTATAGTCCACAACAAATCTGCATGTGGTCTAGACTTCTGAATACAGTGGACTACATTTACTATTGTGTTTGCACCTCGACTTTGGTGCAAAATGCTGTGAGATTTGATGCAAAAGGATACATCTACCGTTTTAGACAGTTTTTTCGCTGTGCTGCAATAAAATTGCCAGTGCAAAAAATCTGTTAGAAACTACGCCAACTAAGGTTAGCTTAAACTTTTAGACATGCAGTCTGTAGATACTGTCTGAGCCACTGCGATGACTCTGGCACATATAAGCACTCCTTGGGAAATTTATCAAGTCCTGAATACCAGAATTTTGGCTTCAAAAACTTGCAACTATGGATTTTGCTATTTTTGGGGGGTCAAACATTTTGTGACTTTTTGAGCACTGTGCCGTCTCGAGCCACCTACAGATTTGGAGTGAAAATTTGGTCAGAATTTCAGAGTAGATCATTGGTCACATTCATGAAGTGTGAAAAAGTTATAACTTCAAGCCAGATACTCCCCAGGCATGCTTTTACTGTGCAAAGTTTTCCTAAATCTGGCCAAAGTGTGTATTGCAACTCCATTTTAAAAACTAACCTTTAATACACCTACAATGATACATTTCCCCCTCCATGTCTAAATGTTTACCTATTCTAACTAATACGAAAAGTGGGCCAATATACCAGTTTTTAATGAGGTAAGAAATAGACACTTATAATACTAATACGTATAATACTAATTTAAAACTCTTACCTCTTCAAACTTATAAGCGATCATTGCAAATGCCTTGAAAATAGCATCTGTTGGTCCAGTGATGGTAACGATCCTTTCTGGGCAATTTCCTTCTGAAATGTTAATTCGTGCTCCACTCTAGGTTATAAGAAAAACATATTTAATAAAAGCATCAAAAGTAGAATCTAAAAAGTGCTGGTTTCTTATGTGTAAAACACCAAACTGATGTCTGCAAGAGTTCAATAAAAGGGATTGTCATGTCCCATGTTTTCATGGTTTATACTGTATGCATCTTTTTTATTCCTGTTATTACTCTGTGTTTGCTGTTTTTTCCCTTTGTCCATGCAATCTCCCTGTATCCAGTCTTTGATGCAACCAGATCCAATCTTATCCCTTTGATGGCACCCATTTTACATACAGTATATATTTTGTACAGTTGTACAGGACATGTTCTGTTGAGCTCTGGCAACAAAATAATCTTTTCACTTACTGTTTGCGCATAATTACAAGGATTTCTGAGATGTATATACTAGTGACCTATCCTCTGGATAGACAAATGCTAGCCACAAAGACCAAAGAAACCCCCAAAAATGCACATCCACTGATAAAACTGTTTCCATTAAAATATTGATTGAGGCCTGTGATATACCTGCTTCCACAAAATACTGATTGAGGCTTACGAGATACCTGCTTCCACAAAATACTGATTAAGGGGTTTGATATAACTGTTTCCACCAAATACTGATTAAGGGGATTGATATACCTGCTTCCACCAAATATTGATTGAGGACTGCAAGATACCTGCTTCCACAAAATACTGATTAAGGGGTTTGATATACCTGCTTCAACAAAATATTGATAGAGGCCTGCGATATACCTGCTTCTACAAAATACTGATTAAGGGGATTGATATACCTGCTTCCACCAAACATTGATTGAGGACTGCGAGATACCTGCTTCCACAAAATACTGATTATGGGGATTGATATACCTGTTTGCACCAAATATTGATGGAGGACTGCAATACACCTGCTTCCACAAAATACTGATTGAGGGCTGCGATATACCTGCTACCACAAAATACTGATTAAGGGGTTCGATATACCTGTTAGCACCAAATATTGATGGAGGCCTGCAATATACCTGCTTCCACAAAATACTGATTTAGGACTGCGATATACCTGCTTCCAGAAAATAATGATTAAGGGGATTTATATACCTGTTTCCACCAAATATTGATTGAGGCCTGCGATATAACTGCTTCCACAAAATACTGATTAAGGGGTTTGATATACCTGTTTCCAACAAATATTGATTGAGGCCTGTGATATACCTGCTTCCACAAAATACTGATTAAGGGGATTGATATATCTGCTTCCACAAAATATTGATTGAGACCTATGATATACCTGCTTCCACAAAATACTGATTAAGGGGTTTGATAAACCTGTTTCCATCAAATATTGATTGAGGCTTGGGATATACATGCTTCCACAAAATACTTATTGAGGGCTTTGATATACCTGCTGCAACAAAATACTGATTAAGGGGTTCGATATACCTGTTTCCACCAAATATTGATTGAGGCTTACGAGATACCTGCTTCCACAAAATACTGATTAAGGGGTTTGATAAACCTGTTTCCATCAAATATTGATTGAGGCCTGCGATATACATGCTTCCACAAAATACTGATTAAGGGGATTAATATACCTGCTTCCACCAAATACTGATCAAGGGCTGCAATATACCTGCTTCCACAAAATACTGATTAAGGGGTTTGATAAACCTGCTTCCACCAAATATTGATTGAGGCCTACGAGATACCTGCTTCCACAAAATACTGCTTGAGGGCTGCGATATACCTGCTTCCACAAAATACTGATTAAGGGGTTCTATATACCTGTTTCCACCAAATATTGATTAAGGCCTGCGAGATACATGCTTCCACAAAATACTGATTGAGGGCTTTGACATACCTGCTTCAACAAAATACTGATTAAGGGGTTTTATATACCTACTTCCACAAAATATTGATTGAGGCCTACGATATCCCTGCTTCCACAAAATACTGATTAAGGGGTTTGATAAACCTGTTTCCATCAAATATTGATTGAGGCCTGCGATGTACCTGCTTCCACAAAATACTGATTAAGCGGATTAATATATCTGCTTCCACAAAATATTAATTGAGGGCTGCAATATACCTGCTTCCACAAAATACTGATTAAGGGGTTTGATATACCTGCTTCCACCAAATATTGATTAAGGCCTGTGAGATACCTGCTTCCACAAAATACTGATTAAGGGGTTTGATATACTTGCTTCAACAAAATATTGATTGAGGCATGCAATATACCTGCTTTTACTAAATACTGATTAAGGGGATTGATATACCTTTTTCCACAATATACTGATTGAGGTCTGCGATATACCTGCTTCCACAAAATACTGATTAAGAGGTTTGATATACCTGCTTCCACCAAATATTGATTGAGGCCTGCGAGATACCTATTCCAAAAAATACTGATTGAGGGGTTCGATATACCTGTTTCCACAAAATATTGATTGAGGCCTTCGATATACCTGCTTCCACGAAATACAGATTCAGGGCTGCGATATACCTGCTTCCACAAAATAAGGATTAAGGGGATTTATATACCTGTTTCCACCAAATATTGATTGAGGCCTGCGATATAACTGCTTCCACAAAATACTGATTAAGTGGTTTGATATACCTGTTTCCACCAAATATTCATTGAGGCTTGTGATATACCTGCTTCCACAAAATACTGATTGAGGGGATTGATATATCTGCTTCCACAAAATATTGATTGAGGCCTGTGATATACCTGCTTCCACAAAATACTGATTAAGGGGTTTGATAAACCTGTTTCCATCAAATATTGATTGAGGCCTGCAATATACATGCTTCCACAAAATACTGATTAAGTGGTTTGATATACCTGTTTCCACCAAATATTCATTGAGGCTTGTGATATACCTGCTTCCACAAAATACTGATTGAGGGGATTAATATACCTGCTTCCACAAAATATTGATTGAGGGCTGTAATATACCTGCTTCCACAAAATACTGATTAAGGGGTTTGATATACCTGCTTCCACCAAATATTGATTGAGGCCTGTGGGATACCTGCTTCCACAAAAAACTGATTAAGGGGTTTGATATGCTTGCTTCAACAAAATATTGATTGAGGCTTGCGATATACCCGCTTTTACAAAATACTGATTAAGGGGATTGATATACCTGCTTCCACAAAATACTGATTGAGGTCTGCGATATACAGTACCTGCTTCCACAAAATACTGATTAAGGGGATTGATATACCTGCTTCCACAAAATACTGATTAAGGGTATTGATATACCTGCTTCCACCAAATATTGATTGAGGCCTGCGAGATACCTGCTTTCACAAAATACTGATTAAGGGGTTTGATATATCTGCTTCCACAAAATATTGAATGAGGCCTGTGATATACCTGTTTCCACAAAATACTGATTAAAGGGTTTGATATACCTGTTTCCACCAAATATTGATTAAGGCCTGCGATATGCCTGCTTCCACAAATACTGCTCTTCTCCATTGACTTAGGTACAGGGTCATTTTGAAAATGACAGGCAGAGGAAGAGGCAGGCCGTTCCGCAGGCATGGTAGGGGTCGGGCAGGTGCACGAGGCCGGAGCCTAAGTGGGAAGTTGGAGAAGGCGATTACTTAAAAGGACGCATCAGCGTGGGTTGAGTGGCTCATTCGGCCTTCTGCTTCTGCACCCTTCTCATCCTCTGTATCTGCACCCTCCTCACTCTCTGCTGTGTGCACCCCCAAAGACACCACCACCACCATAGCCCCTCCACTTGAGTCAGAGGAATTATTTCGCTATCCATTCCCAGACCTAACCAATGCGCAGCCATTCTTGACATCGGATGAGGAAGAGGAGGCAGCAACAGCCGCCACCCAGTGGTCTGACGACAGTACCCAGATCAGCCCAAGGAGGGAGGTCCCCCGCTGTTGCTGCCTACTCCGAGATCTCAAATGTCAGTGGTGGTCTAGGTGACAATGATGACGTGTCGATGGACGTCAGGTGGGTCCCCACAAGAGAGGAAGAGCAGGGGAGTTCAGAGGGAAAGACGGAGCAGCAGAGAAAGAGAAGGAGGAGAAGCAGGCAGAGCTCACAGGGCACAGGAGGCAAAAAGCAGACTGCAAATGTATCTGGAGCGGGACGCCGGTACATGGCTCCGCAGTGTGGGCTTTTTTTTAACGTGTCAGCTGCTGACAATAGTGTTGCCATCTGCAGCCTGTGCTGTCAAGGCATACGTTGCAGCAGGGGCGGATACAGACAGCAAAGGGCCCCTGCGTAAAGGATGTACCTGGGCCACCACACCCCCAAACCACACATGCAAATATAAACATATATGTGAAAATAAAAAACATCTTGCGAATATGTTTACAGTATGTATATATTTTTTTCCATAGTCGGTCACGCCTCTAACTCTGCCCAAAGCATAACTATCCACAACCAGTCCCCTTAAAGCCCCCACATAGAAGGTATTCCCCCTTTGTGCCAGTACATAGTAATTATGTCCAGATATGTGCCCCTCACAGTAGTTATGCCACATATGTGCCCCCTCACAGCAGTTATGCCCAGATATGTGCCCCTCACAGTAGTTATGCCCAAATATGTGCCCCTCACAGTAGTTATGCATTAATATGTGCTCCCTCACAGTAGTTATGTCCAGATATTTGCCCCTCATAGTAGTAATGCCCAGATATGTGTCCTCTCACAGTAGTTATGCCCAGATGTGCCCCCTTTTACAGTAGTTATGTCCAGATATGTGCCCCCTTCACAGTAGCTATGCCCAGATATGTGCCCCCTTCACAGGCAGTTAAAAAAAATACTCACCTAATTCCTCATGTTCCTCAGCCGCCGGCACTTCACAGCAGAAGCACAATGTAGTGTTACACATTGTTCTGCTGGTCTGTGTAGGAGGAGGAGAACACCAGATTCCTGACCACACTGCTCCTCCTCCTACACAGACCAGCAGAACAATATGTGACACTACATTTTTGCTGCTGCTGTGGAGCTGTGCTCTGCACTTTCACAGGGCCAGCTGTGAAGACATTTTCACTGCCAGGCCCTGTCAAAGTAGACAAGGAGCGGGAGTTGCAGAGACAGCAGAGCCTCTCGGTGTAATGGTAACGCCCCGTTGCTCCTAAAGGATCATTTTCAGTCCCAGCTGAACCAGCTGCACAGCTTTTAGCTCTGCGGTCACAGGCCGATCAGTGGCTAACCACGCTCAATTTGACAGTTAGTAAAATGGTGTCTGACAACGGTGCCAATATACTGAGCACGCTGAAACGTCCTGAACTTAGTCGTGTAGCGATTCTTTGCCAAATACCCCGGGGTCCAGGACGTCTTGCGGCAGGCCAGGAAAATCTCTGGCCATTTTAAAAGATCTTACACAGCCATGGCTCGCCTTGTTGACGTTAAGTGTCGACACCACCTGCCCGTCAGACGTCTGATTTGTGACAGCCCGACGACCTGGAACTCCACCTTGTATATGCTTCATAGGCTGCTCCAGCAGCAACGTGCCGTTAACGACTAACTGTACGAACTCTGCAGCAGGACAGGTTCTGGGGAGCTTGGTTTCTCTTCACCGTGCCAGTGGCTGCTCATGCGCGACGCATGCAGACTTCTGTGGCCATTTGATGAGATCACCAAATTGGTCAGTCGCAGCCAGGGCGCCATCAGTGACATCGTACCTTACGCCTTCTTTCCTGAGCGTGCATTGCGTTGTGTCATTAATCAAGCCGTCGAGGAGCAGGAGCAGGAAGATGAGGAAGTCGCAATGCTGAATGAATTCCCAGGAGGGCTACTCCATCTGAGACAAGTCAGCAGGAGTCTGAAGAGGAGTCAGAGGAGGATGGTGACTGGGGTGAGGAGAAGGAGCAAGAAGAGCAGGCTTTGAGGGGGACTTTAAACTTTTCAGGGATCCCTGGTGTTGTCCGTGACTGGGGGGAGGAGACCGAGGACGACATTCTCCTGGGCGATGAGCAGGAGCCAGGGAGCTCCACCGCTTCCAGTTTCATGCAAATGGGGGCCTTCATGCTCCAGTGTTTGAAGAGTGACCCCCGTATAAATAGCATAAAGGGCAAGGACCAGTACTGGATGGCAACGTACTTAGACCCCCAGTACAAACACAAAATGGCGGAAATGTTACCAGCATCACAGGGGGCTGGCAGAATGCAGAATTTCCAGACCTTGCTGTGAGAGATGCTGCATTCTTTTGTTGCGGGAGCTGGCAGGGGAATTTCCACCCACAGCGAAACAGGTGCGGGTACCAATTCTACTACACCTGCAAGAAGAGGGCGGTTTGAAGATGTGTTGGTCACTTCGGATATGATATCATTCTTTTAGCCAACCCATCAACAGCTGACCTCCAGATCCAGCCTCAGGGAACGCCTAGACCAACAGGTGTCCGACTACATCGGCTTAACAGCCGATGTGGATGCTCTGAGAAGCGAGGAACCCATGGACTACTGGGTGTGCAGGCGTGACCTGTGGCCAGAGCTGGCACAATTTGCCATGGATTTCTTGGCCTGCCCCTCGGTGAGTGTCCTGTCCGAAAGGAAGTTCAGCGCAGCAGGGGGGATTGTGACCGATAAGCGCACTCGCCTTGCTCACGACTGTGTGGACTACCTCACATTTCTAAAAATTTATGAGGCATGGATCTCTGAGGAATTCAACACCTGTGACGACCACATGTAATTGAATTTCCTCATGCCAGTCCACACATATCCACCACAACCCAGAACAAAAAATGGTCCTTGTCTTATGTATATACACTATTTGTGCACTTCTAGTAAGTATTTGGTGGCTGCAAATATGACCTGAAGTTTTTTCAGGTTCTCCTGCCATTAAAGTCACTGGGGTCCTTCGCGAACGCGCGGTTCGCGAACATTTGATCGCGAACGCGCGTTCACGAAACGTCCCGGCCGATGTTCGTCCATCACTACTCACAGTAGTGTCTTGGCTTTCTACCTGCTCAACAAGGATTCCGCCATCCATTTGATAGCTGCTGTTTGGTATCGCAGCTCTGGGGCTGAGCTGCACCTAGGCCATGTGACCGATGAACTTGACATCATATGGCCCAGGGAAAGCTGAGAGAAATCAATGGCGCTACTGCAAGCACCGGTGCCTTTTCAAACAGCTGATCGGCACCCGGCCGCAATGAAGTAGCATAGCTCAGAATGGAAGGAGTAAAATTCCTATTCACCCTAATAGATCTCTTTTAGGGTGAATAGGAGAGGGGATCGAAAGATCCCATGTGCTAGCACCCTAAAGGGGCTAATAGTAAAAAAATAAATAAAATTGAAATAAAATAAAATAAAAAAACACCACTATATTAAAAGTTTAAATCACCCCTTTTCCAATTTTACAATAAAAAAAATATATCAGGTATCGTCGCATTCGAAAATGTCTGAACCATTAAAACTTTTTTTTTTTACTTCGAGTTTCCCATTTTTTTGTCATCTTGCCCCCAAAAAGTTTAGTGATTAAGTGATCAAAAAGTCGTACGTACCACAAAAATGGTACCAATAAGTGTAAGGCCGATTCATTGGCCTGTGTTTGTGGGAGGGGCTTGGCCGCCCATATCAGCCGTCAGCACCCTCCCACATGTGTACGACGTACGAAGTTCAGGATCCCGGAGCGTGCGTTGTACCTGTCAGTCCTGCCGAACAGGCCAGGTAAGCGGACGTCCGGTTGTGCGGTCGGCCCGGTTGGTAAGCGGGTCCCGCGCTCCGGAACACTTCGCCCCCCGTCCCGCTCCCGCTCGGGTCCCCACTCCCGCTCGTGTCATGGAGGTGGTGGAGCACAGCGGCAGACCGCGCCTCCCTCCTCCGCCGCTTCTGCTCACCTTCACAGGCGCGGCTCACGCTCCGTGTCGCCGGCGCTGCCCCGCTCCCCCACGTGGTGTGGGCGTGGCATCCAGCGGCGGGGCCCGCCCCCCAGTTGAGGGGTAGCGCCCCTGCCACCCCCCCCCCAGCCTCTGTCAAAGCCAGGGGGCACCACCGTGTCCCCACGCGGTGGATTTGCCCAGCCGACGGTGGGTCGGCCCTCCGGACTCAGGGGGGCACCACCGCACTGGGCAATCCATCAGGGAGCGGTGGGCCTCCCACGTGGCTCGGTGTTCAGGAGAACAGGGGGGAAGGCGGCGCCATGTCCAGAACCCCCCCCCCCCCTGTTCCAGTTATGCCAGGGGGCTAAACCGGTTCCCCACGCGGCGGGCGCGCTCAGCCGGCGGAGGGCCGGCCCACAGATGGCAGGAGGGCACCCTCGCACTGGGCGCTCCGCCAGGGACCGGCGAGGCCCCCCACGCGGCATTTTCATTATCGGCAGGGGTGGGCCCTCACCACTGGGGGTCCTCCCTGCGCCGATCCAGGCCTGAGGGCGGCGCAGCTCCCCACGTGGCAGGTGTGCCCAGCCGGCGGACGGGTCAGCCCTCGAACGGAGGGCGCCCCTGCACTGCGCACCCTGCCAGGGACACGCGTCACTCTCCACGTGGCGAAAAAAAAAAAAAAAAAAAAAGTGTAGGGTGAGGCGCGAGCTGTTGCTCACAAGTATCCCCCCGCTTGGTCCTCTGTGTCAGGGAGCTCCGCGCTCCCCACGCGGCACAGTAGGACATGGTGGGGGATGCAATGGCCAGCGCCACACACACACACACTTAAAGTCTGGCACGGGCCGCCGTGCTGCTTAGGTAGGTAGGGGTCCACCACATACGACAGACAGAGTCGGGGGGGGGCCAGAAAAAAAAAAAAAAAAAAAAAAACTCAATCAACGCCATCCCCATCCGTTGTTCAAATCCACTGCCCACAGCTCGCGCTCCGTCAGTTGTACCCCACGTATTGATTTGTTTTCTGTGCTGCTTGTTTCCCAGGTCAGAGCAAGGAGAAAAATTTTATATTTTCTCAAACACACTTACAAGAGAAGCCAGTCTAGGATTCACCGAGTTCTCACGAACAAGGTAGCGGGGGCTCACGTCAGTGGACGGGAGGCATTGATCACTAGCAAGGGAAGGTCTCATGCACTCTTTTACGTTCAGGTTTCCTTTTCCATTTAAAAACATCCGTGGGGTTCAGAACAGTGTTCCTCAGTTGGTAAGTAAAGTCAGGTCCTGGCATGTACCTTCAGGTGGCGGTTCCTGGCCACTCTTCCACGGCCGTCAGGGGTTAGGGTGCGTGCTTCACAGGGATAGTGCACCTTTTTCTACCACGTTGTCAAACAGCCTCACGCACTCGGTGGTCGCCCAGGGTAGCCGGTCACCTTGCATTATTTTCTCCACAGCTGTGATGTCGCACGCATCTGATATCATGGAAGCATCAGTGGATGAGAATGCTGCAGGGACGTCCGAAGGGGGCAGCACGTTATCCCTCCGTGCTTGGACTATCCCCAAGCTGATGGCGGAGCTGTCGAGACGGGGTGTTCCTTTCCCGGCGTCTGCTAGGAAAGCAGAGCTATACCGGTTATGGAAAGATTCCCTGGTGCCCAGCGGCGGTGATCCCCCCCGCAGCCACGATACAGACATCGCTGGCCCAATTACACCTCATGCTGAACAACTTGACTTCGGCTGTCACGTCCATACAGGCTAGACTCGAGTCAGTCGAGGCTCACAACTCGGCAGTGTCAGTTTCTTCACCCGAGCCTCCGGTCGCCTCCACCTCGGCGGCAGTAGACATCCGCACTGCCCAGCCAGTCCCCAACGTGGCTCCGTCTCACTTTGTCCCCATCAACATCAGGAAGGACATCCTTGAGGGTAGGGACATCAACCTCGCTTCGCTACTGATAGCCTCCAGGGACCTTTCCGACAACAAGGTCATAGCCTGCGGGGAAGTCTCGGTGGTGCTGAGAAGCCGCGACCACCGGCTCAATCGCAAACTGAACATTCCAGAGTTCGTCATGGCTTTCAGCCTTTTCAGGGACGTTATCTGTACTGCCAGGCCGGACAGGAGGGAGGAGCTAGACCTATACCTCTTTAGGGTCACTGAGTTGGGACATAGGTATGGTGGTAATGCGTTCTACGATTACCACTGTTCATTCTCAGCCAAAGCGGCCGCAGCCCTGTCCCAGTTTCAACATGTCACAGACTGGTCCGTCCTGGACACTGAGTTGTTCTGCAGACACTTTGCAGGCCTGAAGGCTCCCTCCTGTTCGGCTTGTCAGTCTATCTTCCACTCAGTGGAGTGGTGCCATAAGTCGGCAGCCGCCACGACGTCATACCCCTCCAGCTCTTCAGCAGGACCACTCGACATCTTCAGGCCCCCCAATTCAGTAGACAAACTAGGACGACCCATTGTCCAGTTAGGTAGGGCACAGATATGCAACAATTTCAATTACGCGTCTTGTAATTTCGGCCAGTGCCGCTTGTTGCATATCTGTACCAACTGCTTCAGGGCTCACCCCCGAGTAGCTTGTTCATTAAAGTCGGTGAAAAATTATATGAGCGTGGTCGATACTAATCGTCTACAAGCAATGTTGCAAGGTCACCACAACCCAGGATTCGTACAGTTCCTGGTGTCAGGGTTCCATGAAGGGTTCCACACAGGGTTAATCATGACCCCCGAGGTCACGCATGAGTGCGGGAACCTTCAGTCAGCCGAAAGGAATCCTGGCTCAGTAGACACACTCATAGAAGCCGAGTTAGCTAAAGGGTTCTTAATCGGTCCTTTTGAAGCACCCCCATTTCAACGGTGGAGAGTCAGTCCCGTAGGAGTCGTCACAGGCAAGTTCAGTAAGAAAGAGAGACTCATCATTGACTTGTCTGCCCCACATGGTTCACAGGTTCCCAGTCTCAATTCCCTCATTCCTTCAGAAGAAGTGGGCATGAGGTATGCTTCCATAGACCAAGCCATCGCCATCATCATGCAGACAGGTCCCGGGTCCGCATTGTCCAAAGCAGATATATCGGACGCTTTCAAACTGCTCCCCATTATGCCAGCACTCTGGCAATGGCACGGTATCAGGTGGCGAGGCCTGTATTACTTTGCCACGAAACTCACCTTTGGTTCCAAGAGCAGCCCCTGGCTCTTTGATCAGCTGGCCCAAGCCCTCCACTGGGTTCTGGTACACAAGGTGCGCTGTGAGTTCGTCATCCATTATCTGGACGACTTCCTATTGATTGAGGGCCCAGGGGCTGCTCCTCTGGGGCTGGGGAAGCTACTGAGGTGTTTTTCCCAGTTGGGGGTACCTGTTTCTTCCAAAAAAGTAGAGGGCCCGTCCACCGTGATCACTTTTTTGGGCATTGAGTTGGACTCCCAACGCATGTTAGCCAGGTTACCCTCGGACAAGCTAACGAGAGTCCGAGAAGTGATTCACAGGTTTTCAGCCACGTCGGTGGTCACTAAGACTGACCTTCAGTCGCTACTGGGTATGCTGAATTTTGCCATGCGCATCATTCCGCAAGGCAGAACGTTTGTATCCCGCCTGCTGGCGCTCCTTAGCACCGCCCCAGAACAGGACAGCCCAGTGCGTCTGGACAGCCAGGCCTTAGCGGATCTCCGTATGTGGGATCATTTCCTGGACCAGTGGAACGGGGTGTCCCTATTCGTCCCCAAGCTGTCGTGCCAGTCCCCCTTAGTGTTCTCGGACGCGGCCGCCGGCACAGGGTTTGCCGCTGTTTTTGGCACGCACTGGGTTGCAGACAGATGGCCGGCTGAGGCGGTACTAATCCCAGGGTTCCTCCACTCCTCGGCACTGTTTGAGCTGTATCCCATCGTGGTAGCTGCTCACATATGGGGCAGTCTCTGGGCGAACCAGTCCGTCCTGTTCGTGACGGATAACGCAGCCGTCGTAGACATCCTAAATAGTGGATCATCAAAGTCAAGCCACGTCATGGGTTTCCTTAGGCGGTTAGTTCAGCTGTCCCTTTACCACCATTTCCACGTCCATAGCGCCCATATACCAGGTGAGCAAAACCTGGCTGCCGACGCCTTATCCAGGGCTAACTTTTACCGTTTCTTTCAGATCATGCCAGAGGCAGATGCGACAGGTGCCACCGCTCCTCCTCACGAGTCCTTAATGTTAACATAGCCGACCACCTCGAGACGGCCCACGCTCTGATTCGCGATTCTCTCTCGCCCAACACGACCCGAGCATATCACACCGGGTGGAAGATGTTCTGCAGGTTCCAAGGGGAGCATCCTCAGGGGGAATCCAGTTTTCCAGATTACATCCTGGCGTTTATTGGCTACTGCCACTCAGTGCACAAGCTCTCTCACAGTACAGTCAGGTCATACCTAGCGGGAGTACAACATTTTTTCTCCGTCAGTCATCCCGATCAACCATCACTTTTCGCCATGCAGGCTGTTAAGGCAGCACTCAAGGGCTTAAGCAAATGCGGGCCTCAAGGCCGAGGCAGCAGGCAAGGGGTCACCGGGCCCCTCTTCCGCAATCTGTCCGACATCCTGGACAGTAATCCGTTCGGGGTTTTGCCCAGCTTGGTACTCAAATCTGCCATCCATTTAGCCTTCTACGGCTTTCTGAGGCCCGGAGAGTTCACCTGCTCTTCCGGCAACAGTAAGTTCCTCACGGTCAGCCAGCTGGTCCAGAACTCCGAGGGGTTCACGTTACTGCTCAGGACGTCCAAGACCTCCCAGGTGGGCCCCCCGGTCCCGGTGTCCTTCTATCCCACTTCACACCAGTGGTGCCCCGTCACGGTGCTCCGTCAGCTACGGTCCGCCTTGTCGGGGTCTGGGCCTAACAGCCCACTGTTACCCTTCGGGGGGGTTCCACTCACCACCCATCAGTTCGTGTCCCATGTCAGATCACTGGTGGCCAGCCTGGGTGGCGACCCCTCCGCTATTTCGGGACATTCATTCCGCATAGGCGCTGCATCTGCAGCCTCCAAGAATCAGGTACCTGCACACGTAATTCAGAAGTTAGGGCGTTGGCACTCGGCATGTTTCACCCGATACATACCTCACCCCGATACCGAAATGTCAACAGCGTTTCAGAACCTGGCTTTGTAATTTCGCCACAATAAAATACTTTGCCTATCAGTATGTCTCTTGCCCTCTTTCAGGCGTCCCTCCACGACGCGGTTGCGGCACAACTCTGACCGCTTAGGGTTAGGTTCCCTAGGTTAGGGTCAGGTACGTACCTGGTGGCCCCGACCACAAGTGTAAGGCCGATTCATTGGCCTGTGTTTGTGGGAGGGGCTTGGCCGCCCATATCAGCCGTCAGCACCCTCCCACATGTGTACGACGTACGAAGTTCTCCCTCCCACCCGACCCCCTTTTGTCTGTTACTCTCAAAGGGGATGCCCTCTTTCAGGCGTCCCTCCACGACGCGGTTGCGGCACAACTCTGACCGCTTAGGGTTAGGTTCCCTAGGTTAGGGTCAGGTACGTACCTGGTGGCCCCGACCACAAAGACTAAATTGCAGCTTGATACACAAAAAACAATCTCTCATACAGCTCTGTAGACCGAAATATAAAAAAGTTATGGCTGTCAGAATATGGCGATGCATAGAAAATTGTGATTTTTTTCTTCAAAGGTTTTTATTGTTTTTAACACCTTAACCCCTTAACGACCCAGGACGAGAATGCTCGTCCTAAATCGCCGGCACTTAGCACTAAAGGACTGGCGTTCTCGTCCTGCACTCGTTCCCTGCCCCCGCGTACGGTCCCGCGATCAGCGGCAGAGATCCGGATGCGATAACGCAGATGCCGGTGGATTAACTCCTCATATGCCGGTAGTCAGCGCTGACCGCGGCATATAGGAGGTTTGCGCTCCCTCAACTCATACATCGGGTCCCAGCGCTGCTGTGGCGGGGACTCGATGGTTGCCATGGCAGCCCCAAGCCATTCCAAGGCTTGGGGCCTGGCATGTACGGAGGCCTAGGAGGTCCAGCCCCCAGGCTGGGTCTCCTAGGCAACTGTTAGCGTCTTACAGTGTAAGACACTAACAGTTCAATACAGCACAATACAGATGTATCGTGCTGCATTAAAACAGGGATCAGACCATGTAATGTTGAAGTCCCAGAGTGGGACAAATAATAAAGTAAAAAAAAATAAGGTAAGAAAATTAAAGTTTTACAAAAAAAATTAAAGTTTCAAGTAAAAAAAAAAAAAGCGTCCTTTTCCAAAAATAAAGTAAGAAAGAATTGTAAAAAATAGGGAAAAGACATATAGACATATTAGGTATCGTCACGCCCGTATCGACCAGCTCTATAAACATATCACATGACCTAACCCCTCAGATGAACACCGTAAAAAATAAAAAATAAAAACTGTGCTAAATAAACAATTTTTTTGTCACCTTACAACACAAAAAGTACAACAGCAAGCAATCAAAAAGGCGTACACCCACCAAAATAGAACCAATCTAACCGTTACATCATCCTGCAAAAAAAGAGCCCCTAGCTGAGACAATCGCCTAAAAAATAAAAAAAAACATGGCTCAGATTTTGGAGACACTAAAACATCTTTTTTTTGTTTTAAAAAAGCTGTTATTGTGTAAAACTTACATACATAAAAAAAGTATACATATTAGGTATCGCCGCGTCCTTATTCGACCGGCTCTAGCTCTATAGAAAAATATCACATGACCTAACCCCTCAGATGAACACCGTAAAAAATAAAAAATAAAAACTGTGCTAAATAAACCATTTTTTGTCACCTTACATCACAAAAAGTGTAATAGCAAGGGATCAAAAAGTCATATGCACCCAAAATAGTGCCAATTAAACCGTCATCTCATCCCGCAAAAAAAGAGACCCTACCTAAGACAATCGCCCGAAAAACCGAAAAAACTATGGCTCTCAGACTATGGAGACACTAAAACATGATTTTTTTTTGTTTCAAAAATGAAATCATTGTGTAAAACTTACATAAATAAAAAAAGTATATATATTAGGTATCGCCACGTCCGTGACAACCTGCTCTATAAAAATACCACATGATCTAACCTGTCAGATGAATGTTGTAAATAACAAAAAAAAAACGGTGCCAAAACAGCTATTTCTTGTTACCTTGCCTCACAAAAAAGTGTAATATAGAGCAACCAAAAATCATATGTACCCTAAACTAGTACCAACAAAACTTCCACCCTATCCCATAGTTTCTAAAATGGGGTAACTTTTTTATAGAGTTTCTACTCTAGGGGTGCATCAGGGGGGCTTAAAATGGGACATGGTGTCAAAAAAAACAGTCCAGCAAAATCTACCTTCCAAAAACCGCATGGAAATCCTTTCCTTCTGCGCCCTGCCGTGTGCCCGTACAGCAGTTTACGACCACATATGGGGTGTTTCTGTAAATTACAGAATCAGGGCCATAAATAATGAGTTTTGTTTGGCTGTTAACCCTTGCTTTGTTACTGGAAAAAATTGATTAAAATAGAAAATTTGCCCAAAAATTCAACTTCAGAAATTTCATCTCCATTTGCCAATAACTCTTTATTAATGACGTTTGTAAAATCAGTTTTGAATACCTTGAGGGGTATAGTTTCTTAGATGGGGTTACTTTTATGGAGTTTCTACTCTAGGGGTGCATCAGGGGAGCTTCAAATGGGACGGAGTCAAAAAACCAGTCTAGCAAAATCTGCCTTCCAAAAACTGTATGGCATTCCTTTCCTTCTGCGCCCTGCCGTGTGCCCGTACAGCAGTTTACGACCACATATGGGGTGTTTCTGTAAACTACAGAATCAGGGCCATAAATATTGAGTTTTGTTTGGCTGTTAACCCTTGCTTTGTTACTGGAAAAAATTTATTAAAATAGAAAATTTGCCCAAAAATTAAACTTCTGAAATTTCATCTCCATTGTAAAAAATAGGGAAAAGACATATAGACATATTAGGTATCGTCACGCCCGTATCGACCAGCTCTATAAACATATCACATGACCTAACCCCTCAGATGAACACCGTAAAAAAATAAATAAAAAAACTGTGCTAAATAAACAACTTTTTTGTCACCTTACAACACAAAAAGTACAACAGCAAGCAATCAAAAAGGCGTACACCCACCAAAATAGAACCAATCTAACCGTTACATCATCCTGCAAAAAAAGAGCCCCTAGCTGAGACAATCGCCCAAAAAATAAAAAAACCATGGCTCAGATTATGGAGACACTAAAACATCTTAAAATATTAAAATGGAAAATCTGCTAAAAAAGTGAAATTTTTAAATTGTATCTCTATTTTTCATTAATTCTTGTGGAACACCTAAAGGGTTAATGACATTTGTAAAGTCAGTTTTGAATACCTTGAGGGGTGTAGTTTCTTAGATGGGGTTACTTTTATGGAGTTTCTACTCTAGGGGTGCATCAGAGGGGCTTCAAATGGGACAAGGTATAAATAAACCAGTCCAGCAAAATCTGCCTTCCAAAAACCACACGGCGCACCTTTCCCTCTACGCCCTACTGTGTGCCCGTACAGTAGTTTACGGCCACATATGCGGTGTTTCTGCAAACTACAGAATCGGGGAAATAAATAAAGCATTTAGTTTGGCTGTTAACCCTTGATTTGTTACTGGATAAAATGTATTAAAAAGGAAAATATGCCCAAAAATTTAAATTCTCAAATTTCATCTCCATTTGCCAATGACTCTTGTGCAACACCTAAAGGGTTAACAAAGTTTGTAAAATCAGTTTTAAATACCTTGAGGGGTGTAGTTTCTTAGATGTGGTCACTTTTAAGGAGTTTCTACTGTAGGGGTGCATCAGGGGGGGCTTCAAATGGGAAATGGTGTAAATAAACCAGTCCAGCAAAATCTGCCTTCCAAAAACCACACGGCGCAACTTTCCCTCTACGCCCTACTGTGTGCCCGTACAGTAGTTTACGGCCACATATGGGGTGTTTCTGCAAACTACAGAATCAGGGCAATAAATATAGCATTTCGTTTGGCTGTTAACCCTTGATTTGTTACTTGAAAAAATGGATTAAAATTGAAAATTTGCCCAAAAATTTTAATTCTCAAATTTCATCTCCATTTGCCAATAACTCTTGTGCAACACCTAAAGGGTTAACAAAGTTTGTAAAATCAGTTTTGAATACCTTGAGGGGTGTAGTTTCTAGAATGGGGTAATTTTTGGGTGGTTTCTATTATTTAAGCCTCACAAAGAGACTTCAGACCTGAACTGGTCGCTAAAAATTGGGTTTTTGAAAATTTCTGAAAAATTTCAAGATTTGCTTCTAAACTTCTAAGCCTTGTAACATCCCCAAAAACTAAAATGTCATTCCTAAAATGGTCCAAACATGAAGACATATGGGGAATGTAAAGTAATAACTATTTTATTTTTTGGGGACGTTAGAAGGTTTAGAAGCAAATCTTGAAATTTTTCAGAAAATTTCCAAAACCCACTTTTTAAGGGTCAGTTCAGGTCTGAAGTCACTTTGGGAGGCTTATATAATAGAAACCACCCATTTTAGAAACTATACCCCTCAATGTATTCAAAACTGATTTTACAAACTTTGTTAACCCTTTAAGTGTTCTACAAGAATTAATGGAAAATAGAGATGAAATTTCAGAATTTCACTTTTTTGGCAGATTTTCCATTTTAATCCATTTTTTACACTAACAAAGCAAGGGTTAACAGCCAAACAAAACTCAATATTTATTGCCCTGATTCTGTAATTTACAGAAACACCCCATATGTGGTTGTAAACTGCTGTACGGGCACTCAGCAGGGTGCAAAAGGAAAGAAACGCCATATAGTTTTTGGAAGGCAGATTTCATTGGTATAATATTAAGCTGCCATGTCCTATTTGAAGCCCCCCTGATGCACCCCTACAGTAGAAACAAAAACAAAAAAAGACCCCATTTTGGAAACTACGGGATAAGGTGGCAGTTTTGTTGGTACTATTTTGGGGTACATATGATTTTTGGTTGCTCTATATTACACTTTTTGTGAGGCAAGGTAATAAAAAATAGCAGTTTTGGCACCATTTTTAGAGCAGGTTATTACGGATGCGACAATACCAAATATGACTACTGACAGTTGCCTAGGAGACCCAGCCCTCAGGCTGGAACTCCTGGGCTTCCGTAACTGGCAGGCCTCGATGTCTGTGTAAGGCATCGGGGCTGCCATGGCAACCATCGGGTCCCCGCCACCGCAATGCGGGACCCGATGGCTAAGGAGAGGGAGGGCAAACCTCCCATATGCCGCTGTCAGCGCTGACCGCGGCATATGAGGGGTTAATCCACCGGCATCGGCGTTATCACCGAAGCTGGTGGATGCAGCACGGATCTGGCTGTCAGTAACAGCCGTATCCGTGCTGCTGATCGCAGCAGAGCACATGGGGGGGGAGGAAGGACCGCAGGACAAGAATGCTCGTCCTGGGGTGCAAGGTACCGGCACATAAAAGTAATGAAACAAAATAAAAACTATACAAGTTTGGTATCGCCGCAATCGTACTAAGCTGCAGAATAAAAATAAAGTCTGTTTTGAATCAAATAAATAAGTCCTAGTGCAGGGTTCAGCAACCTTCAGCACTCCAGCTGTTGTGAAGCTATAACTCCCAGCAAGCAAAGCTGGTCAACTCTTCTCTGAACTTTCATAGAAGGGAATGGATCATGCTGGGACTTGTAGTTTCACAACAGCTGGAGTGCCGAAGGTTGCTGAACCCTGCCCTTGTGGCAGGTGATTGGTTCCGAAGGCACCCAAATGGGTATCTCTTTTGGACCTCTGGGTGCCACTATGGATTCAAAGCTTAAACCCACTGGAGGATCCTCTGGAATTCTAGTGGATCAGTCCCACCCTGCTTATGGCCACTTAGATAAAGTACATGCCTATTTTATAATAGAATAAGAAAAAGAGAAAATTCTTAATAAAATTCAATTACAATACTTTTCTGGGCTGAGGGCTTGGTCTACACTTAGCTTTCATGCTTTGAAGCATTTCTATATAAAAATAGAACAGATGTCCTGGAAATGTTTGACTGGCTCCGGGCAGAACTCAATGTGTAAATTACAACAGATATATGCACTTGCTTTTTGCATTAATTAGCATTTGCATCTCAGATTTGTCTTTTTTGTACACCACTGCAAGATTTGAATTAAAATGTGGAAGTCAAAAAGATAGGAACAAACCATCCTATGCTCCTTGAGGACATCACCAAAGAACATATCGTGGATGTGTATAATACAGGGGGATTCAAATAGGATGGTGCAAAATTAAAGATCTCTATTTAAAGGCTTTTAACATTGATGGCCTATCCTCTTGATAGGTCATCAATATCAGATCGTCTGGGGTCCGACCCCTGGCAACCCCTCTGATCAGCTTTATGAAGGGAAGGTACGTGAAGTCTCCTGTCTCTCTTCCTGCTCGCTGCTGCTATGTCTATGGCAAGCAGGAAGAGAGACGGAAGATGGCACGCGCTATCCGACCCCCCCCCCCCCCCCCCCCCGATCTGATATTGATGACCTATCCTGAGGATCCTAGGTCATCAATATTAAAAGCCTGGAAACCCCCTTTAAAGTAAGCAAATTCTGCTCTTGAAAAATGAATGCTGTGCTGTGATTAGTTGCTATGCTGTTCTACGATTGGTTGCTATGGGCAACAAAGTCAGTTTTCCTGAATCTGCCCCTTAGATTTGTTTAACCTCTTCAACCCCGCTAGCTAAAACCCCCTTCATGACCAGGCCACTTTTTACACTTCTGCACTACACTACTTTCACCGTTTATAGCTCGGTCATGCAACTTACCACCCAAATGAATTTTACCTCCTTTTCTTCTCACTAATAGAGCTTTCATTTGGTGGTATTTCATTGCTGCTGACATTTTTACTTTTTTTGTTATTAATCGAAATGTAACGATTTTTTTGGAAAAAAAAATGACATTTTTCACTTTTAGCTGTAAAATTTTGCAAAAAAAACCACATCCATATATAAATTTTTCGCTAAATTTATTGTTCTACATGTCTTTGATAAAAAAAAAAATGTTTGGGCAAAAAAAAATGGTTTGGGTAAAAGTTATAGCGTTTACAAACTATGGTACAAAAATGTGAATTTCCGCTTTTTGAAGCAGCTCTGACTTTCTGAGCACCTGTCATGTTTCCTGAGGTTCTACAATGCCCAGACAGTAGAAAAACCCCACAAATGACCCCATTTAGGAAAGTAGACACCCTAAGGTATTCGCTGATGGGCATAGTGAGTTCATAGAACTTTTTATTTTTTGTCACAAGTTAGCGGAAAATGATGATTTTTATTTAAATTTTTTTTTTCTTACAAAGTCTCATATTCAACTAACTTGCGACAAAAAAAAAATTATTCTAGGAACTCGCCATGCCCCTCACGGAATACCTTGGGGTGTCTTCTTTCCAAAATGGGGTCACTTGTGGGGTAGTTATACTGCCCTGGCAATTTAGGGGCCCAAATGTGTGAGAAGTAGTTTGCAATCAAAATGTGTAAAAAATGGCCTGCGAAATCCGAAAGGTGCACTTTGGAATATGTGCCCCTTTGCCCACCTTGGCTGCAAAAAAAGTGTCACACATCTGGTATCGCCGTACTCAGGAGAAGTTGGGGAATGTGTTTTGGGGTGTCATTTTACATATACCCATGCTGGGTGAGAGAAATATCTTGGCAAAAGACAACTTTTCCAATTTTTTTATACAAAGTTGGCATTTGACCAAGATATTTCTCTCACCCAGCATGGGTATATGTAAAATGACACCCCAAAAGACATTCCCCAACCTCTCCTGAGTACGGCGATACCAGATGTGTGACACTTTTTTGCAGCCAAGGTGGGCAAAGGGGCACATATTCCAAAGTGCACCTTTCGGATTTCGCAGGCCATTTTTTACACATTTTGATTGCAAAGTTCTTCTCACACATTTGGGCCCCTAAATTGCCAGGGCAGTATAACTACGCCACAAGTGACCCCATTTTGGAAAGAAGACACCCCAAGGTATTCTGTGAGGGGCATGGCGAGTTCCTAGAATTTTTTATTTTTTGTCGCAAATTAGTGGAATATGAGACTTTGTAAGGAAAAAAGAAAAAAAAGAAAAATCATCATTTTCCACTAACTTGTGACAAAAAAGAAAAAATTCTAGGAACTCGCCGTGCCCCTCACGGAATACCTTGGAGTGTCTTCTTTCCAAAATGGGGTCACTTGTGGCGTAGTTATACTGCCCTGGCAATTTAGGGGCCCAAATGTGTGAGAAGAACTTTGCAATCAAAATGTGTAAAAAATGGCCTGCGAAATCCGAAAGGTGCACTTTGGAATATGTGCCCCTTTGCCCACCTTGGCTGCAAAAAAGTGTCACACATGTGGTATCGCCATACTCAGGAGAAGTTGGGGAATGTGTTTTGGGGTGTCATTTTACATATACCCATGCTGGGTGAGAGAAATATCTTGGCAAAAGACAACTTTTCCCATTTTTTTATACAAAGTTGGCATTTGACCAAGATATTTATCTCACCCAGCATGGGTATATGTAAAATGACACCCCAAAACACATTGCCCAACTTCTCCTGAGTACGGCGATACCAGATGTGTGACACTTTTTTGCAGCCTAGATGCGCAAAGGTGCCCAAATTCCTTTTAGGAGGGCATTTTTAGACATTTGGATCCCAGACTTCTTCTCACACTTTCGGGCCCCTAAAAAGCCAGGGCAGTATAAATACCCCACATGTGACCCCACTTTGGAAAGAAGACACCCCAAGGTATTCAATGAGGGGCATGGCGAGTTCATATAAATTTTTTTTTTTTGCATAAGTTAGCGGAAATAGATTT